>NW_022103896.1:84308167-84318359 GCF_000313985.2 Echinops telfairi | reverse complement strand
TGAGGGCAACAAATGTATAGATGTGCTTTACACAATTGATCTATGTATTGTGATGAATTGTATGAGCCCCAATAAATTGATTTTAAAAAAAAGTTATCCTCAGCAAAAATGTACTTGCATGTAATATTAAAGATATTGTTTGATAATTTCTAAAAAAAAAAAAAAAAGATGAAAGGGGTGACATCTCAATAGATCCAAATTAAATTGAAAAATAATGATCCATTACTACAAATAATACTCCAACAAATTTGAAAACTTGGAATAAATGGACATTATTTTAGAAATTCACTATTTACCCAAATTAAGGTACACTGGTGTAGAAAATCCAACAAACACATAACCAAAAACAAATAGGTTAGGTCATTTCAATTTTTCATAATTAAAAAAAGTCCAGGGCCAGACAGCTTTGCTGGAGAATTCCATGAGAACATCAGATCGGAGCTGACACCACGTCCACACAAATTATACTAGAATACAGAAGAGGACAGCAAATCCAAAGCTCATTTTATGGAGGGAGCATCACCCTGACACCAAAACCAGGCAAAACCACTCCCAACATAGAAAACTGCAGACCAATATCCTTCAGGAGAATAGATGCAAAACTCTTAACAAATTACTGGCCAATGAAATCCAACTGTTACTTTTTGAAGTACAGGGATGCCTCGATATTACATTAAAAATCAATGCAAGCCACCATCTAAGCAAAGCAAACATAAGAACCTCATGAGCATATTAATTTTTGCAGAAAGGGGATTTGACAATATCCAAAATCAACTTGGGATAAAAATATTCAGCAAAATAGGAACAGAATGGAAATTTCTTAACACAATAAAGTCTATATACACAAAACCAAAGGCCAACGTCTTATTCAAAGGTGAAAAAACTGAAAGCATTCACTTTGCAAACAGACACCAGAGAAGGATTCCCTTTATCACCATTCTGATTAAACATTGTGGTGAAGGTCTTAGCTAGAATCATCAGGCAAGAAAAAGAATGAGGAGCTGATAATAAAGGCTCAAGTAGAAAGCAAATGTTTTGAGAATGATGATGGCAACAAATGTACAAATGTGCTTGACACAATGGATGGATGTATGGATTGTGATAAGATTGTACAAACCCCCAATAAAATTATTAAAAAAAAGAAAACAGAAAATGTTTTGGAAATGCTGATGGTGACATATGTACAAATGTGCTTAATACAATGGATGTATTGATTGTTATAAGAGCTGTGAGAGCCCCCAATAAAATGACTTTATTAAAAAATTTTTAAATCTTATAAAAAAGGAATCCAGACTGGCAAAGAATAAGTGAAAATCCTCTATTCAGATGATATTATTTGAAACAGAAAATCAAAAACTAGCTATGCACCACACATCATTTCCATTTTGTGTACTGCACAAGAGCCAATATGTAGGAGGAGACCCTGTGATCACCCCTTCAAGAGGGGGGAAGTGGGAGATGACCATCCACTTGAGGCTACACAACAGTGAAACAAGGCTGGGGCAAATCAATGTACCCCTGAAGGAATGGAAGGAGAAGATTTCTGGAAATTCAAGCCAAGACCATGTGAGAGGGCCATCTGCATTGTTGAAGAGACACTGATAGTTCTCTTGGTGAGTATAGTGGGTGATTGGGGAGAACTGGCCACGTAGCAGGAAGGGATGGTAAACAATGAGTGTAGGGAACCTAGGGGGACAATGGGTCAGATTTTATGTTCCAAGGTAGACACTAAGAATAAGGTTCTACTCAACCTTCGGTGAAGCACGCCATGGACTAAGCACCATGATGATCATAGAAGCTGACCTTGCAGATAGCATGGCATAACACAGGGGATACACCAGAAAGACTTCACATAGAGGCCTTGCTGAATGAACTGTACCCTGCCTTGAAGCTGCCTGCACCCTTGGACTGAGGTCTTGGGTACTTGGGTGGGAGAAGAATCAGAGTGGCTGCCCCAGGACTGTGGAAGTGGTAGTCATTGGACTTTGCAGGGAACCTCTGGCTTGGTGGGTGTCCAATGGAAAGGAACCCAAGATCACCACACATATAGTACCTCGATGCTCACCTTGTAGTGGCACGATAGGTTCTCATCCATTGAACAGGGATCTGCACAGGGAAGAATTGATCCAGGAAGGTGCCGCTGACATCAATCCTGATAGTTAGGTCAACAGAATTAGAGATTTAACTGTGCAGGGCAAAAACCCATGAGTTGCAGCTAAAGTTGGAACTGTACTCATAAAGTCTCCTCATAACAACAGTGTCAGGAGTGCTGGGTCACTGGGAAACTTGATGATGATAGTCGTGCAACAGACTTATACCCAGGGGAGTAATTGACATGCTGTGCTTCTTTGTTTCTATGGGGTTTTGCTTTCCTGCTTATAGCTTGCTCCCAACCACCCTTCCTTTTTTTTCTGTGTGTGTGTGTGTTGCTTGTTTGGTTGCTGGTTGGCTTATGGTTGCTGTTGGTGCAGTTGGTCTTATAGGGTTTTGATTTTTTCATATTATGACCACCAAAGTAATCTGGACATGTGCAAACCCTATGGACAAGCAGATGCAATCTGGGCTCCTACTTAACTCCAGCACCAATTCAAGAACAGTTTGTTCTGATAACATGGCTCTGCTTGATACTCACCTTCGTGAACTGATCACTGAAGGTAGGGTACTACAACAAAGTGTGGTGAAGAAAGTAGATGGTGCCAGGCTATCAATCAGAATAGTGCCTGGGGCCTTAAAGTCTTATATTCAAATAAACACATCTAAGCAAGGAGCCAACTAAGTCCACACGGAAGAAGCATGCCAGCTTGTGCGATACAAAGATTACTATTACAAAATTCAAATATGGAGAAGGTAAAAGTAGCCAGACTAAAATTATGAACACCCAATTTATAGGAGGCTATGAAGGACAGTGGGAGAGCAACACCCATTTTCAGAGTATCCTCTCAGGCTGAGCCTCTGACAGATACCCTCTAGCCACGCACAAGGGTCTTGAACAGCCTTACTATCAGAAAGTGACCATTGTAATCGTGACTATGCTGGATCAAACTTGATACGTGGCCAGTTGACCTCCCTATAGACCCGACCTAAATTTGTTCTGGGTGCAAGTATCATTTACTTGCTCCATGACAGAAATTTCTTCCCTGCCTGTTTGAATGTCTTCTTTCTTATTCATTATTTGTACTTTTGTCTTTATATTATTATTATTTTATCCTTACCACCTTATTTCAATTTTCTTTCTGTTGGGTTTCTGAGTGTGTGAAGCACAGGAGGAATGGATGCACAGTGATAATAACTGATACAAGGGTTTATAGGGGATGTAGGGTGGGAGTGAGTGAGAGGGAGGGAAAGGGGGTTTAGGAAGTAAACAATGAAGTGGGGAGGAGAAGGGAGCATTAGAACTGACTGTGATTGCACAACTCATTTTAAAGGAGATTTAATCATGGGGGAGGGGTGTTCTGAAATTGTTGTGTTATTATTTCACTATTCTTCTTGATATGATTAAATAATTGAACTATTGAATTGTATGATATGTAAATTATGCACCAAAAATACTATTGGAAAAAGATTGTTAAATGTAAAATTGATCATCTATATGTAAACCTTCACCCAATTAACAATAAAATTTTTAAAACAAAACGAAAAATAAAAGGAAAATTACAAACAACCAAGAAATTTGTTAGAAACAGTCCAAATATTTAGCAATGTGGTAGGATGAAAGGTTAGCATGTCTGTCAGTTTGTAATACCGTACTGGCTGTGTGTTACTGTGACGCTGGAAGATACATCACTGGTATTTCAAATGCCAGAAGGGTGACCCAAAATGAACAGGTTTAAGCAGAGCTTTCAGACCAGGCACAGACACTAAGAAGGGCTCAGCTCCTCACTTCGGAGGAAGCATTACTGGAAACCTTCTGCACAACTAGAAACATTGACACATACTGAAGGCCTAATAAATGGAAGTCAAACATTCTCAGAGCTAGTTCCCTATGGACACCTCAGGTCAGAGGGCATTCAAACTGTGATTAGGGAAGAGCTGCTTTCTCAGAGTGCAGTTGACCTTGTGACTTGAGAGGGGAAAGGCCTGTGGACGTGGGGTTTTCAGGATCTTTATTTGCTGGTGGAGCATGACTCAAGATAAAAAGAAAGAGTTACAAAAATCTGCTAATGATTGGAACTTGGAAGGTGCAAAGTATGAATCTAGGAAAAATAAGAGTCATCAGAAGTTATATGGAACACATAGAGATGAATATCTAAGGCATTAGTGAGTTGAAATTGACTTATACTGGCCATTTTGAATAAGAAAATCATATGATTTACTATGACAGGAATGACACAATCAAGAGCCATGGAGTTTCATTCATTGTCAGAAGGAATATTTCAAAATCATTCTTGAAGTACAATGTTGTCTGTGAAATGATTATGTATATCCTCCATCAGAGAAATCTGATTAATGCAACTATTATTCAAATTATAATACAATCACTACCAAAGCTAATGATGAATAAGTTAAAGAACTGTACCAACATCTTCGGTCTGAAATTTGTCAAATATGTGATCAAGATACATTGATAATTATTAGTGATTAGAATATCAAAGTTGGAAGCAAAGACAAATGAAAATATGGGTTTGATGATAGTAATGAAGCTGAAGATCCCATGATAAATTTTTGCAAAGACCAACAACTTGTTCATAGCAAATACCTTTTTTTTAACAACACAAAAGGTGATTATACCCATGGATTTCTCCTAATGGAATATACAGAAATCAAGTTGAATACATCTGGGGGAAGAGATATGAAGCAGCTCAAAAACCAGGCCAGTAGCTGACTTTGCAACAGACCATCAATTTCTTTTTTTTTTTTTAACATTTTATTAGGGGCTCATACAACTGTTATCCCAATCTATACACACATCAATTGTGTAAAGCGCATTTGTACATCATTTCTCAAAACATTTTCTCTCCACTTAAACCCCCGACATTAGGTCCTCATTTTTCCCCTCCCTCCCCGCTCCCCCCTCCCTCATGAGCCCTTGATAGTTTATAAATGGGTATTTTGTCATATCTTGCCCTGTCCGATATCTCCCTTCATCCACTTTTCAGTTCAGACCATCAATTTCTTATATGTAAGTGCAGGTTGCAACTAAAGAAAAGTAAAACAAATCCACATAAGCAAAAGACAAATTTGAGTCCCACCTGAATTTCAAGAACATCTCAAGAACTGATTTGGCACATTGAACACGGAGGATAGAAGACCCTATGAGTTCTGGCAAGACATCAAGAATATTATTTATGAAGAAAGAAAAAATTCATTGTGTTAGGCCGGGTTGGCTAAAGCAACAAATCCAGAGACACTCATATATGCACAAGAAAGAGCTTCATATCAAAGAGCAATTGCATATTGAGAAAACATACCCCCCAGTCCAAATCAAGTCCAAAAGTCCGATATTAGTCCATGTGTCTGATACTAGTCTGTTAATTCCTCTTCATACTCATGCAGCACACACAATGATGCTGAATGCAGGAAGAGCACAGGCCAGTGGGTGGAAAGTCTTGTGGATTCAGTAGCAGTGGAAGCATCTCAGCATTGGAGAGGGTCTCAGTGTGGCTCCTCAAGAGGAAGGTGAAGCAGAGAGATAATGGAAGTTCCCACTATCCTCATGAGAAGGCCACACCCACAAGGAGGCATCATTAGACTGTGACCTGATTGATAGACTAGACTCCACCCCTAAACTCATTTATCAAGTTGACATGAAATTATGTATCTACCACAGTTATTTAAAAGACAGAAAAGAAAGGATTAAAGTGGATGTCAGAAGAAATTTGCTCTTAATTGCAGAGTCGTTGAAGCAAATGGACAAACTGATGAAGTCAGAGAGCTGAACAGAAGTTTTTAAAGGGCAGCTCCAGAACACCAAGTAAACTATTATACTGAAATGTGCAAAGACCAAGGTTTAGAAAACCTAAAAGGACAAACAAGTTCAGCTTAAATGGAAAGAACTCAAGAAAAAAATCAATGTCGATGAGATCAGGTATCAAGCATCAAAGACCCAAAACAAAAAAATCATATCAATGTGAATGAGGTGGAGTGTAGAATGGAGACCCAAAGCCCATCTGTAGACAATTGGACATCCCCTTACTGAAGGGTCACAAGGAAGAGAAGAGCCAGTCAGGGTGCAGTACAGCACTGATGAAACATATAACTTCCCTCTAGTTCAGTGGTTCTGAACCTTCCTAATGCCACAACCTTTTAATACAGTTCCTCATGTTGTGGTGACCCCCGAACCATAAAATTATTTTCATTGCTAATTCATAACTGTAATTTGCTACTGTTATGAATCGGGCAACCTCTGTAAAAGGGTCGTCTGGCCCCCAAAGGGTTGCGACCCACAGGTTGAGAACTGCTGCTCTAGTTCTTGAACGCTTCCACCCCACTATCCTGATTCCAATTCTACCTTACAAATCCAGCTAGATCAGAGCATGTACACAGATACAGATAAGAGCTTGAAACATGGAATCCAGGACAGATGAACCCCTCAGGACCAATAATGAGAGTAGTGATACCAGGAGGGTAAGGCAAAGGTAGGGGCAGAAAGGGGAAACCAATCACAATGATCTACATATAACCCCTCCCAGGGGGATGGACAACAGAAAAGTGAGTGAAGGGAGACATCATCAGTGTAAGACATGAAAAAATAATAATAATTCATAAATTATCAAGGGTTCATGGGGGAGGGAGCATGGGGGAGGGAGGGGGAAATGAGGAGCTGATACCAAGGGCTCAAGGAGAAAGAAAATGTTTTGAAAATTATGATGGCGCAAATGTACAAATTTGCTTGACATAATGGATGTATGTATGTATTTTGATGAAATGATTAATAAAAAAGGGGGAAAAAATCAAGCCTTGAGTGGCAATTCTGAAAGATTCAATGGGCAAAAAATTGATTGCCCAGTGGAGTGACCATCTTGCTACAGAACCAGACTCTCTTTGGACTTTCAATAAATTTCTTAATTGTCATTCTACAGTATGTGTATTTTCACTCTAAGCTATTTAACTACTGTTGTCAATAGAATTCAAAAGCATCTCATCACTGCCTGCATCAGAGAGTCATTGGACCTGGCTCTTTGTGGTACCAAGTCAAATGCCCTTTGTTTTCCAGCCACCTCTCAGGCAAATACAGGTGGGCCAACAAGAATCCTCCAGAAATCCAGAGCCTCCACAATGTTGTATTAGATGGCTTCTTAAAGGCTAAGGTTTATTGTTAAGTCCATTTCCCTTTCGTTGCTCTACTTTCCTTTTTCAGCCTCTCTGGTAGCAGTATAGTAAAGCCAAGTTAGACTTGACTTTACTGCAACCTAGTGCACAAGAGTTGTCATTACAGATGATCTTTTGGCTCTTATTCTGTCCATCTCTGAGCCAAAAAATAAACCCACTGCTGTTGAGTCCATTGCAACTCACAGTACCCTATAAGAGAGAGTAGAAATTCCCCATCGGGTTTCTGGGGCTAGAAATATTGACAGAAGCACTGCACCGTTCCTCCATGGAATAGCGGTGGGTCCCAAATGCTAACCTTTCAGTGAACATCTCCCAGTGCTTACCCTTCTCCCACATGATGTCATACTTGGCAATGTGGAAAGGTAGCCTAAGAAAGAGAAAGGCCATCAACGAGATGGACTGACACATTGGCTGCAGCAATGGGTTCAAACACGTGAAGAATTGCGAAGAGGGTGCAGACCCTGGCAGTGTTTCGTTCCATTGTACAGGAGTCATACTGACCCCACCGTGCCTAACAATGCTTGACCTGACTTCCTGGCAGCACTCTTGTCATGTACTGCTGCAACTCTTGTTGGATGGGCTTCAGCAACATTTTACTTGCATGTGATTTCAATATTGCAACGCGACCCTTGCATTTTTCTTGAATTTTTTTAAATGTAAGATATTCTGAGTGTGTTCTTCCATTTTGGTTTTCTAAGTCTTTGTACATTTCATTATAATATTTCATTTTGTCTTTGAGGAAGAATCCATGTATTTGAATCATGGTTCTGGTGCAATATTGAAGAATATTGCAAGTACCGTGGACTGCCAAAAGAACTAACAAATATGTCTTGGAAGAAGGACAGGGAGAATGCTCCTTAGACACGAAGATGGTGAAAGCGCATCTGTCATACTTGGAACATGTTGTCAGGAGAGACCAGTCTCTGGAGAAGGGCATGTAAAGGATGCGTTACCTGCTTGGTGAAGTCTCTGGACAACAAATAGAGGAAGACCTTTGACTAGATGGAGCGACACATTGGCTGAATCGATGGGCTCAATCACAGGGTCAATTGTGAGGATGGCTCAGAACCAGGCAATGTCTCTCTCGGTTGTACACAGGGTTGGTATGAGTCAGAACCGACTCGAAGGCCTCTAACAGCAACAACATTGTTAGACTGGAAGGTTCGCTGAAATCTGTTCACTACGGTGACCTTGGTGGTATTTAAAATACTCTGGCATAGCTTCCAATATCACAGCAACTTCAAAGTTACCACAGCAGGGCAAACTGACAGGTAAGTGAGCATAAATATATTGGTCTTTTTAACTGAAAAATATTTAAAAGTAATCTAAATATGTGAGTAAATAGGCAAGGAACAACCTAGCTAAAGGTCCAAGGGGAATTAAATTTTAGACATCTCTTGGTTAATTATTTTGCCAGTAAATGCAATGCTGATTCAAAATAAAATTACAGTGAGAATGGGGTGATTTTAACTGACAGGACTCCAGATTCTAATTTATTGAACAGGCCCATATGTCTACCCATTGGAAACACTGTCACACACATAGTAACTGACTTTCTACGGAATCCTTGGTAATCATATGCCAACGTGCACTGCATAAAATAAAAACTAGGCCTCTAGTGGTTACATATGTATGCCACGAGAGAACTTAGGAGCTCTCCAGCCTGATCCTCAGAAATGGCATTCCCCAGTGTACCAAGCACCAGACATCACAACTAGTGTGATTTCTCAATTACAGGATCCTGGTGATACAATTGGGGTTAACCGCTGTTATTGCTGGGTGCCATGCAGTGTGTACCAACTCATAGTGACCCTCTGTCAAAAGACCCAGACGCAGTCCAGTCCTGCACTCTCCTCACAATGGTTCTTATGGTTGAGACCACTATTGCGGCCACTGCATCAATTCACCTTCTCCAGGGTCTTCCTCTTTTTCGCTGACCCGGTACTTTACCAAACATGATATCCTTTTCCAGGACTGATCTCTCCTGATGACATGTCCAAAGTATGAGAGATGGAGTCTTGTCATCTTCGCTTCTAAGGAGCAATCTGTTTGTCTTCCTTCCAAAACACATTTGTGGGTTCTTTTGGCAATACATCTATTCTTCAAAGACACATAACATATTAGGAGTACTAAAGAGGAAATAGGGTATGAGTGAAAAAAAATGTAGGAAGGTAATCTGATTCCAAAGAAGAAATAGAGGAAAGGTGAACAGGGCAGGATAATTAAAGATCTCCTACTTCTAGAATGCATGTATCAGAACCTTTGCCTGGTGCAGAACTTCTGAAGATGCTTTGAATAATTTTATTTCAGTACAAAAGAAGTTTACAAACAATAAAAGTCCTAAAAGAACATGGAGAAAGGCCAATATATTTTACTTGACATTTTCATCTGAAGAAAGAGGGGCCCAAGGTGCAGTTATCCAAAGGAGCAAAAGGAAATCCGCATTGGCCCAGAACGGGGTGGAAATGGGCTGAAGAACAGCAAGTTGACATTTTCATCTGTTCAGGAAGTTGACAGATGTCCAGAAAGGTTTGTCATCAATCGACATTTCACCTCTTTTGAAATGAGGAAACCACTCATACATTTGAGTTTTTCCCGTTGTGCAGTCCTTGTCAGCTGTGTTCAACATCACAACAGTTTCTGCAGCAGTTTTTCCAAACAGGAAGCAAAATTATACAGCCCTATGCTGTTATCTTACATCAGTCATCACAAAAACAAGGTTCAAGTGAAACTGTTTTTACAAAAAAATCCACTGTACATATGCAAATATATTTATATGAGGATGGGGAAATAGATCTATGTGCCTATATTTATAGGTCTAGTATTAAGGTAGCAGAAGGACATTAGGCCTCCACTCAAGTACTCCCTCAATGCAAGAATACTTTCTACTATTAAATTGGCATTCTATGATGCTCACCTTCCC
>NW_022103896.1:84264144-84307422 GCF_000313985.2 Echinops telfairi | reverse complement strand
CCTGGGAGACAGACAACAGAAAAGTGGGTGAAGGGAGACGTCGGACAGGGCAAGATATGACAAAATAATAATTTATAAATGATCAAGGGCTCATGAGGGAGGGGGGAGTGGGGAGGGAGGGGAAAAATGAGAACCTAATGCGGAGGGCTTAAGTGGAGAGGAAATGTTTTGAGAATGATGAGGGCAATGAATGTATAAATGCGCTTTACACAAATGATGTATGTATGGATTGTGATAAGAGTTGTATGAGCCCCAAATAAAACGATTTTTAAAAATCCACTGTGACCAGAGAGAACTTCCCCAGGCAACGCAACTGGGTGTATTAATTCCTAGCCAGTTGCTTGATGCTAACCTAGCAGGAAAAATGTGTACTACGAAAGCTCTGCTTTGCCCAGTGCAATTCCAGGCGGGCTTTTCTTTTTTAGAGGGTGGGGGGTACCCCTTGTATATCACCCAGTGTGCTCTGTTGCATTTCCCCCACTTGAACAAAGAAGATAGGTTGGCAGTGATCTCACAGCATGTACATGAAACCCCATTTTTCTGAATCAGATCTACTATCACAGCAGATCTGACCACCTCAAAAAATCCTTCACTTAGTTCTCTCCAGAAGCCAAGCAAGAAAAGTCCAGAATTATATGAAAGGTGAAGGGTTTCAGTCCTTGCTTTATATAGCCATCCCTAGGCAGCACAGGCCAGAATAGGGATCATTATCAAAATTTATGCTAGGAATTCAGATACACACACACACACACACACACTTGTACGTGGTAAATTAATCTTAATCCAGTATAAACTGTATCTGGTGCATGAAGTGAGTCCACTCCATACGATTAAAAAGCTTGAGGCAGAGTTTCTTCGTACATTTAAAGACAACTCTCCCCTAAACTTGGCTTTCTCTCTGAGCCTTTCACCTTGTCTAGCCTGGCACAACTGCTCTGCATCACATGCCTGTTAGCACGAAGTCTCCATTTTTCAGTAGAAGGAGCTAAGTCATGAAGCAACCCAACAGAAACCTGGCACATTTTCCAGGTGGAGGGGTTTCAAGAGAACACTATGAGAGAAAATCCAGCTCGAATTGGAAAAAAATATGACGTTCAATTGAATACACTCCAAAAAAGGTCTTTGAGATGATAAAGCAACAACAAAAAGTATCCCTGCTATGCAGAGCTGGGCGTGCTGGGAATTTATCCCTGAAATTGCTCATGCACGTGAGAACCAAGTGCAGGAATGAGGCCATAAGATGTAAGATTGAAATATACAATTACACAAACCCAGAATATTTATGTTACAGGGGGAAAAAAAGTTAAAATGCACCAGGTACATCATTCACACCCAGCTGGTGGAGCTGGCATTCTGAAGAAAGAGGGGCCCAAGGTGCAGTTATCCAAAGGAGCAAAAAGAAACATTCATTGGCCCAGAATGGGGTGGAAATGGGCTGAAGAGCAGCAAGTCGGCAGCTGTTCCCTGCCCACCCCTTTCTCCTATCATCACAACCCACTGCTCGGGGTGGCAACCTGCCCCAAGAATGGGTTATAAAAAGACAAGACTTGGCTAGTGTGTGCTCCCCCTAAGACTCCCTCCCACCAATTGTAGTGGCTTTTAGTTGGGACCATCTTCAAAAGGGAAACTTCTCTATTCAGGCCATTTCCAAAAACCAGAGATTCTGGGGTAGAGCCTCAGATAAAGCTGGCCGGCCAGTGGGGAAATTTCTTCTGAATGTCCTCATTTGCATTTGGGTAAAGTCTAGTTGGAATTCCTTGGCCTCACTCCTGACCCCACCAAAAGGGAAGGGGTGGAGGATGCTGTGGCCCCCAGCCTGAGATGGGCAATGCCAGCTGCCCCCTACTCACCCTATCCCACTTTCTCCACTCCTCTCCCTGATTCCTGATTCTTGAAATTTCCTGATGGCAAAAAGTGAGTTCCCATCGAGGCACTCAATTCTGAGCTGCTCAGGGCATGGGAGGGCTGGGCCTGTCTTCTTCCTCCCCAAAATAGGTCGCCTCTCCCTGTGAGCTGAGAGCCTTGCAGTGGACATGAGGTTACTGTTTAATTGATGCTTTGGCAGAACAGACCCATCGTAGGTTGGGGTGGTAGCTCAGATTCCTTGGCATGATGGTCTAGACGCCACAGTTTTAGCACCTGCTCCCCCTTGATCGGTGCTTCTGCATGTCCTTCCCCTTTGGTTCTCCCTCACTCCTAACGCAGAACACTCCAACAGGCCTGTGACACAGACTTTCTAAAGGTGAATGCCACTGCTTCTCCTTCCTTCAGGCTCCAGAGCCCTCCCACTGCCCTTTACTAGGGTGCACAACAACGCTCACCGGGGCGTTGAACTCCACCCCAGCTCATGCGGCCATGGACCGGAAGCTGAACCTCTTGCGCATGTTGAACTTACAGATGCCAGCACCGTGCAGCAGTGGCGGTCTCTGCCGCGCAGGCTATGCCCTCCTGTGACCCCTCTGCCACGTGGTCCAAGCCACCTGCAAACTGCTGGTTGGACACGGAGCCCGTGTACGCTAGCTGAGCCCAAGGCCTGGGTTCCTGTTAGGTGGCTGCTGGCTCCAGAGAGGTCTACTCTGCCTCTTGACAAGTTAATTTAATCTACTGACATTTATTGTCATTGGTAATATGTGCAGATTTTTGCTATAATTTTGCTGTGTGTTTTCGTGGGGTTGTTTCCTCATTCCTCCTCTTTCTGTGTGGCTTTGAGTACTGTTTTTATTGTATTGATTTCTGTGTGTCATTAACCTGTATGTTGCTCTTAGTTTGCCTGGTGTTGTTTATTCTCTCTAACTTTTATCCCTCTTGTGTTGGGTGTTTTCCTACCTCCATTTCTTTTCCGTGGGTTGTGTATATGTGTGTTTGTGGTTCATTCTTGCCTTCTTTCCATCGTTGAGCCAGTGTTGTCTTGGGGGCTGTTTTCTCTTTGATGGTCTCTGTGGCGGTCTCTTGTATTTTCTTGGTGTGTGCTGTTCTGCCCAAATTGGGTTGGCAAGGGTCTTTTGTAGTGCTGGGTTCCTTTTAGCGTATTCTTTGAGATTTTCCTTGTCCAGGAAGGCGTGCTTCTCCATCAACTTTGATAGATAATTCGGCTGGATAGAGTATTCTTGGGTTTGTGGTATTTTCCTGCATTTTTCGGTATATGTTGCTCCATTCGTTCCTCTTCTTCATAGTGTCCGCTGACAGGTCTGAGCACATTCTTATCTGCTTGCCTTTACGTGTGACTGCCTGGTTTTCCCTAGCTGCTCTCATAATTTTCTCCTTTTCCTCATAGTTGGATAGTTTAACAACTATATGTCTTGGAGACTTCTTCCTGGGATTCAGTCTTGCAGGCATTCTTTCAGCCTCCTGCATGGTTGCCTGGTTTTCATTCATTAAGTTAGGGAAGTTTTCCTCCAAGCATTCCATCACTATTTTGGACATTGATTTCCATGATGTGCATTCCTCCAGTAATCCAATAATTCTGATGTTGTTCCTTCTCATAGCATCAAACATACCTCTGGGGTTTTCTTCAACTTCTCTGATGTATTTGTTAGACTTTATCTCACGTTTATTAATATCTGCTTGTGAGTCTTCTAGGTCACTGGTGAGGTCCTCTGCCTCCACCATTGCCTGGGAGAAGTCGGTGAGTTTGCTATTAGTTTTTGTTATATCTCCCCTTAGCTCTTGTATTTCCCTTTGGTGCATGGCCTTTATCTCCTCTATAATTTCATCCTTTTTCTGTAATGCTTCCCTCATGTCCTGTATGACTCTAAGCAACATTCAGAAGATTTCTTTCTGTGGGAGGTCAACGTCCCAACATCCCTGCCTTTTCTATGACTGCCATTAGGTCCAGGTGGCCCTCTGTCATTGGATTCTGTTTCTCTAAAGTTGTCGAAGCCATGGAAGCAGCTTGCTGGTTTTTGGTCGATTTATTGAAACTAGGTGCCATTTTCCCAGATCTCTCAGAGCCCTGAGCTCTCTTTTTGGGAGGTTGGTGTTGGTGTTTCTATAGGCTGCTGATAGCCAACTGCCTTGAGGGGGGTGTTTCCCTCTCACCTTGGCCTATGCTTTGCGCTCCAGCCACCCTCAGGTTTCCTTAGGGGCTGTTTGCAGCTGTGCATGCTGCGGTCTGATGGAAAATGTTGGCCCGAGTGCAGGGGAGCATATTTCCGGGATGGGTTGGGGATTGGGTGACCTGTTCCTGGCTAGGGGAACTTCCCACAGGTATACAGGTGGGAGAGAGGGCCTGCTACTTCTGTTAGTGTGTATATCCTCTGCTCGGAGCAAGGGGGTGATGTGGAAGTGAGGATTGAGTAGAGAGAAGGGAGAATGCAGTAGGCAAGCCCCAAAGGTGTTGGTCCCTATGCCACAGCTGCAGAAGCTTCTGCCAGACTTGTGTCCACTGTCTGGCAGGCCTGGAGCATCACAGCAGGATGGGAACCTCTGTGTGTGTGTCACAGGAGTCGGGGGTGACCCAGGGATCTGACTGGCGGGTCTGTGCAGGGCACCGAGGCAGGGCCGAAGCCTCTGCCATATGCCTGGTTGCCCTGTGGTGCCAGCGCCCGAGACTCTTGGGTGGATGGGGCTGGCTGGTGGGTCTGTGAGTAGTGCCCAGATGAGACGGGCACCCTGGTGTGGGGGGGTGTCTGGTTGGCAGGTCTATGTGGAGTCCGAGGCATGAGGAAGCCTCCGCCATACACCTGGTTGCCCTGTGGCACCGATTGAGGCAAAGTAGGCACCCTTAGCGCTGCAAAAGAGGCTGCTAGTGAGCCTGAAACCACAGGTGTCCAGAGGGGGTGCAAGCGATGGGGTCAAAGTCCGCTTCTGGTTCAGAGAAGTGCTCTGAGTTGTCTTGGGAATTTGCAGACAGACTTGATGCCTCTACTCAGCCCCAACATCTCCCCACTCACCGATCTCCATGGAGCTCTGGGCATGGGCTACCTATCCTGTGGCCATTTTCACCAGTGTACTCTGTGGTTATCTTTTAACTACCTTTTAATCATGTAAGTTGTCAAAAAAAAGTAAGACAAATTGAATAATGAAAATTATTTTGTATCCATAGAAATGTAAATTATTGGTGTTCCCTGGGATTATTGTCCTGAACAGACCTATATTCATTTCAGCATTCTTCATCCACCCCTTCAAACTTTTTCTTTTAGCATCACTGTAAAATGTTTCTGTTCCCTGGTGGCATGGACCAGTAAACATTGGATTACTAACTACAAGGTTGGTGGTTCAAGCCCACCAGTTGCTCCATGGGGGAAAGATAAGACCATCTTCTCCCACAAAAATTTAGACCTGGAAAATGAATTTATAAGTATAATTTTGGGGGTCTCAGAACCAATTACTTGATTTTCCATTATTTCTTATGGGGAAGATATGTGAAGTTCTCAAACTTTTAGGTATTCAAACAGAATTTGAAGTGAATTTACTTCCACAACTGAGGTGTCACTATATTTCACAAAGTCAGCCATTTGTAAACCCCTGGAACACAATTCTACTGTAGCACACCTGGGTTCCATGAGTCAAAATCCACTAGACAGCAAATGGTTAGTTAATGAGGTAAATAAATCTTTGACTTATTTTCATTTGATATCTTTACACATTATGACATTGCTTTTTTAAAAATAATCTCTAATATCTTAATGGACTACAGAGTAAAATATGGGGAAAGAATTTGGTATCAAAATAACTTTGACTCATTAGTTATCAAACCAGGCAGTTATAAAATCATTTCTGGCTTCAATAAACAAAGAATAAAGTCATTTTGGGTTTTCCAGATAAATCTGCCTATAGAGTATCAAACTACAAACCCGGGGCTATTTGTGAGGATTGAATAGTGACACAAAAGTAAAATTGCTTCATTTCTTATTTCTGAGTCTTAGAACCATGATGGAGTTATTGTAAAGCCTGACGGAAGCAGTATATACAAAACACCTAGCCCACGGTGTGGTGTGTAGCACCAAATAGAACTCAAAAATGCTAGTAACCTTGACCTTTATGAAGGATTATAGGGGGGGAAATTGAAGTTATTAAATTTCTTTTTCAGTTTCATGCCTAGAGTTTGATATTCACTAAATACTCTCTGATTGGGAGAGAACCAATTTTCAAGAGAAGCATATCGAAAGCAGTAACGCTAATGGCTAATGCGTGTTTTAAAATTAGCTACAATGAATTTATCCCTGTGTGCCAGGCTTCTGCAATGGCTCATTTTAAACCTAGTGGGAAGGCTAACTGAACAATGCCCATGTTACATTTTCATAAGTGCACCTTATTTGCATGGTTTCACCCAGTCATTTGGTGGGTTTTACAAAGACTATGGCTAGAAAAGCTATATCAAGAATTTCACTCCATCACTCCAAAAGTAGAGCAGCTGCTTCTAATCTTGACAAAATGGTAACCATTGTCCCATAGGAATGCTTGCATATTCATTAGAGAGATGTCCTGAGGGAACTGGGCCCTACATATCTGGCAAAAGAAACTATTGTACACATCTTACAAACACACTTAAAAAAAATCAAATCAGGAGTTAATAAATTAAGTCCTTTGAGTCTATGTATATCCCATTTATTCATTAATACATTTAACATGCATATTTCATGAGCTAGCAACATATAAAAGTAAAGAAATATAAGTCTTGTCCTATGGCATTTATGATGTCCTGGGAGAAAAATATGTTGTTGTTTGGTGCTGGTCATGGGCCATGCTGATCATAGTTGTTCCTATGTTTGAGACCATTATTGCAACAATTGTGTCAATTTCTTTTGTGGGAGTCTTCCTCTTTTCCACTGTCCCAATACTTTGCCAATGAAGAACTGGTGGTGTAGTGGTTAAGCGTTGGTCTGCGATCTGCATAGTCAGCAGTTCAAAACCACCAGCAGCTCTGAGGGAGAAAGACTGTGCATTCTACTCCCATAAACAGTTACAGTCTCAGAAAATCCACAGGGGGTCCTAGGTGTCAGCATTGACTGGAAGGCAGGGAGTGAATGAGAATATTTTACCAAGCATGATGTCCTTCCCAGGGATTGATCTCTCCTGGCAACATGTCCACAGTATATGAGATGAAGTCGTGTATGTGTGTAAATTCTATTATTTTTAATAATTACATTTTTCTGCAATTTTTTGCAGTCACTCGACATATACTCACATAATTCATACTTTCATTTAACCAGACTCTACCATAAATACTTTTGGAGTTTGGGGGAATTTTTCATCTTCTATGATATCATAAATGTAAGGCGATTTCAATTGCCTAGCAAATATCTTATCACATGGATTCAGAGAAGTGCTAGACCATTCAGAACAGTGAGACAAGTGAATACCTTCATATAACTTGTTGCTTAACTTTTGACAAATAAGACTCACTAAAGTAAAAATAATTAAATCCTTAAATCTTTCCATAGAGGGAAAGCTGTATGAAAAGACTACTGTGTATAACATTAAATGCAGGTGAAAATAATAAAAACGAGATGATATCTTGGCATCCTTGCCTCTAATGAGTGTTCTGACTGTCCTTTTTCCAAGACAGATGTGTTTGTTCTTTAGCAGTTCGTGCTACTTGCAATATTCTTCACCAGCACCATGATTCAAGCACACTGATTCTTATTTGGTCTTCCTTATTCAATGTCGAACTTTCACATGCATATGAGGCAACTGAAAATACCACGGCTTGAGTCAGGTGCGCCTTAGTCCTCAAAGTAACACTCTTGCTCTTCAACACTTGAAAGAGCACATTTACCCAATGGAATGCATTTTTTTAAAATCATAGACACATGAAATTATATAACTTAGAACCAAAACAGTCAAACTCTCTGCCACTGAGTCAATGTTGACTCATTATGACCCCCTGTGCGTTTCTGAGACTATCACTATTTACAGGAGTGGAAAGCCCATTCTTTCTCCCTTGGAGCTGCTGATGGTTTCGAACTGCTAACAGTGCAGATCACAACCCAACAGGTAACCACTACACTACCAGGGCTTAGGACAACATCACATAAAACTCATTCCAAAATAAGGAAATAGTAACTTGACTCCATAATTTCTGAGAAAATGAAAAATTTTATTTACTAACAAAAGTAAAACTGGATTTCCCAAGGACAAGGTTTCTAGGGTAGGTTCATTTTGAAGAAGCAAGGGGGAATTCTTAAAGTCTAATCTGTACCTTATTCCCTATGTTTCATCATGCTACCAAAAAAAATTGATGGATTTACTGATAGTTCCATTTGTAAATCTTGATTATTAATGCTTTCAAAGTTTATTTAACAGGTTTTCATCTTCCCAAGTGAAAATATTTTTATCTGCAAAAATGCGAAGCATTTCTTGCATATTTTTGTTGCTGGTATTCAAGGATGTCTTAACTCGGTAAATATCTAATAGGCAGGTTCCACTAAGCATTCCAAGGGAGAAATGATAGTTCATATTTTTCATATTACTTGGTTCAAGTTTGTTCTAGAGTCCTGGAATCTGTCGTGTATTAAGTTGTTATTCTCATCAACTGCTTTAAATTTTTCATTTGCCTTCTTGCTGGGAGCATGTGTATTTGACCTCACTTCACCAACAATTAATGACATGGATAAGAAATTTACATAAAACCCTTTCTTTACATCTGATGGACATTTCTTTAAATTATTTGTCTTCCCTAAGCCCAAGAAGTGCATTCTTTTTAACTCTCTTCTTTTAACCATCAAATCATGTGTGCTTTTGAAATAAAACCAATCAAATTCCTCGTCAATGGCATTATCTATAAATATTTTTCTCCTGCTTGCATTAGTGTTCATCTCTTTGACTATGTTTTTGTTTGACTGTAGTAAATATGGATATATTTTCATCCACAAATTGAAATCCAAGGAATTTTCAATATCAGAATCTTTGCGATATGCAAATCCTCGGCCTCCTTCATGTATAGGTTCAATAATAACAGTTAGTATTGGACAGTGTTGACCACAAACAGCATAGAGTTTATCCAAAGAGTCACCTTCCTGAAGAGCACCACCACAAGTTACATTATTGTCAGCCAATGACTGCCTTTTCATATTACCATCAGATACAGGATGGACTTTGTTACCAGCTGACTTAAAGGTCTGAGTGACAGATGTGCATATTCTGGACTGGTGATTACCCTTCTCCTCTGTATGGTGATTAGGTATTCTTTCCATGGTGCATCTTTCTTTCTGAACATCTGGCATATCCTCTTGAAAAGGCTCAGGGTCGCTACCATGAGGCATATTAAAATAGGTGCATTTCAATTCAAGAGGTTGAGTAAGTTCCTCCACTTCTGAAGAGGATAATTCAGCCATAGCTGGGCCTGGGGCCAAATTTCCAAAATGTGAATATGGCACCTCATTACTGTTATCATCAAGCAATGTGTCCACTGATGTGGTGTCTGCATTGACATACATGACAGAATGTTCAGGGGATGACACTCTTAGCAAATGATTTTCTTTAAGGAACCACTTGCCTTTGTCAATCAGCACTCCTTCCTCTATGTTCCTAAGAATTCTAGAAGGATCACTTTGTTTTGTACTATATTCTACAATAGCTCCTCCACTATAATTGGCCCTCACACCATTAAAGTCACATTTATCTTTCATTTCCTCCTGAAATCCATGCATCACAGGTGAACTCCTAGATATCTCGTCAAAGGAACCAAATGACTGACCTTCAGAATCATGTAGGCCCTCTCTCCTCGCACACTGAAATTCCACAGAATTGTGAGGGCAAACCTGAGATCTTCGTGTAGCACCCAATGTAAGAGATGGTTTAGTAATTTCAGCTTTACCGTAAAGTTTTTCTATTGCCCTTTTAACAAACCCTGTGTTGTGTGTTTTTCCCTGGACAATAGCTTCACTCCTGTCATCGGAAACATCACTGGATGTTTTACATGGCTGTTCTCTCTCACTGTTTTGTCTGCACTGTAATAAATGAGAAGTTTGTGGGCTGTCACAGCACTGTTTATAATCAAGAGAAGACCCTGAATAACTACCAGTTTCCATGATTTTCCCCATCATTTTGATTCTCATGTTTCTTTTTCCTTCATTGATCTCCTTTTCGGTGTTTTGCTTAGAGCCACAGGAACAATCTAAAAGTGGTGGTGTTACCAGACGTCTACTGATTGACTCGCCGAGTACGTCACCTGTTCTTCCTTCTGCAAGGTTTCTGCGAGAGACGTCTATCCTGTCCACATTTGCACGAGTCTTCAACTCTTCGGGGATTGGTTCTTCAGCAGCTTGCTGTCCGGCATTTAAGTTTGTATGAGAGATACTAGTTTTTTGGTTTTCTAATTCTTCAAAAGACTCCAATTCTGCCGTGTTTCTTTCACTTGATGTCATGCTGTCAGTTATTGAGGCTGCTTCCTCAGAAGTCCTTAATTCTTCTTTACCAGGCGATGTATATGCTTTTTTATCCTCGTTTTCATACTTTAATGAACAACTCTCAAAATGAGCTAGAGCATCATGTTTCTGTTCTGCACCAAATTTAGGTTCTGTTGCATCTGGTAAACAGCCACACTGGTTTAAACGACCCATGTTTTGCCATGACACCCGCATATTAAAGTTATCTTTATTCACAGGGTCTGCCAACCTATCGAGGTCTTTTTCAATTTCATCAACTCTTCCTAATTCCTCAATCAATTCCAATTTATCAGTATGTGCATGGCTTCTGGAATTTAAACAGTCACTGCGACTGCACATTTTGATGGGGCTGCAGGTGTCTTCAATTGGGCAAGCTGCCTCATAAATATGGTTCTCCTTTTGAGCACAAGACACAGCCGCAGTAAGTGAGCAAACCTCTTCTAGGGCATAAACTTTATTCCTGGAGAGGGTCTGATCCATGGCAGAACCATCAAGATGAGAAAAAGTTTCACTGGTATTACAGGTCTCTTCTGGAAGATAAATCTGACTCCTAGTGCTCATATCACCTGAAGAATAAGTCACTTCTGAAACGCAGTCTTCCAAAGAGCTTTCCTGTGGCTTCTCATTTGCAATGCACTTGGGCAGTTTCTGAATTGGGACTGTGAAACAATTTGCAGACATACCCATCAGAGCCATTTCTTTTTCCTTCTCACTGAGTCCAAAGCAACCTGGGATTGAGGCCATTAAATTGGCCACAGCAGCCTGCAAGTCATCAGCTTCCTCTGTGACGGCGATGCGCTTTAGAATCTCCAACAAAGCAAGCAGTTCTGAAGATCTGCAGGTACTTTTGTGGGCGTGGTCATCACCTTGACAGAAACTACTCATCATTCCCTTTAGGTGGAGCACCAGGAGCCAAGCCAGAAGAAGATTAGTGGATGAGTGACGTTTTTCAAGAGAAGGGAAGGGAGCCTCTGGAAGTGAGCCTTCCGTTTGAACAACTCCATTCGGAATCGTCTGAATACCAGGGATTGAAGTTTGCAGGTAGCGAAGCAACAACACTGGTCCAAGGTCTTTTTGAATGTCTTCTCCCATAAAATCTACTTGGACAGCAACCTCTACACTTTGCTCTTTTGCTGAAAGGCTAATTTTGGGCCAAGCAAGGCTTACCTCTTGTCCTGTGTTAGCAGATTCCTGACTTTTAATATTATGATCCTCAATTGCTAACTGGGATAAAGTACAATATTCCTGCAGGGAAACCAAGTAAGCATCGTTCAGATATCCGGCTTGGTCCCCATAGAGGTCTTTGGTAAGTTCTTCACCATTATCTTTCACAATAAGAGATTTACCCACCTTTTTACCAGAATTACCTCGAGTCAAAATGGTATCTTTAGTTATGTGCCTATTACTTCCCATAAGAACATTATTTCCCTTTCTTGAACTTGTATGGATATTGTTTCCTGGAAAACCATTATTGTTACAACTTATCACATCCCTTTCACCTGTGCATCTTGGAGCTGATTTTTGAGGTTGTACAGGTGGAAAGAGGTGCACATTCTGCAGCCATCTCTGTATGTAATTCTGAACTGAATGATGGGCAATCGCCTCAGGAAAATCAGCTTTTTTCAGAGAAGCTAAGGAATCTTCCCTAGTTAGCGCATGTTGTTTACTTCCAGAAATGCCCAGTTTCAACTTTTCTCCTTGTTTTTTCTGTTTTTTAAAAGTTATGTGTGAATGATTAATCTTTGAAACTAAACTCTTCTTCATCATTCCTCTCCAGTACCCAGATGCCACTTCTGCCCGAGATTTTAGTCCACAAAAAGTTCTGGGTGTTTCCTCAAGGAAGTTAAAGGCATGAAATGAACTTGGACTTTCCGAAGTATTTTTGAGATGACTCAATTCACTCTGGGGAAATACGTTATCTCTTTGAACAATTTCCCTTTTTGTAGATCTTCCTGGGCTCACTTTCTTTAGTGTTCTCGATTTTTTTTCTTGGGCTGAAGGTTCTGGAACCTTATGATTTTTAATAGTTTTCAATTTATTTCTATGGAAATTCTTGGAAATTGCGGAATTTAGATTATTTTTGGAACAGAGATCATTTGATTCAATTACTATGCTACTTGCATAAAGGTCTTTCTTACAAAGCATCCCTTCTTTCGAGGGAGAGTGTGAATCTGGCAATATGGCTTCCTGGGCAGTTTTGCTTTCTGTGTGCACTCTCTCCCTCCTCCTGGGGAATCCTTTGTTCACAATCTCCCCATCCTGAGGTCTTGTATCGGTCGGTTGCTGCTGAAATTTCTTCTTCTTTTTACTTGCAATAGAGGATGAAATCAGCTTTTCATTATCTGGAAGTTTTGTTAAACCACACTGAGAAAATTCATTAATTAGTTTGTCAATTCGTGTGGTAACATTTGATGATCTTATGGGAGCTGAAAGTTCTGAAATCATTTTATCAGTTATAGAATTATTACCTGAAAGGTGAGTTGTATCTCCCGAGAGAGGACGAACCCTAGTATTGGGGTTACCACAAGGTCTGAAGATCTTGCTACTAGTTTTGTTGTCTAATATTACATTACCAATTACATCGTCCTCCACAGTTGAGTTTTCTGAAGCAGTCTGTGGCAAGCCATTATGAGACCTCTCTAACATCTTTTGACTTGTAATTTCTATAACCCCGGTCCTTACAGCACTAGACTGGAGTAACTTGCTTTCTTTCTTCTTTTTAAAGGACGACTCCATCTGCTGGTCATTATTGATCTGAACGAGAACGGGTTTGTTGGATAATGATGACATTTTACTGCTAGAACGTGCGAATACGTGATACTCAGATTTGTTCTCCTCGTCTTCTGTTTCTTCACTGTAGGAAAACTGTCTAATCATTTTCTCTTGAATTTCGGTTTCAGATACTAAGGTCACACTCCCTATCATGGATTTCTTTTGTCTCGCTCTCCTTGGCCCAGGTGTCGGGGGTCTATAGTGATGGTTATGCTCTTGATCTTGAGTTACCTGGATGACATCTGTGTCCATAGCAGCAATCTCCCAACTAGCAGAACTGCACGTTCCCACCCTTTGATCTGGCATTTGGGTGTTTCCCTCCTCTAGCAAGCTGCTCTCTCGATTATTGTTTTCCATCATAGGCAAGATTTCTGCAGACAATGCTGCCAATTTCAAACCCGGTGACTGTCCACCTGTTCTTCCTGGAAAACTGCTTACCTCATGCTTTTTATCATTATTAGAAAGATCAGTTCTACTGACAGTGGTTGTCCATTTGATGGTTTCCTTTTCTTTTATCTTGAAGCGAACTTTCATCTCAACTGTCATGGTACCATCTTGATTAAAAATAACTGATTTCTCAATATCATCTTCAGATGGATGTATCAATAAATTTTGAGAATCCTTTTTTTCTAAGGACAAGCAATTCTCAGAAGTAAAAGAACAGTCTGAGTAGCAATCATTATTATTATTTTCCGGTTTTTGAGAAGAAACAGAATATATTTGAGACCTTGGGCTTGAAGGTACATGCATGCTCACTTTCAAGGTTTTATGATAAAAATACCCCACATCAAAAACAATGTGGAGCATAGAGAAGTTATAGATATCCAATGACAAATGCAGCAAATAAAAAAGGAAAAGAAAAGAATTAGTATAAAAAGCAATATGTTATCTGAATTTCATAGTAAATGTATTGGGGGGGTTTTCTCTCCCCTCACCTCTATGTAGGCTTGGTCATTCAAGAAAACTTACTGGAATTTCTGGTAAATTTCTACAAATCACATTCAAATTCTATTTATCATTCTTATAATTCTACTTCATAAGGAGATTCACAAAACTATAATAATATTTAATGAAGTAATTTTAGTAAGGGCTGTAGAATGCAGGAATTCCTAAAGATTCCAACCAAAATAAAGGGATTTGTGAGGTTTGATTATCATTACTAAAATTGCAGTCTAACCAAATACTATTTACCTATTCGAACAAGGCAAGTAGGAATTTACAGTACTATTAATTTTCATATCTGTGCCTATCAGATGGCGACATCTCTAGCTTTAGAAAAGTTAAAACATTTTTATAATTCATTTTAAGGCCTAGATGAATTAAGTAGCAATCTTTAATTTAGCATTTGTTGAGTGGTATGATGTCTGGATTATGTCCTAATTAAATGGTTTGAAAAAACGTTATTCTATATCTAAATAGAATGAAAATGAGAATTAAGTATAAATGGCCATCAGTACTATAAAATACAGCTAAAGTTTTGCTGGAAATAGTGAGCCTAATGAACTATGAGATTAGCTATGCTGTTGTAGGTAATGCACAGTCTGATCCACAGACTAAACAACAAGAAGACTTTTCCTTCAGTAACTGAAAGATACTCCCATGGTGTACAGAAGCTACGAAGGCATTATCAAACTATTTTATTGTTATCCATCCAGCCAACCTATATTATTATTATTGGCTGCATCAACTTTTTTGCATAAACAAAAGGTGCATCTAAAGGCCTGTGGATTTTACTAGAAAAATTCCAGAAAGTGGAACATAGTTGTTATGACCCCTACCCACTGTTAGCGAGTGTATTCTGACTCATGGGGACACTATAAGATAAAGTAGGACTACTCCTTATGGCTTCTGAGACTGTCAGTCTTTATAGGTGCAGACAGCTTCATCTTTCTCCCTCAACGTGGATAATGGGTTTGAACAGGCAACCTTGCAGTTAGCAGCCAAACACCAAATTCACTATGTTACCAGGGTTCCTCATTTGTCATTAGAGATTGGGGAAAGCACAAAGTCCAAAGATTGACTCGAGATGAAAGTGTGGCACAGAGTGACAGGCGGGCTAGCTTCCTGACCCATTGAGACAAAAGCCAAAAGCTGAAGAACAGGTGAGAGATTTAGTGACCATGTGACTGATAGGCTGAGAAGCAGAACAAGATTTGGCTGCTGGCTGAACAGACCGAAGACTGTATCCTTACTGTTTACTGATTCTGGCTGTGGTGAGCTATGAAATCTGCTAATAGGCCCCTTTCACTATGAGTGTTGTCTGTGCGTTCTGTGTGGCCATTGTAATCAAGTATTGAACCCAGAATAGGGGTAGCGTGGTCAGGGAAGGACCACTGCTGTCAGAAGAGGAAAAAAGGATGGTCCTGGGAGCTTTGTCTGACTCCTGCCTCTTGGCAATAGGAATCCTTGCCTCCAGTGCCTTGTTATAGATTTAATCCATTCCATGACAATGGCATTGTTCTGCATTGTTTTAAGAGCAAAACAGCAAACTCCTTCCATTTACATAGATATTTCATTGACTGATTTAGGAGAAAATCAAAATCTCTCATTCCAATGATATATCTATGACTATTTTCAATTTAGGATGTCTTAAAATCTCTTATTTTCTCTCCTGTATGAAGGAAAGGGATTATTGAAGAATGTTTTTCAAAAATTATTATTATTAATTGTTAAAAGATGAAGAAAAAGAAGGCTCAGGGTTAAAATTAAGGGTTATATATTTAAGGGACTTACTCTTTCTGCTTTCTGACTTAGCATTTTCTTTGGAGTGTATGCGCTGAGCAATCACCGGTAGCCTAGCAGGGAAGAAGCACTTTCGGATGTCATAATTTCCTGGTTTAAATGGCTCCTTTCCTGCCACCACAATGGCTCCAGGGTTCAGGATCATGGCTTGGAGGTTGGGAATCTAAAAAAAAAAAAAAAAGCAGAGTTCGGGTCTCAACTTGAACAGTAGTCTGTTCTTTGTATATATCATTTTATAATTTTCACTGAAGCAATTCGATAACTTCCTGCGTTGAAGGAGCTAGTCCCCACCCACGTGCTAGTTGGAAACACCAAAACCTGGGGCGGGAATACCTCTGGGGAAGACAATACTGGTTGCAGAAACGGACCTGTACTACAGCATCCCAGCAACAACAAAGCCCTGTACCACCCAGTCCGTTCCTCTGAGCCTGTGAGACAGAGCAGAATTGCCCTGCGAGGCTTCCAAGAATGTAAATCTTCGCTGAAGCACCTGCCACATCTTTCTACTGCGTAGCGCTTGGTGGATTTAAACCCACAAACTTTTGAGTTGGCAGCCAAGCACTGAACCACTGCACTAACCGTAGCTAATAAATAGACAGACGGATAGATAGACCATGGATGAAGTTTGTTGGTGGTGGTGATGTTCGTTTGTTTGTTAATTTGTTTGTTTTTGATGTGCAGGACTGCTTCTCCTTCCCCACCAGCCTTCAGCATCCGTCAGGAAACTCCAGAACAGGACAGGCCTGGTGTTCCGGCCTTGACCTCCTCTAGGACCCCAGGTAAATGCTTTCTCTCTCCAGGTAATGCCACTCCTGGCCAATCCTTTTTAAAAAATACCGCTGAGACTTGGGGGAAGAGGAGGCCCGAGGGGAGGGGGACTGTGGGGGAGGCGTGACATCTTTAAGCCCATAGATACCCACAACTACGGCCTAGAGGTCGAAAGATCCCGGACAAGGTCAAAAGAGGAATGCCAGCCCCTGGAGGATGAGCGACCCCCTGAACACCCACCTTCCTCCCATCCGTGGAGTACAGCTTCACCACGGGGTATGGCAGGACCTCGGCCAGGTGCTGCAGGAAGTCCTCGAAGGTGTGGGGGGCTCTCGGACTCACCAACACCACACACCCCGAGCGTGGGTCCCCGTTCTTGAAGACAGACAGCTTCCGCAGGCTGCGCGACCAAGCGGGCGGGGCGGCCGGCGGGCGGCGGCGCGCGGTGGGGCCCAGGGCCCGGCTGCTGTGCCAAGGGCGCGGCGGCCGGCGGGCGCGCTCCAGATCCACGGGCCGCACGCGCTGCCCGTGCGAGCACAGGTACGAGTGGCCGTCCTGCAGCTCCTCCAGGCGCGTGATGCTGTGCCCGCCGCGCGGGGTGCTGATGTTCCGCACCCCAAAGGGCAGGGGCACCTTCCTGGACAGGTTATCCAGCAGAGCGTCCAATGTCTTGAAGGTCCGAGGATTGAGCACGACCTTGACCCCGCCGAACTGGGGGTCTCCACTCTTATAGAAGCTGATCCGTTTGGCCACCACGGGTTGAGCGACGCTCAAATGACGAGAGGAGGCAACTCGACCTTCTGAAGAAGTGGGAGGAATCAGAGAGAAACTGGTGGAAGGTGTTTCGCTCATCTTGGTGAAAACTAGACAGGGAAGAACACTGTTAATGTCCACGATGACAGCATCGGAGAGGATGCAGGGGCACGCTAATGAACACTAACTTTCGTTGGCAACCAGTGTATTCCTGGGATCTTTTTTTATACATTCATTTATACCTGCCATTTAAAAAAATATATATATATATTTTTTTTTTTACTATATGTATATAGTAAGATTCATACAAGAGGAATAAAAGACCAGTTAAATAAGGATATTTGTCATTTAAAATGAAAATACACTAATGAGGGCTAAGTAAGTAATGCATGTTGTGTGCACGCAGGCAATGGGAAGCGCACAGCTACTCCATACAGAGAGATTTCACAGTGTGCTGCCGCCTGCATGCTGGGCAATTGGAAACGACCGGCCACTTCACAGGAGAAGATGAGGTTTTAACTCCCTTAGAAAGTTAGTCTCACGTCCCCTCACTAAAGGGTCACACAGAAGGGACGGTTCAGCCAGGGTGCAGTATAGTACCAATGAAACATACAACAGTCCTCTGGTTCTTTAATGATACACCCACCCACCTCCACTATCACGACCCCAGTTCCACCTCAAAAATATGTTACTCTGGAGTATGTACATCGGTACAGATGAGAACTTTCCACACTTGGAAGCCAGGACAGATAAACCCCCCAGAAACAGGAATGGGAATAGCAATACCATGAGGAGATGGGGAGGGGAAGAAAGGGGGAACCAATAGCAGTAATGGATGCATTCCTCCCCCAGGGGGGACAACTAACAGAAATGTGGATGAAGGAATACAGTGGATGGTGTAAGAAATCAAGAACATATTAATATATAATTTATCAAGGGTTCACCAGGGTGGGAAGGTGGGGTAGGAAGGGAAAAAAGAGGAGGTGAAAATTAGGGCTCAAGTAGACAGATAATGTTTTGAAAATGATGATGGCAGCATATGTACAAGTTTGCTTGACAATTGATTTATGGATTGTTGTAATATCTGTAAGAGGCCCAAATAAAATGACTAAAAACAAAGTTAGTCTCAGAAATTCACAGAGGTTGTTATATGATTTGAAATCAACTCGATGGTGTTGTTTCATTTTTGTTTTTATTGTTGTTTATTTATCGGAATAGGCAAATGGACATAAAATATTGTAACTGAAAAAAGTATATAATAAAACATTTTATATATCACTGATTTATATACTCATTTATTAAGCAATAAAGTCTGGAAGTATGATTATATACATCCCAATGTTAATGAGCAGTCATCTATGTATAGCAGAAAGAGGGATACAATTTGTGTGCGCATATGCTTCTTTGTTGTTATTGTTGTTATAATTGCCATACTTGGTGAATTTTAAAAATTAACAGGAACTGTTGCACAATTTCTAAGTAACAAAAGAAGCGCAAATCATAAACTATCCAGTGAAAAGGTTAAGAACATTTTGCAATGAATAAATTTAGTTTTCATGTACTGGCAATCAAGGAAACAGAAAAACACTGGAAAAGTTTATATGAAGTTTTCATTGTCTCTCATATTGAATCAAAGGCGTTCCTCTGGAGGACGTTTTTCTTAACATTAGATTGTAAGAAGAGTGATGCACTGTAGAGAGCTTTATGTGGGGGGAAAGGTCCTAAGACAATAGGGAAAAAGATGAAGACCCTCAATGAGATGGATTGACACTGTGGCTGCAAAAATGGGCTCAGCATAGCAGTTGGGAGGATGGCGGGAGACCGAACAGTGTATCGTTCTGTTGGGCTATGGTTGGAGACAAACCTGACAGCACCTAACAACCAGGAAGAAGAGCAAGGAGCATGTGATCTACCTCCTACCATGCTTTGGGAAACACTGCATTAAACACAGGGTTCTCGCCTGAATTACCCTATTGCTCCCCCTCCCGTTGCTCCTCCCTCCCCCCAAAATCATTCCATTTGAGTGCTGCCCCCTCTAGCGGTTTCAAGCCTAAAAGCCCTGGGAGAGGATTCGAGTAGGCCTTTTCCGTTTCAAGTCGCTAAGGGTTTCTGCTATGTCCACCGATGGAACCGCGTCTGGATGGGTTCTGTGTCTAGTTCCAGGTTTGTTTGCTTGTTTGTTAGCATTATGTGGTTATTTTCTATTGTTTTAAATCAATTTAGTTATTGTTTTTATGGCAGAAGAGGAGTACTCTTCTGAAACAAGTGTACAATTTAAAGGCAGGATGAACAAAGGGAATAAATAAAATCGGGATTACGGAGATGGAAAAGATGTTTAGCAGTATAAACCAGATATAAATCTGACCCAAATTACCTACCTAAATGTTTGCAAGTCGTTATCTAAAGCCCTTCATGTATCTCCAGGGTGTTTGCAAATTTTATTTATATGGAATTTATGAAAATTTATTCCCAGAAGTTTTCTCTCTCTCCTCCTTCATAGATTACAATTAATTATGTACTCATAACAACACAGGCACCTGTAGCTGTTTAGGGATCAGGAGCTGGGAAATCCAGCTTTACAATGGTGTCAGCAAACCACAGCCTCTTCTCGTCCTTCCCTGATAGTCTGTGCTCTGACCTTGAGCATGCTGCTTAATCTCACAGCCCTCTGCAGCGATCGGCAGGATGAGTTCCTTAAGCATTTAATATAAAATTTTCAGAAACTTTGCTTTTATTTACTTTTAACTTAGTTTACTTACCTATTTTCTTGAAAAGATTTTATATAAATGGTGCTTAGCACATTTCTCACCTAATTAGGCAAAACAATATTTAGCTATATGCAAGTGCATTGTGAGGCTTTTCAAATAACTAGTTTTCTGCTTTAAACGGGTCTGCTTCAGAAAGCTTGTTCAAAATGTTGAAGAGGTCACTGAGGTACTAAGGTGTCCTGGCCCTAGCCAGGGTATTTTCAGTCACCTCATATGCATGTGAAAGTTGGACATTCGGTTGAGAAGATGGAACAAGAGTTAGTGCATTTGAATTCTGGCAATGACGAAGGATATTGAAAGCACCGTGGACTGTCAGAAAGGGGGGGGGGGATCTGTCTTGAAAGAAGTACAGTCAGAATGCTCTTTGGAAACCAGGATGCCAAGACTTCATCTCATGTATTTTGGATTTGTTATCAGGGGCGACCAGTCTCTGAAAAGGACATCCTGTGGGTAAAGTAAAAGGACAATGAGAATTAAGAAGACCCTCAACAGGATGCATCGACACAGTGGCTGCAGCAATGAGCTCAAACATCACAGCACCACTGTGAGGGTGACCCGGCACCAGGCGCTGTCTTTCTTTCTTTTTCTTCTTCTTGTTGTTTTCTGTTGTACCAGGGCTTTCTAGCAGTCAGAACTCACAGAACTGAAATCAGCAGCAGACCAGGTTGCCACCTGGATTTCAGTATTTGGAGAGCATTGGACCCGCTGTCCAATTTGAAGACATGATGACATGAGCCCCTATGCTAAGGAATTTTCTTTGGTGGGCAGGGGCTGAAATAAGATGATAGAGATTCTGTGCTAGCATCAGGCTAATTGGATGGCAGGGGTGGCCTTCCCTGTGCCTATCCTACTGATGCTCCACTCAGCACCTGTTTTGAGGCAAATGCCTGAAGGACGGAAGTTGAAGACAACATCCCAGGTGCGGAAAAGTATTTGCAGGTGAGGCACCTGAAAGGATGGTTGTCAGATGCCTTGATGAAGAGACTGTAACGAAGATACAAGTTCAAAGCATCCTTATTGTACATGAGAGCTCTGGGAACATCCAGAAGTCACTGGGGGAAGTTTTAGGGAGAGGGTCACAATTCAGCATAGATGCAGGTGAAGCTCAGGACCCCATGGGAAGGTCAGTTTATGTGCCCACCACAGAGTACGATGAAGAATAATTGCTACCATTGAATAAAAGAATCTCTGTGCATACAGATCATGATGGGCTCATGGGGGAAGAGAGTTCAGGCCACATTCCTCCTGAAGTAGCTGCGTTGTCCCTAACCTTGATGTTAACATGTGTGTCTCCTCCGGAGCCCATAGAAAGGACAGTTGAGAAAATGTCCAGGGTACCAAGAGACTACCAACGAGAGGGCAGTAACAGGAAGAGATGGTGGTTGCGAACTTTCCAGAGGAAGCTTTGTGCAATGAGGGAGGAAGTTGGCGTGCCCTCCAAGAAGAAGGCAGTGTGGAGGCAGCACCCAACTGGTGCCAACAGAAAAGGCAGGAATGTAGATCTTGGCGGTAGAATGTCTCCTTCTGTGAAACAGTGACCTTGCTGTGTAACATTAAGCACCTATCTTGGTTTTCTCTCTCTCTGTCTCTCTCTCTCTGCTGGGTACAGTGTACTTTATTTACGGTACATGATAAGGTTGGGCTCTCTAAGCCACCACCCCTTCTTTATGGGGTCTGGATTAAAACTCTCAAGGGTGGGATTCTCTTAGTATGTTGAAGGGGCAAGATCTCTCCACCAGCTGAAGGTCTCTCTCAATCTCTAGTGCTATTGCTGGGGCTGGGTTATATGGCCTTTTTAAGGAACTTCCAACAATAACCAGAATCTGGTAGAAATTCAACATTTTTATAACACATTTTAAACAATAAGGCTTATTCTATGCCATCTGAAATTAGAATAAGACCGTAATGTACTTAGGGATTACCCAGGGAACAAACAAAGCCACCCAGATGATTGCTTTCTCTGTCAATTCAAGCTGAAGAAGAAGTGGAAGTGGAAAAGGCATAACAAGGGAACAATAGAACCTTAAGATCCTCCAACTTTCTTGCCTCAATTTAGAAAGCTCTTTCCTTCCAGATCAATTTATATTAATATCTGAGTGATGGTTTCACAATTTGCTACCAATATTTCTCCCCACTTTTCTGCAGAGGCTTTTGAATGTTGGCAATTAGACCACAGAACTATCACAAAGACTTTTTTTCAAGGTGAAGCAGATTTTTCAACACCCTTTGTTTTATTATAATCTAATAGTTCAAGCATAATTCAATTTAGCTGCGCTATCATTCGTCTTAATCAACAGTGCACGTGAGTCTATTTTGCTCAGAGCTAAAGAGTTGCTTCCGTCATCTCCTCCAACACAGATGGCAGAGCCACACACTTCATGTCACTCATATTTTCAGTTTAGTTTTCTATCTTGTAGTCGGTGGTGCAAACAGTTTATGATTCACTGATAACCTAAGAGCTGGTGGTTCGAATCCGCCCAGCAATACTGTAGAAGGAAAGACCTAGTGCTCTCCTTCTATTAAGGATACAGCCATGAAAACCCTAGGGCTAAGTTCTAGTCTGTGATAATGGGTTTCCAGGAGGTAGAAGTGACTGAACCACAACATAATAACAAGTAGGTATTGAAGCAATTCAGATTAAATGAACTTTTAAAATATTGATAAATTCAAAATGTTACTTCTTTTAGCAGTTCAAAAATTTTATGTTGTAAGGAAAATTAGTTCATTTCACAGAGTAGCATAACTTTGTGATGAGTTTCGGTTTTGTGGGGACTCCGAAAGGAAATGCACCAAATATGCATTGTGAGTTGTCACAGCATTGTTAATTACAAGCAAAGCCTGTCCACTAGAAAGTATTGGGTAGATTTTTATAACTAACATATAATACATTTATAATCAGAAAAAATATTTTCGTAAACCAGATTTACTTGATTTTCTGACATTGAAGTTCTTTTCTCCTGTTTCAATATAAGTGCATCATGAATCTTGCTGGCGTATTTGGATAACAGACCATCCAAAAAAACAAGCTCCCTGCCATTGAGTTGATGCCCCTGTGGATTTCTGAGACTGTATGTAACTCTTTATGGGAATAGAAAGCCTCATCTTTCTCCCTCCGAGTAGCTGGTGGTTTCAAACTCCTGGCCTTGTGAGGATGTTGTCCTCACAAGTAGTAACACATAGTCCAACGTGTTACTGCTACACCACCAGGGCTCCTTGTAATCATTATCATAACCCATTCTTTTTCTAATGGCTAATATATATTACATATAGAAACTGGAAAATAAGACACAGCTAGCTAAATATAGAGGATTTTTAAAGAGAACTTTCAGATTATATTGTACTTACCAAAATTTGAAATGTCCCACGTAAAGAAAAGAAATAAAAATGTTTTTAGATGTTAGAAGAAGTCACACCAGCACCACAGATATGGAACCTGTTCATTTATTGCAAAGAAATGATTGTCTTTGGATTTATTCTTAGTTCATCTATCCAAGGATTAACATAAGCCAATTAATTTAATCTTCGGTGATGGTAATCATGACAGAATTCACCTTAAAGGGACTACAGTCCAAACCAAATCCATTTGTAACATGCTTGCTCACTGGTTCAGAAACTGTCGCAACTGGAATTTCTCTCGCAGTCTCTAGTTTGCTTAGTGTCACCCTCCAGAGAAAACACTTTGCTAATTCACAGTATTGCTATCTCCTATCATTTCAAATTCTGGTTTATTTATGTTAAAGGGAAATTTGTTATTGTGTTGCTAAAAGTAAAATAGGTTGATGATTTTTTTATTCTTTGAATAATTATAATTACTAATTTTGAGTTCATATTTGCTCAAAGCATTCATTAAAAATTCAAAGAACCCAAGCGGTTTCCTCTCTTCTTACAAATACTTTAAGGATCCCTGTTTAAAACTGCACCCATGTAGCTGTAATAAAAATGTCCCTATATGTAATTTGACCACTCAGCAAACACAAGACAGCTGCACATGGCATCACACCATGAAGTGAATCAACTGTATGGGTCTGCGTATGCCGCTCTCTTCTATGCTTTGCTTAATCATCCCAGGATTTGAATATGTTTCAATATCTTGTCCCATATGAACTCCCAGATGGCACCGGACCTCTCTAGGGAGTCTAATCTTATCTGAAGACTTTTTACCTAATTAGGATTATACATACGCTTCCTGAGCAGTTCTGAATAACAGAAATAAGGTAGAGCCTCAAGGAGAAAACTCAGTTAATAATTCGAATAATTGTCCACCAGAGTGCTATCTCCAAACAGATCACAAAAGTTAAAAGATCATGAAACTGCACACCTTACCTAATAAATATTGACTTTGTAGCAAGACACCTATTAAGTATTTTTTAAAGGGAGTGTATGGAAGAAAGGGAGGGAGGAAAGAAAGAGAAATAATAATGCTTTGCTTTGATTCAAGTCTCCATTTATAATCATCACCCTCTAAAGAAAGAAATGCTATAGGATCAATAAGGAAATGTCTATTTACAGGGTTGCAACAGACATCAACGACCTCTTTAGTATCCCTGAATTAAAGTGCAAATTTAAACGGGTTGTGGTTAGAAATAGCATTCTTTAAGGGTCATTATGGGTTGAAATCAACTCTAAAGTAACAGATTTTATTTGGTCTAAGGATTTGAAGATTATAAATCATGTTGATAAACAATTCACAGCATAGGTCCTATTGCAACATCAAAGTAATGGAAACTAAAGATATTCCTTGGGGTCTCTTTCAGGAAAATATATCTTTATCCTTGTTTTCACCATGAGTCAAAACCGACTGATTGACTGATTGGTTGGTTGATCGATTGGCTTTAACTGAACAAGAAGGGCATCTCCCAGAGCACATTGGCTCCCCTTGGAACCTCCCCTAGCAGTAGTTCGCTCTGCGGACAGTGTTGTACAGAGCCATCTCTACAGCACTTCTCAGACTTGAATGCGCATCGAGGTCACCAAGGATTTTGTTAACAGCAATCTGGCTCTCAGCAAGTCGGGGGCACCTGAGGCTCTGCATTCCTAATAAGCTGCTCGTGGTGGTTCATGGACTATACTTGGTTATGGAACAGAAGAAATGCCACGGGGAGACATCTCTGCCAGTGTCCCACCTAGAGTTCTTTCTAGCCAATGCCTTCATTTCCAGGCAAAAGTGTCTAAATTTTGTTCAATTTTGCCTGGTCACTGCTAGCAGAAAGGTCCACGGGTAAGCAGACATGCGATGAAGCCAGTCACACCTCAGTTCAGGTCTTGACTCTCCCACTTGGCTGTTTATATAACTCCTTCATGTCTCCCTTTCCCTGGCCATAAACCATAAGGAACTACCTACCTTGTAGCTTTGTTATAAGGGCTAAGATAGCATATATCACGTGTGATATAACTCCAGCTTGTTTTCCAATTGTATTTCACCCCATGTATCTCACTCTACATATAGTCTACCTACTTGACAATCCCCAAATGGGGCATTCTTTTTTCAGTGATAAGCTTTTACATATAGTGTTATTCTTGCAGTGTCTTCTCCTAGCCCAAGTCCCTTACTTTCATTACCATCCACCCTTCCAAATCTTCCTTCAATTCTCAGTTCATCTGAGAAAAAGTCTTTTGAATCCCCCTCCTACTCCACCCACTCCGAGCTGAAGTAGATACCCCTCCACTGTACTCTCTTATAATAGAATGTATCAATGTACCCAAACACATTTCACACTGCATTTATGTGTAATGGCATCTTAGTCAATAAGTTCATTAAGCACCAGAAATGTAATTTATTTATCATCTCTGAATCTCCAGAAACAGGTCAGTGTCTTATTTCAATGCATAACAATTAAAGGGATGATTTCTCTCCTGTGTTCAATATAGAGGCATAGAGCTGCCCGAAGATCCAGCCTCACTGTGTCTGCTAAAATCCCCCTTACTTGGCAGGCCCAAGGAACTCAAGGGTCGATACCAGACAACATCAGGGTAATAATAATTTTGTGCACTTAGTACAAACATATTCTGTGATCTTTTTATCCAAGCCAATGGAATTTCATCTGTGCCCCACTATGCTCAGGTGAACTACTGGATATTAAAACGATACATCCTCTACCTTGGAAACCCTTTTCCGCATTTATAAATTTATTGGACATTAAACTTGGCACCACCTTCTGGATTTAGAATTTTTCACGCAACCTTATTCAATTTATTCAACAAGTGCTTAATATGTTCTCACTATGTGCCAGACATACAAAGCAACTGAATGCAATTTTAAAAACTTTGTCTTCAAGGTTCTTATATTATCCTGCAGAAATAAACATAAAACAATGCACCCACTCATTACTTACTGACCTCGTAGGTTCCAAAGAGAAAGTCTTGTGTGAAAATCAGCTTTATGCAAAAGTAAATGATGACCATACCCAATCACAAAACAGAGAATGACTACATCATTACACTAATGTTAAATCACATTATCATAAAAGGGCCAAACCACTGAGAATCATAGCACAGCCAAGAGGATGCATAAACTTTACATAACTAAGATGCCACATGACATCACGGTTAGCATTTCTCTCTTCTCTCACCTCAGGATTCATCTCCACCAGATACATGCTGTTAATTTGCAAAATAGGTAGTAGTTCATTTACTATTGTAGTAAATGTGAACCGCCATATACTGACACAGTCTATCGGTGAGGAGTAGTTGTAAACAAGTCTACAATATATAACTAATGTTAAGTTCAGTGGGGCACAATGAAACAAAGTGAGAGTGGCAGTGGTCAAAGTCAGGGAAGATCTTGTGGAGAAGGTAACCTGGTGAGAAGAAATACAAAAATGGAAGTGGAAAGGCATTAGGACATGTGAGATGAGTCTTCCTGGAAGATTAATATAACAATAGAACTTAAGTCACGAATATGCATGATGTATTGGAAGTACTTGAGAATCCTAGCTGATTATGGCTGTGGTAGTTACATAATCCGGTGTCAAGTTGAGGCTTTTAAGAGTGAAGGGGTGGAGAGTTAACCTGTCAGTCAAATTGCAGCTTGATGACCTCATTTGGAGGTGCTAGGGAGATAAATAGCTGACTGGTGGCCAGACACACTCTCTGCTTTGTCTTCCTGCAGCCAAGCCACGTGGAGCTTTGCTGATGGCAGCCAGAGCCTTGGAGCTGAAGGAGAGATGTGGAGACCCACACCTAACATGCTTCCATTGCCACTGGATCCACAAGAATTTCTACCCCCTGCCCTCTGATCTTCCTGCACTTGGTGTCATTGCAATTGTTGTATGAGTCTGAAGAGGAATTTACAGACTGGGATCGGACATATGGGCTGATATCGGACTTACAGACTTGATCTGGACTGGAATGGGCTGTTTTCTTAATATATCATTACTCGCTGATAAAAAGTTCTTTCAAAGACAGATGAATGTCTTTGAATTTGTTTCTCTAGTCAACCTGAACTAACACAATAGCTATAAAAATGGAAGCAAGAGGAAGAGAAATGGGAGTCATGAGAAGCCAGCATATGTAGGGTTCCTACCTTGGTTAAGTGCCTACCCTGAGAAGCGCCAAGTAAAATGCGAGACCAAAGGACGGTTTTGAAAAGAAGAGCCGTGTGATTTGACTTATAATTCAAAGGATCATTTTAGCTACTGTGTTAAAAAATGAAACTAAAAATACAGAAATTAATCAGTAACCAATTTATAAAAGCACTGTCATAATATAAGCAAAAGATGACGATCACTTTAGATCAAGGTGGCTGCAGTGGGACGTGGTCAGAACCCGAGCATTCTGGTTGTAGCATCAACCGCGTCAGCTGACAGATTAGGTGGGGTGTGAGACAGAAGAAATTGCTAAAATTTTCAACCAAAGTAGCAAGAAGAATGGAGTTGTGGATTTTCAAATGTAGACAACCAGCAGTCACAGTCAGAGGATGGGTGGGTGGTAGTGAATAGGATCTAACTAATAGATGTAATAGGGTCTCAGATATATAAAATATCCAAGTAAAAATGTCAAGTAAGCAGTTGGAGATATATATATGAGTTTATAGTTTAGGGAAGAGGTTAAAAAAGGAGGAGCAAATTTGAGTATGCTGGTTTTAGCTGTCATCGAATCAATTCCAACTATGGCAACCTACACACAACAGAACAAAACTTGCCCCGTTCCGGCATCATTCTCCTCATTGCCAGCATGTTTGAGCTCATCTTTGAAGCGATTGCATCAATTTTTATAATCAAGGGACTCCTTTCACTGCATGGGTCCGGTACTTCACAAAATATAATGACCTCTCTCGTGACTCCTTCTCATAATATCCAAATATAGTAAGTTGGACAGTTGTTTGTTATTCTCTGTAAGAATGGGTCAGGGACACCTTAGTCCTCAAAGTAACATCCTTGCTCTTCAACACTTTAGAGCCCTCTTGTACAACAGATTACCCAATGAAGTATAGCTTTAATTTCTGCATTGTGGCTTCAATGATCATTTGTGGTGGAACCAAGCAAACTAACACCTCTCACAACATTGATATTTTCTCCCATGTGCCATCCGCACATCAAAGGATGCCACTTTCTCCAGCATATAGTCCAGCTTCTCAGATTATTTGCCCTGCAGACAGCCTGAATAATTATTGTGAAAGGATAGGCATACAACCCTGATGCATACCTTTGCTGATTTTAAACCCACAGCATTCCTTTGTTCTGTTTAACCAACAGCTTCTTGACCCGTGCAAAGTCTCTGCAGGATCCCAAGGAAGAGTTCTAGAATTCCTATTCTTCTCCCTGCTATCCATGTTTTGTTATGGTTCATACAGTCCAATGCCTTTCATTCTGACTAAAACCCAAGTAAGCATCTCTCTGGTATTTTCTGTTTTCAGCCAAGATCCACATGATGTCAAGAATGATATCACTCATGTCATGTGGCCTTCAGAATCTGGCTTGAATTTTTGGCAGCTCACTGTCCATCTACCACTCCAACTGTTGCTGATCATGCAAATCAATAATCCTGAATTATAAAGGAGGCAGGATGGCATGGTCACATTTGACAGCCATTCACAGACCAAATTGAATATTGGTACTATTCTGAACATTGTAGAGATATCAAATATAAGAAGACTCCCAAATGTGCAGTGGAAAGGCAGATAGGCTAGGGGTCTCAGGACTTAAGGAATCAGATGAACACACTTAACAATATGACCAACAAGTCAACCCAGTGATAGAAGTACCCAAAATAAAACAAACCTACAAAACTGAAAGAGTTGTTGTCGTTGTTGTTGTTAGGCACCTTTAAGTCAGTTCCAACTACAGCAACTTTGTGTACCAGAGACTAAAATACCGCCCGCTCCTGCACGCATCTCAACTGCTCATCTGGCGGAGCCCGTTGCTTCAGGCACTGTGTCCATCCGTCTGTCTCACCGAGGCCCTTGCTCTTTCTCGCTGCGTGTGTCATTTTTCACTGATTGTGTCACTCCTGGAATAGTGTGTTCTATGATTTTCTGATTCAGTGTGGCCAATACCAGGCTATTTCGGCTCACTCATACCTAGGCTTATTGCTCTTCATGCATTCCTTTTCATTTGTGAAGACTTCCAATTTTCCTAAATTCATATTTTGCAAATGTCAAGGTCCAATCATGAGCAGATTTTTGTAATTCTTTTTTTTCTCATTTTGAGTTGTGTCCCAACAACAGATGACAATCCTAAAGGCTCCACTCTGCAGGCTTCACGTCATTCTCATCACCATGCCCCCTTCCCCTCTGAGAAAGCAGCTCCTCTTCGGGCTCAGGTCAAGGGCCCTCTGACCAGGAGGCCCCTCTGCCAGCACTCTCTCCAACAACGTTCTGCGTCCGTGCTTTAGGCCTTCAGCACCCAACAATGATTCTAAGCTGTGCAGAAGTCTTTCAGCAGCCACTTCCTCCAAAGTGGGCAGTCGAGTCCTTCTTCATTGTCTGTTCTTCTTCTGGAAGCTCCTCTGAAACCTGTTCTCTTTGGGTGACCCTGCTGGCTGTTGAAATATCGGTGGCATAGCTTCCAGCATCACAGTGACACACAGGCGACCACGGTATGACAAACTGACAGACAAGACAAAGAGTATAGATAGAAAAATCAATATTTGGAGAAACACATACTTCTTCCTCTGAAGCAGACTGGAGAAAAAATGTGAGTACTTATTTAACTTTCAAAGATCCCCCTGGTTCTTGGAGTTCAGAAATATTCATGGACGTCAGTCAGGAAGGAAATAGATTCTGGACATACTCCTACTTTTCCCAAGGTTGTGCTGTTCCTCTTAGAGGTTACCTTCTTCCATTTGTTACCATGTAGCCCTAGCAATGACATCTATCTTTGCTTTCAACTAAAATCTTTTGCATATAACCTCATAGAGATTCCTGCCTTTTGGCTAAGAGACCTTTCTATGAGCAATTGCTAACACACTCAGGAGTAATGATGCTAAGCAAAATTACACAGTATAGATAAAAAATTATTTCAAACTATTTTTTGGTCCACTGACATTGGGAAAGAGATCAGGAAAAGACATCAGTTTGAAGCATTCTGGCAAAGGATGTACTTTGAGACTTGAGGTAGAGGTAAATATTCCTGTTCATATAATGAAAGATCTCTAGGAGTTATAGATTACACCTGCAATATGGACTGAGCAGTCCTACAATGGATGGAGTGTTTTGGTTGTTAGGAGTCTGAGTCAGTTCCAACGCGTAGAAAGCTTACACACAAGAGAAAGACCATCCTCACCATAGAGGTGACTTTACCTCATGAAGCCATCATGTCGGTGATTGGTAAGATTTTCTGTGGCTAATCATTTAGCACTATAGATAACCAGATATCTTCCAACACATCTCTCCGTAAACTCAAATCTCCAATATTTGGGGTAGGATTCAGGCACTTAACCATTTGCACTACCAAGGGACTCTGGTGGTGAGATGAGTTCTCACTGGGTTGTGATCCTCGTGGTCAGTAGTTTAAACCCACCAGCACCTCTGGTGCTACGCTAAAACCCTAGAGCTGAAGGAGCCACATGGAGAACCCTACCAGCACTGAGATGCTTACAACACCACTGGACCCACAAGACTCTTCACAAACTGACAGACACTGGCCTGTGATCTCCCTGCATTTGGCATCATTGCATGTGTTTCATGATTCCGAAGACAACTTTATAGATTGGTATTGGGCAAATGGGCTAATATCAGTCTTATGAACTTGATCTGAACTGGGCTGGACTATTTTCTCAGTATTCAATGGCTCTTGTATATAAAGCTCTTTCTTATACGAGTGTCTATGAATTTGTTTCTCTAGTCTACCTGGACTAACACAACTGGCATAAACAGTTACAGTCTCAGAAACCCCCAGGGGGTTGATCTGAGTCAGCATTGACGTGATGGCAGTGAGAGGGACTCTGACACAAGGCAAGTGGGGGGAGGGGAGGAGACACTGACATAACATAGTTAAGAAGATGGGAAAGGATGAGACCTCAGCACAGGGGAGTGATTGGGCTAAATGAGTGGAAGGGACACTTCTCCCTTAGTAACAGAAGGAAGGCAAAGCTCCTTTATACAATGAAGTTCAATAAAAGTAGTTTGGTTGACGGAAAATAAAAACTTTAAAAAAAAAGAATATATGAATTGTATGTTCTTTTTTATATATGAAGCAGGTCGGTTACAATTTGTTTAACACCCACTTATCCTAAAGCTGGGAATTTGGAGGAAAAATGCCTTAGTCAACACTGCTTTGCAAGGGGAAAAAAATTCAAAAAGTAGTTAGGTTGAGTTACTGGGAAGATATATAAAATTGAGGATATAATTTTCCCCTTGGATATGGTGTTTGAAGCCTGGTTCCTTCGGCCCTTCATGATCACACATATTGGTGAGCTGCTTCCATGTGGTCTTTGTTGCTTCTGGGCTAGATGGCCGCTTGTTTACTTTCAAGCCTTTAAGTCCCCAGATGCTATAGGTCTCGATAGCCGGGCACAGGCTCGTGTGCTTCTTCTCTGTGGGCTTTGTTGCTTCTGAGCTAGATGGCCGCTTGTTTGCCTACAAGCCTTTAAGACCCCAGACGCTGTATCTTTTGATAGCCGGACACCATCAGCTTTCTTCACCACATTTGCTTATGCACCTGTCTGTCTTCAGCGATCATGTCGGGAAGGTAGGTATCATGAAATGACCGTTTAGCTGAGCAAGGTGATCTTGTATTAGGGGAAGTCATATCCTCATCAATGAGGGTGATGCGTGATGGGGACCCAATGCCCAACTCTAGACAACTGGACATACCTTGCAGAGGGGTAGTGGGGAGGAGATGAGTCACTTAGGGTTCAGTATAGCAATAATGAAACCTACAACCTTCCTCTAGTTCTTATACGCTTCCTCCCCCCCCTCCCCCACCAACTACCATGACCCCAATTCTGCCTTGCAGACCTGGTTAGACCAGATGATGCACAGTAGTACAGATGGGAATTGGAAACAGGGAATCTAGGACAGATGAACCCCTCAGGACCAAGGGTGACAGTGGCGATACCAGGAGGGAAGGGGGGCGGGCGTAGAAAGGGGGAATTTATCACAGGAATCTACATATAACCTCCTCTCTGGGGGCCGGGCTGCAGAGGGGTGGGTGAAGGGAGACGCCAGGCAGTGTAATATAAGATACAATAATAATTTATAAATTATTAAGGGTTCATAGGGGAGGGGAAGGGAGGGAGAAGGGAACAAAGGAAAATGAGCTGATTCCGGGAACCCAAGAGGAAAGCAAATTTTGGGAATGATGAGGGCAACAAATGTATAGGTGTGCTTTACACAATTGATCTATGTATTGTGATGAATTGTATGAGCCCCCCAAAAATGATTTTTTTTTAAAGATATATAAAGTCTAAGAGATTTGAGCCCTGGTGGCATAATGAATTGTGAATTGGATGGCCAATCTCTAAATCCTGCTGCATTCTTCAAGCTTTGCTTCCTACACCTTTCCTGACCCGGAGCTTAACTCTGAACCCCAGGGCCATGATCAACCTTTTCTGGGTTGATCAACACCATGACAACTTTTCAATTGCTTGCCCAATATGTCTTTTGCTCTTCGACATCCAATTCCTTTCCACGTATTCACAACAGGTGTAGTATCCCACAGCTTTCCATCTGAAAAACTTTACAGCCACCTGACACCCCCTCCAATCCCCCAAAGCATTGTTCTCTCTGATTTCTTCTTCAATCTTTATAGAACAGAGCTTTCCTTCTACATTTGGACTGGGGTTCTCTAGCTCAAGAATAATTTTCATCAAAAGATGCACCAAAAATTGCATCTGTATTCACTTTCTAAGGTCATGACGAGTTAACTTGCTAATGGATATGAAATTCTTTACCAAATATGGATCAACTCCCTGGGAGGACAGACAACAGAAAAGTGGGTGAAGGGAGACATCGGACAGTGTAAGATATGACAAAATAATAATTTATAAATTATCAAGGGTTCAGGAGAAAGGGGGGAGTGGGGAGAGAGGGGGGAAAATGACAAGTTGATGCCAGGGGCCTATGTGGAGAGCAAATGTTATGAGAATGATGAAGACAACAAATGTCCAAATGTGCTTTACACAATTGATGTATGAATGGATTGTGATAAGAGTTGTATGAGCCCCTAATAAAATGATTTAAAAATATATGGATTAACTATGCTGTGAATTTAATGGAAATATCAGCAAGCAAAAAACAATGGTATGAAACAGTTTCACTTTATCAGAAAAATTTGTAGTGCAGTATTTAAAACAGATTAAGTGTAATAGTATATGAAGTAGAATTTCTATTGTCAGTTTCAGCTTTGTAAGTAGTATTTTGTAGATACATCTGAAGAAAAAGTCAAGGAGATTGAAGAGAAAATATATATTAGGAAATATGACTAAGAAAGAGAATTTTCCATAGACTCACAGAAATTAGAAATGGGGAAATGCCATCGGGTCACCTTGCTCTTCTTCCTGGCAGTGTAGCCTCTTAAGTAGTTGTTCGGTCGGACGGTTGATTCAGAATCTTGACTTTGAGCGCCTCTTTGTAAAGTTATTCTGCTGTCTACTGACCCTTCATAATCTATCAACCCGCCAACATTTTCAATTTGCCAGTAGGTTCTGTGGGTTGCCACCGGCTTCTCTAGCTGTAAAAGCCAGATGTGCAGTACGTTAGAGAGAATTTTAAATTCCTGGTGGCACTGTGGACAAAACCCTGGTTGCCTATTCAAAGCCAGAAGGATAAGGTTGCCTGCTTCTGTTAGAGTCACACTATCTGAAATCCTCCGGAGCAGTCTGCTCCGTTTGATGGGGTAACTGTGAGATGGAATCCAGGGGATGGCAGTGGATTTGGGTTGTTTGTTTGTTTGATTGATTGTTTAATGGTGGATCCGTGAAAATTAGAGTCCTGATGCCTTTGTTTCCCGTATTACAAACTATCTCAGGTATGAAATATGTCTATTTCATAGTTTGCTCCCCTGCCTTGTATCTCATTGGAAGACAATAAATGCTCCCAGTCTGTCTGTAAGAGCTCTAGAAATAAGACCGAAAGAAGTGCGTACCATAGGCCCATGGATTCAGATTGTTGGCGATAGGGAGGGAGTGTAGATAGAGTTATATAGCAGAAGTAAAGTACCTATGCTTAGAGACGAGAATAACATGTGGTGGGTTCAGAGGGAAGTAGACAGGTTATGGCTTCCCTAAATGGGGAGGTGAGCAGGTCTTGTTCTTTAATAACACCTGTACACTACTAACCATCCACTGGCTTCTAGGATCCAAGGGCGCACACTTAAGCCCTTAGCTAAGATGTGAACAGATTTCTGATGAACCTGTCCCAGACCTTCTCTCTGACCCAGGCCCTAAGATTATTCTGACTCATTCCTGTAGCTGACACCATAACCCAAGACCCTTCAAACAAGCCACAGGGTAGAGTGTGCCACAGATACCAACCCTTTCCAAAGTGTCAAGGGAGGACACGACGGGCTCCCGTGAGCCGTCAATCTTTCCTTTTCTTCCACACTCAGAGTTGATCCTGCATTTCCCAATTCTTTTGTCTTTATGGAGAAAATGTGCTGAAGAGGCTTAATTTCCGTTTGCTTCGTTCTCTCCCTCATTTGGTGAGAAATGTTGAGACACATTGAAGGAATCTGTCTGTAGTTGCTGATTTGCAGCTGTGTGTTGCCTCAGATAACACAAAGGGGAAATCTGGACACTTCAGCCTCTTGATTTCTGTTTCATAGATACAAACGCCGCTGATTAGATGGGTGGTTCTTGACAACAAGCCCATGCAGCTTTTCCAACCCTACTGTCGATGTTTTATTAGAATGTATACTATCTATGCAGGGAGACCTGGTGACAGAGTGATTAAGCTAACACAAAGGTTGGTGATTCAAGCCACCAGCTATTGTATGGGACCAGGACATAGGAGTCCCCTTAGGAAGACTGGCAGTCCGACTCTGTCCTATGGGGTCACTAAAAGTTGAAACTGACTGAAGGGAAACAGATTTTGTTTGGTTTTGATTATTGCCTATCCATCCAATATAAGGAGTAAAAAATTGGAACAAAGAGAATTTGGAGGTTCACCAAAAGTTAAATTGTTTTAGGAAAGGGGAAATGGTTTTATTATGTTGGCATTTCAGGGGGTAGTAAATCTCTGTTCTAAGAAGGAACTGTGAGCCAAACCAAACTCCCTGCGATTGAATCAATTCCAACTCACAATGATCTCATAGGACAGAGGAGAACTGCCCCTGTGGGTTTCTGAGACTGTGACCTTTGATGGGAGTAGAAACCTCATCTTTCATTCAAAGGAGATGATGGTAGTTTCCAACAGCTGACCTTGCAGATCACAGCCCAGGCTTCACCACTGTGCCACTAGGGCTGCTGAGGAAGGAAGTGAGAGGCTTCTAAGTTAACATGGAGCTTAAGACAGACATGCTACCTGATCCACTTCAACAAAGACATAGAGAAAATTGATAACGGAGCACAAACCTGAACACCTGAATCTCTGCTTTTGTTAGGTGGCATGGAGTCAGTTCTAATACAGCCATCCTATGTACAACAGCACGAAACACTACCCGGTCCAGCGCCATTCTTAACATTATCCTTATGGTTGAGCCTACAGTTGCAGCCAAGGACTTCCTCTTTTTCCCTGCTGCTCTATTTTGTCAAACAGGATGTCCTTCTCCAGCGACTGGCTCTCCTGACAACATGTCCAAAGTATGTGAGAAGAAGTGTCACCATCCTTGCTTCTAAGGAGCATTCTGGCCTTACTACTTCCACGAGACTTATTTGTTCTTTTGGTAGTCCATGGTACTTTCGCTGTTCTTGACCAGCACCATAACTCACATACATGGCTACAAAGTACAGTCAACAGCACCAGTGTTCAGGGCTCCTGCACAGGGGAATGAACACAGCAAAGATGCATCCTCCTGGTACATGGACAGGTCACGATCTGTGTTAGTCCAGGTTGACTAGAAAAACAAATCCAGGGACACTCCTATGTGTGTAAGATAGAGTTTTATATCAAAGAGTAATTATATATTAAGAAAACATCCGAACCCAATCCAGATCAGGTCCATACGTTTGATATTAGCCCATAAGTCCAAAACCAGCCCATTAATTCCTCCTCAGACACACACAGCATTTGCGATGATGCCCAATGCAGGAAGATCACAGGCCATTGGGTGACAAGTCTGCTGTAAATATCTCAGCACTGGCCCAGCTCTCCACATGGCTCCACCAGCTCCAGGGTTATGGCTCCAGGTGACTTGTCACCAGGAATATGTAGCCGAGAGAGAGTTCCCAGAATCCTCCAGAGAAGGCCACACTGATACTGGAGAAACAAATCTTAAGATGGAGAATAGAGATTTGTTTGACCTCTCCCTCATGTAGTTTTTCTTCTTTGTCTAGCCAGAGGTCAGATAAAGCCACACTGTTTACTCAGTTATTTTCTGGGGAAAATGAGGGAAATATGAAAATAGAAAGTTTGTAAGCCCACTTGCTTTCAGCCATTAAAGTTTGATCTTTAGATGGGTTTAGGCCATGCCTGCAAAGCAAGCTTTGAAAAGATATGCCCACCCAGTGCTTTGGAATACTCAGGACCCAGTGGTCTTTGTCAGATGCTGGGAAAAATCTGGAACCATGAAGAAACTCCTCTCTAGGACTGAATGTTAAAGGGAGCCTGAGAGCAGGTTAAAATGCTTGCTAGGTGACCACCTGGATCTACTTGTTGAGTGGAAGCGGGAGAGATGCAGCAATAAAGAGATGGGTTGAGTTTGGCCCCTGACACCTGTGGACTTGGTTTACAGGAAAAAAGGAAAAGATGAGAGCAGGTTGACTGGTCTAAGGTTCATGACCTAGCACGAGGAGGCTAGGCTTGTTGAGTATTTGTGAGAGCCCATGGTCTAAAGGCAAGGCAACCAATGGGCACCCTAAGGAGGCTGGGTGAGGCAGCCTACATTGAGTTGACCAGAACTCGACCAGATGGAGATTTTTGAGCCTGTGAACTGGTGCATATTGTTGCTGACTTTATGGATGGCTTGTCTGGATTTGACTCTGCTTATAGATGCAGACTTCACAAGGTTCCAACTGGAATGACAATTCTTCATGTCAGAAAATTATTGGCTCCTCAGAGCACTGGATTGATGAAGTGGCCAGTATAGAAATTGGATACCCAAAATTGGGGGGATAAAGGCATGAAGTGGTTGGCTTACAAACTTTCATGGGTGAGGAAATATATTCACATAGGATTATAGGATTAAGGTGTAGGTGTTACTTAATTGCAATTATGAGGCTAACGAATTATATACATGTGCCAAGTTGGCAAGGGGTGGATTCAGGTAGTTAGTTTATTGTGCCAACCTGGGGCCAATAAACACGTGGGGTTAATTGAAGGGCAGAGGGATAAATGGCTCAGTGAGCCTCATCTTTCTTGTTCTCAGGTCTCTTGCTTTGTATTGGTCAGACCTGGGTGCAGCTACCTTAGCCAGTTCCCTGCTTCAGCTGGCAAGGTTCACTTCCTGCAAGATATCCCTAAGGAGAAGTCGCATTGACCTACCCCAATGAATCCGTGGGTACCAGAGCAGCCATGTGGAGACCCCTGCCAGGGCTGAGATGTTTACACATTCACAGATTCGGCTTTCTCCCTGCAGTTGATGTCATTGCCTGTGTTTTGGGAGATGGAGGAGGACTTTGTTGATTGGTGTCGGACATATGGGTTAATGTTGGATTTGTGGGTTTGGGCAGCACTGGGTTGGGATGTTTCCTTGATGTGCACTTAACCTCTATATAAAACTCTCTCTAATACATGAGTTTTTGTGGATTTGTTTCTCTTAAGTACCCAGCATAACACGCCCACAGGAGGGATCAGACTGTGACCTGAATAAACTACGCCCACACGTTCCTATTGACCTAGCTGGCATGATAAGCCTAACTATAATACCATCCAAGAGCATGAACATGGACATGGCTTTCACCAGGACGAGGGAGGGTGCAGTAAAGTATCAGATTCAGCACCTAGTAGACATTTTATCCAGCCTTTCTCATGTACGTCCTTGCTGGATCCACTTACTGTTAAGAAAGTGCCTTTCTTTGACCACCATCTTGATTTGTCCTGCATTCTCTTTTGGGTCCTGATCATTTGACACCATGTGGCTCATTGTTCATTTCTTTAACTGGCCTTCAAAACAGTCATCTCCATGTGGTAGGGCTTAGTTTCATTGTGAGCTGATGCCGAGTTGGTCCCCAGATCATGACAACCCCAGGCCCAACAGAATAAATGCTGCTGTGTACTATGTCTTCTTCATGGCCAAGTGCATCTAGGACCCTTGTGAACCATAGGGTTTTTATCACTGACTTTCCAAAATATATTGGCAGGCCTTCCTTCCTGTCTATCTTGAAACCTATTCAGCACCATAGCACGCACAAGCCTCCACTGTGTGGTTGCCACACCCGAGGTATTTATTTGTCTGGAATCAAATCAGGGTCTCCAGAATGAAAGGTGGGAAATCTATCACTGAACTCCCAAGGCAAGTCTCCCTTCTGTCTTCCATGGTATCCCAGTGCTCAGCATAGTTTCTGACAACCACCAGACTCTCAGTAAATCAGGAGGAGCAGTTTCCTGGAATGATTGCTTGGTAGAACAGTGTCTGGAAAGTTCTGCTACAGCAAGCCAGGGGGATGTGCTGAGCAAGGTGCATGGAGGCCAGCTAGCTCCCTCCCCCGCCCCCCTGTTCTCATAAACTCATTACTTGGGTGAATCTGCCATTGTCCAGGGGCTGGCCCTCAGTGCTATCAGTCCAGAAAGCTACATTTATCACATAGCAGGGAATGTGTTTGCGGTCAGACTTGCATTCATGAAGCTCAGAGGGAATGATATTAGAAAGCTATTTTATTAGTCTGACAAGAGGAAGTACAGCTGAATACTTATGTTAAAACAATGTGTACATTCTCTGTAAGAGGTATAGGCAAACCAACTCACAATTGCAAGGTTATTTATTGAATAAGAAGGAAGCATGCAAAATAGCATCCTGCTCTTATAATTCTTACCCATAGCTGAGACAGCCTTGCCAGGGACCACAGTCCTTCAAAGTAATTCCTTAGGCAGAACCTTTGTGCCACAGGGGAAAATGGAGAGGTTATACTTTGACCTTCATGCTATGCCTTTACCAGACTCAAGGCTGACCTCTGGCCAGGCACTCCCTTATGATCAACACATTCTGCACAGTTTTGAAGATGGTTGTCCTGCTCTTCGCATTTTTAATAACAAAGACTAATCATATTTACTGAGTACTTAGTATGTGCCAAGGACCTCTGGTAGCATAAAGAGTTGTGCTGCTAACCACAAAGTCAGCAGCTCAAAACCATCAGCCACTCCATGGGAGAAACATGAGGCTTTGTGCTTCCATAAAGATGTAAAGCCTCGGAAACCCACAGAGGCTGTTCGGCTCTATCCTACAGGGAAGCTATGAGACAGAATATACTTGCTGACGGTGAGCCTTTGCTGCTGCTGCTGCTGCGGCTGTTGATTTGGGGGATTCATTTGTGTTTGTGTTTGTTGCTAAACTCATTATGTCATAATCCTTATCACAACCCCAGGAAAATAGGAACTTTTCTTTTCACCATATTAAAGATGACAAAACTAAGTCTTAGAAATATTCATTAACTTATCCTCTGTTTGACCAGACACTAAGTGGTGGAGACACTTTAATGTCAATGACTTCCAAATTCATAAGGAAGTTGAAGCCGTCTCCCGATTTTGTCCCAGAGAGGGGCTCTAGAGAGAAAGGTCGAGGGATCCGCCTGCACCATCAAGTACACTTTATTTTCAAACCATTCATGTCCACGCCCAACTTCTTTAAGGATAAAAGAGAATCATTTGATAGTAAAATTTATAGAACCAAGGTCTGCCTTGGTTTTAACCATTTTTAAGTGTTTGCTTTGATGACAATTTATTCTAGTCACCCTGTTAATCAACCATCACCACTATATATTTCCAAAAAAATTTCCTCAAAGCCCACTAATCAATGCTCCCTGTCGTAAAGATCAGCAGGAACCACTGCACCCAAAGGTGGAGGTTAACAAGCTCACAGTCTCACCTCTCCATCCAGCTGTCCCACAGGCACGCCCTTTCTGAAGTGTGTTAGCCACCAAGAGCTAGACCAGAAATCACAAGTGGAAAGGACACAGTCCTTCTACCTGCCAAGTAGGCAAACACAGGTACAAGTTTGGGGAGTCCACATGAGTTCCCAACTTTCTGACCAGCTAGCCAAATATTCAAGGCTGGTTTACCAATACCACTCCATGCTGCAAGCTACAAAATTGAGAGTCCACACAACACTCTTACTGTCTGGTCCACTGACTCCCATAGCCCCTTTGGATTTAACACATCAAAGAAACAATGAACAAAACTAAGAGTATACAATACTTACTGCTACAGATTTATTACAACTAACGACTTGATTCATAGGGCAAGGTCTGGACAAGTTCCCAAGGTGAATCTTCCAGGTTCCAAGTGGCACATGACCCTCTCAAAAGAAGATGTTCCTGCCGATCAGGAAGTTCTCTAAGCTGTTAGCAGTCAGTCTTTGATGGCAAGTCAACTCATGTCTCCTCAGTCTAGTTAATATTGACCTCCCAGGTAAGTCTTTTCCGGTCTGCCCAGCCCTTTCTTGCCAGAACAAATCCTCAGATGTGGCCTGGAAATCTCAGATCAAGGTACCCAAATTGTTCCATGGGTCATTGCTCTTGGGCCAAGAGCAAAGGGCACCTTAATTAAGGTAAAACTCTGTCTCCTCCCCTACACGCTCCAGTTCCTCCTCCCCCCTCGTAACCACCAGTAACGTTATTTGTATACATTTGCCTATCCTAGGTGTTTCATATATTGTTGTTATTGCTGCTGCTGTTGTTAGGTGCAATCAAGTTGGTACAATAGAATGAAACCTGCCCAGTCCTCTGCCATTCTAACAATTGCTCTTATATTTGAGCCCATTGCTGCAGCCACTGTGTCCACCCATCTTGTATGGTGGTCTTCCTCTTTTTTGCTGCCCCTCAACTTTATTAAGCATGATGTCCTTCTCCAGAGACTGGGCTCTATTGATAACATGTCTAAAATATGTAAGATGAAGTCTCACCATCTCTGCCTTTAAGAACATTCTGGCTGTACTTCTTCCAAGACAGATTTGACTGTTCTATCAGCAGTCTGTGGTTCTTTCAATATTTTCCATCAGCACCATGATTAAAACGCATCACTTTTTCTCAGGTCTTTTTTATTCAGTGTCCAACTTTCATGTGCCTATGAGGCAATTGAGGTCAGGTGTACCTTAGTCCTCAAAGGACCATCTTTGCCTTTCAGAGCATTGAAGAGGTCTTGCGCAGCAGATACGCCCAATGCAATCCAGCATTTGTTCTCTTGACCACTGCCTCCATGAGCATTGATTGAATCCAAGACAAAATTGTTGACAACTTCAATCTTTTCTCGATGTATCATGATGTTACCTACTGATCCATATAGTGGGATCATATAATAATTTTTCTTCATGCCTGATTTATGCCACTTAGCATAACACTTTCAAGGTGCATCTATATCAGTGTGTGTCAGAAAGTTTTTTCTCATTATGCCTAGAAAATGTTGCTCATCCACTGGTCTGTTGATGCACACTGCGTTGTTTCCACCTCCGGCTAATGGGAATAATGCTGCAATGCAAGTGTCTAGTTGAGTGCCTACTTTCAGGTTTGGGGGTTTATACACAGGACTGGAATTGCTGGGTTAGATGCTAATTCTGCTTACCTTTTTAGGGAAATACCAAAATATTTGCCAAAGTGCTTTTACCACTTTACAATCCTATCAGGCAGTGGGTAAGAATTCTGACTTCTCCACATTTTCACCATTTGATATTTTTCATTTTTCTGCTAACAATCATCCTAGTAGGCCTAAAGGGATATCTCATTGTCATTTTGATTTGTATTTTCCTAGTGGCTTGAAGGAGTTCTCCTGGCACTGTGACTTAGGCATTTGGCTGCTAGCTGCAAGGTCAGTAGTTCAAACCTACAAGGTGCACTTCCCAGGAGAAAGCTAAGACTGCTCCCATAAAGATGTACAGCCTTGGAAACCCTAGTTAGGGGCGCTATAAGTTGGAATTGACTCAGGGGTAATGGGTTTAATGTCTAATTAAGGAGTCCTGCATTGGGCCTCCACTCAAGTACTCCCTCATTGCAAGAATACTTTCTTCTATTAAATTGACATTCCATAATGCTCACCTTCCCAACACAACCGCTGAAGACAAAGTGGGTGCATAACCAAATGTGGTGAAGAAAGCAGATGGTGCCCGGCTATCAAAAGACATAGCATCTGGGGTCTTAAAAGCTTGAAGGAAAACAAGCGGCCATCTAGCTCAGAAGCAACAAAGCCCACATGGAAGAACACACCAGCCTGTGTGATCACGAGGTGACAAAGGGATCAGTTATCAGGCATTAAAGAACAAAAAATCATATCATTGTGTGCTCACCTCCATGATACGATCGCTGAAGACAAATGAGTGTATAAGAAAATGTGGCGGAGAAAGTTGATGGTGCCCAGCTATCAAAAGGTATAGCATCTGAGGTCTTAAAGGCTTGAAGGTAAACAAGTGGCCATCTAGCTCAGAAGCAACAAAGCCCACATGGAAGAAGCACACAAACCTGTG
>NW_022103896.1:84245888-84263028 GCF_000313985.2 Echinops telfairi | reverse complement strand
GATGCCGGGGGCTTAAGTGGAGAGCAAATGTTTTGAGAATGATGAGGGCAATGAATGTACAAATGTGCTTTACACAATTGATGTATGTATATGTGATAAGAGTTGTACGAGCCCCTAATAAAATGATTAAAAATATATATCCCTGTCCTCCTTTTTTTTAAAGGATTATGATTTTTTTAAAAGCCAAGAATATTCCTCACTCTCAGTTGCAATCACCGGTGTCCAAGTAACTAAGCAGTACTCTTTTCTGATTCTTTCAGAAAGGCTCCTAATAGGCAAGGTTACCTTGACCCCTTATGCCTCCTTCCTGTGTCCTAAAATATGATCGGATGGCTGGAGCTCCCGCAGTCAAGTTGAAACACGAGATGCCCTACAAGAGGGACTGGATCATAGCAGAGTGAAAAAGATACAAGCAGCCTGGGTCGTGACACTGTAGATTCATCCTACCAACCTTAAACTGTATATTCGCATTAGTTATGAGAACAAAATAGATTAGGATTTCATTTTCACACCTCTATTAGTTGCAGCCCAAAGTATCTGAAAGAAACACCTGTGTGCCCAGCAATCGGGTAAGAACAATCTCCTTTGACCTTCTCACACCCAACATATAGAGAGAAATGAAAAGAAACTTTGGGAATGTGTGTAATGCCTGACCGAAGGAAGAAAGAGCAAATATATCACACCGATTACACACATTTCTTCCATCGGTTTCACAGAAATCCTTCAGAAGACCCCAACATTCCGTAAAACATTTTCAAATCTATGATTTTATAGCAGATTCTTCTTCCACGGAGTTATTTGGTTTTCTTATGTTTCTTCTTGAATCTACAAAGTGAGGCCCAGCTTCCCATCGCTCACTGAATCCAACGTCTGTGGCCCTGAACATAATCGCCTTCAAACCAGTAGGAACCTTTTTTCCTTTTCCATCCCACAGGTTGCAGAGGAAAGCTGTGGAAGCATGCCTATATTTTCACTGTACATTTCTGCAGAAAGTCAGGATAAGCAAAATGCCTGTGGTCTTGAAACACTTTGAATTTATGCTAGAAAAATGAGGCTTTTTTTAGTCTTCTGAAAAGCGTGTGGAGCTGAGAATGTATACTTAGATAGCCATCAAATTGGCTATAACCAAAATCAAATGAAAGTCTGACTCATTTTGCCAAATATAGTTATATCTTGAAATATTTTACCTGACAGGGGGCTCTGATGGCACAGTGGTTACACATTAGGCTGCTAATCACGAAGTCAGCAGTTTGAAACCACCAGCCTCTCTGCATGGAAAAGAGGCTTCCTACTGTCATAGGAATTACAGTCTCGGAAACCCAGCGTGCAGGTCTACTTGTCCCATGGGGTCACTTTGCATCAGATTCAACTGTATGACAGTGAGTTTGAATTTTGGGGGTTTTACCCGGTGAGCATTAATAGGACCAAAGAGGCACCCAAAAAGTATATCAAATAAGCATTTTAAGATCAAAGACCAAAATAGTTGCCTCTGCTGAAAAATTTTCCCTTAACATATTTCTTTGAAGAAGCAAAAGTCTTATTGCCTTTGGGGTTACAGCTATACTCAAGTATTTAAATCAACACTGTAAGGAAACTCAGAGTTCGACCTGTTTTTCTGGATGCCCCTGTAGGCTTCCACCAGTAAGAGAACCTCACGTTTTCTTCAAGGGAGGCCACCCTTCACCTGGTGCACCAGATCTATCCCTGGGAAGTTTTTCATTCCTTTGTTGTTGTTGTTGTTGTTCTTCACTGATGTGCAGTCAGCTTCCAACTCCAAACGACCCTAAGAACGATGGAGGAAGCATCTCCTGGACCAGCTGCCCACCACCATCGTGATCTGTAAGGTTTTCAAGGGGCTCATTTCTGAGCTCAACCACCAAGTGCTTCCTCTGCTCCATCTTCAGCTGAACACTCCATTGGATCAGGCTCAGCCCGGTGACCGCTTTTGTTAGTTGTTGGTGAGGTGACTCTGACTTGTGGTGCCTCTATGTGGGCAGAGGAAAATTGCTCCATAGAATTTTTAAGACGATGACCCTTCAGAACCTGATCGCCAGGCCTTTATTCCAAGCACTTCTGGATGAGTCCACCCACTACCCTGTCAACTGGGAATGGACCACTTGCACCACCTAGGAAGGCCTTCAACATCAGAACAACTCACAAGCCTCCACTTACAGAGGGGTGGTGCCTGCTCATCAGGTGCCTTTGCTGGGAATTTAATCTGACTTTCCTGCATGGGAGGCAAGCGTCCTACCACTGAACCACTGTGTTAGGCTGGGTAGACTAGAGAAACAAATTCATAGACACTCATATGTGTGTGTAGGAAAGAGCTTTATATACAAGAGCAGTTGAATATTGAGAAAATATCCCAGCCCACTCCAGATCAAGTCCATAAGTCCAATATTAGCCCATATGTCCAATACCAATCTATAAGGTCCTCTTCAGACTTACAAAACATATGCAATGATACCGAATGCAAGAAGAACGCAGGCCAGTGGGTGGGAAGTCTTGTGGATCCAGTGGCATTGTAAGCATCTCAGCACTGGCAGGGGTCTCCATGTGGCTACTCCAGCTCAGGGCACTAGCATAGCTCCATGTGTCTTGTCAGTAGAGAGTCTCTCAGGGAGTGAGTGAGCAGAGAGAGGGTGTCTCTAGCCATAATACAGGCATTCCCTGAATCCTCAGGAGAAGGGCATGCCCACACAGAGGCCTCACTGGCTATGACCTGATTGACAGACTAGACTCCACTCCTTCACTCTTAATCCTCTCAAGTCCCAAAGTGACACCAGATTATGTAACTACCACAACCACCAACACCCACCCCCCAAACTACTATTTTTAATCACTGAAAGCGAGAAGCACCTGACCTGACTCTTTCATTCTTTTAGGTTGTTCTGTCTCCATTGTTTTTCAGTAGTTGACAGTCAAAGTCCTTTGTAAAGAATCTGCTCGTATACAATCACATCAGTTTTTGCTCTGACACTGCCATATAATTGGAGTGGAACCCAGGTGGGCCTAGGGCAGGCAGATGTGGCTTCTGAGCTTGGCTGAGGCTTTTCTTACCACTTAGCACAGGCCACAGGCTCTGGTTACAAATCTGTGGCTCAATCAGGAGAAAATAACTGATCAAACTAGATCAGCCTTCAATAATAACAGGTACCATTCTAGAATGGGTCGGCTTTGATCTATTTGAATGACTGCTTCTGGCTGAGAAAGAGGGACCTTTGCCGTGCAAGGAAGGCTCTCCACATGCATCACAGGCCAGCCCCAAGAAGCACGGGCTCTTCTCTAAATGTCTGGGGAGGAAATACTCCCAAAACAACAAAAACAAAAGCTCACTGCCATTGAGCTGATGCCTACTAGTGAGTTTCAGAGACTGTAACTCTTTGCAGGAGTGGAAACCCCAGTCCTTCTCCCTCAGAGTGGCTAGTGGGTTCAAACCGCTGGCCTTAGAGTTAGCTACTCAAAGCATAATCATTCTGCCACCAGGGTTCCAATGGAAAACACACAGAGGATTATTTTTAAGTTCTAGCATCCTGACCTATCTCTAAGGAGCCCTGGTAGCATACTGGTTACTCATTGAGCTGCTACCTGCAAAGTCGGCAGATCACAACCACCAACTCCGCTGAGGCAGAAAGACAGGATTGTCGATGGCTACTCCTGTAAAGTGTCATAGTGTCGGAAACCCACTAGGCAGTTCCACCCTGTCCCATAAGGTGGATATGAGTCATCTTTACCTCAGTGGCAGTAAATTTGGTTTGGTTTTGGACCTACCTCTAGTGTTTCTGGCCAAAGCTCATGAAAGCAAGGCTTCAAAGTTCTCTCTCTCTCTCTCTCTCTCTCTCTCTCTCTCAACAAAGATGATGAGTTCATTTCCTATGTCTTCCATACCAAAATACCCCAAAGTGAGTAACTTTAATGAGCATTAATTCACAATTCATTATCTCAGGAGCATCTCAACAACATTCATGATCTCAACAACATTACCTCGCATCAGAGTTCGACTCAGAGAACTAGCCGTGCAGATTCCTGCTTGGGTCTTGGAGAGGAGAGGACTGTTCTGTGCATCTGTCTTAGCTGCCAGATCTCCTTGGCCTTCCTTTGCTGCTTACAGCTGTGTCGTTAGATGCTCTCTTCCCCCCGTTAGTGTCTTGTCTCCCCTTTTTATAAGACTCCACTCCAAAAGACCAACAAACCTATCTTGGAAGAAGAGTGTCCAAAGTGCTCCTTAGAGAAAGGATGGCGAGACCTTATCTTCCATACTGTGGACAGGCGAGGAGAGACCAGGCCTTGGAGAAGGACATGGTGCTTGGTGGAGTGGAGGGACAACTGAAAACAGGAGGATCCTTGAAGAACTGCATAAGGACAGTGGCTGTCACAATAGGCTTAGGCATAGGAACGACTGTGAAGACGGTGCAGGTCGAGGCAGGGGTCGTTATGGGTAGGAGCTGACTCAATGGGACCTAACAACGACACATAAGGTATTAGGGCCCATCTGTAATTTTCTGTGTCTATTGGAATCGACTCTGGTGCCCAATTGTTTTGCCAAACAAAGAGCAGTCTAGTTGGAGTCGTTACTTGCGATTAAACCCGCTAGCCATGATGGAAGTCGGCTTTATCCAACCCGTTAATACCTTAAGAGGGAAAAAGGGAAGATTTCCCAAGGGTGCATTCTGACTCCAGACTATAGACATTTTTTTTTCCTGCCAGAACCCCTTCATGCTTTACTATCCCCTTCACCTCAGCTCAGGACTTGGAGACCCCAGAACGCAGGGCTTCCCGTCTGCCACCTGACCAGGGACTCCGTAAGCCAGGTTGGCACACACTTGGGGCAACAAAACAAGGGCACCAGTTGTCCAAAGCAAATACTCATAGACGTGAAGCAGACAGAACAAAAGGTAAATCAAGCACCGCAGCGGGAGGTAACTGGCAGGATGCGGAATAAAAGCGACAACCACTTCAGTGTGTGAGAAAGTGCATGCGGCATCATGAGGGGTTCCCTGTGTGCAAGGCTGTTTCGGCTCGGAGGCCCCTGCCACCTCACCCCCTTCACTGACATCTTCCGGACCCCTCCAAGGTCATTTCAATGTCTTATGTCCGCGGGAGCAGACTAGTTCTTTCTCATAAACAGGCGGTGGGGGTGGGCTGTCCAGGCTAACTCTTGCTTCCTCACGTCAGAGCACCAAGGGTCAGGCTTTCCCACACGGCCAGGCCAGTCTCTGAGGCACCGCCTGGACTGGAGCCTGTCGCATCCTCATCTTCGCATTCCCCACCAAACTGAAAAACAGCCCTGCCAACACAACACGAGGATTTCTCAGCTTGCTCTGGAAGGGCTTTCACCGCCTCTCAACTTCCGCTGGGAGTTGGCGGAACCGTAGCTTTGCAGGATTCTCACTTTCAAGAGCAAACCCTGAAACCTCAACAGAGATGATCCCTCATACAAGGCCAAGTCCTAGTCAGTCCCCAGTCAGTTAGTGGAAAGGTCATTCCACTAACTTTGAGGCCTGTTTTCATAAACTGCTTTTTTGAAAGTGTTTGGAGACTCATTTTTATCCTCGAAATCCCTCTCAAACCCCAAAATCAAACACACTGCCATGAAGGCTGATTCTGACTCATAGTGACCCGCATCTGAAGCCTTACAATTTCTGAGACTCTAAGTCTTTGTACAAGTGAACAGCCTCAAGTTTCTCCCATGGAGGGCTATTGCAGTGAGCAGCCCAATAATTAATGCATTGCATCACCAGGGCTTCTTAAACTATCCCTACTTCCTTAAGTAAGTTCACAACTTATCCACCTTGACCGCCCTTGAAGCACGCCTCAAGTGGCTGGTCTTTCTTAAAGCATGGCTTACAAAAATTACTGCAATATTTTTCACCTACAATGCACTGTTTCCATATCTTGACATTTTAAGAGGCCTTAGCTAAAACACTTTTCTTTGCTCCAAAGTCCAGGTGTTCTGTTCTGGGCAAAGGTAAATGGACTCTGTCTGTTTTTAGGATAAATGAAGAACATTAGAACCGAAATGACCTTAGAGCTTCTTGGTAAAGGTTGTGGATTACAATCCCTTAGTCATGAATTTAACCAAGTAGATCACAACCAGATTTTTCTTTAAACATTAAATAAAATAGGGTAGAAAATATCAGTGTACATCACCCATATAAAAGGCATATTTTATTTCATGAAATTTATGTGTAGATGTACTGGATATTGACTAAAACTGAGTGTTTTAGTTTAGTTTTGTTTTTTCCCCCTCTGGTGGCTTGTGATACTTATTTTATTTTATTTACTTTATTTTTTAAAGATCATTTTATTGGGGGCTATTACAGCTTTTATAACAATCCATACATCAATTGTATCAAGTACATATGTTGCCATCATCATTTTCTAAACATTTACTTTCTACTTGAGCCCTTGGTATCGGCTGCTCTTTGTTCCCTCCCTCTCCCCCACCTCCCATTCTAGTGACCCCTTGATAAATTACAAAGTATTATTTTCTTATCTTTCTCCCTTCACCCACGTTTCTGTTGTTCTTCCCACTCTGGGGTGGGGGTGGGGGATTGTGCATAGATCATTTTGATTGGTTCCCCCTTCCTCCCCTGCACCTCCCCGCACCCTCCACCTTTTCCCTCCCCTCCTGATATCACTGCTCCCATTTCTGTTCCTGAGGGGTTTATCTGACCTGGATTCCATGTGTCCTGACCTCTTATCTGTACCAGTGCACATGCTCCAGTCTAGCCAGAACTGAAAGGCTGGACTGGGCTTATAATAGTGGGGGTTGAGGAAGCCTCAAAGAACCAGAAGAATATTGGGTGTTTCATCAGTGCTATATTGCGCCCTGGTTGACGCATCCCTTCCTTCTTGTGACCCTTCTGTGAGGGGATGTCCTATTGTCTACAGATGGGTTTTAGGTCACTGTTCCTACACCCCTCATTCTCAACAATATGGCTTTTTGTTTGTTTGCTTTGGGTCTCCAGATGCCTGTTACCTGATCCCGTGCACATCTTATGATCACACAGGCTGATGTGCTTCTTCCATGTGGGCTTGCTGCTTCACTGCTAGATGACTGCTTGTTTAACTTCAAGCCATTAAAACCCCAGATGCTATATCTTTCGATAGCCATGCACCATCAGCTTTCTTCACCACATTTGGTTATGCACCTGCTTTGTCTTCAGCAATCGTGTTGAGAGGGTGAGCATCACAGAATGCCAGGTTGTTAGGACAAAGTGAAAACTGAGTTTTGGTGAAAAAGTTTAGACACCAATCTAGTATAAACTGGAACTTGGTCTTGGCTTCCCAAACTCATGACAGCCTAATGTTGCTATTCTGCATCATAGCACCATGCAGACCCCCACTAACAGAGAGCTGGTGGCTTCTGAACATGAGGTACATTGTCTGGAAATCAAACTCAGGTCTCCTGCATGGAAGGGAAGAATTCTACCACTTATATTCCATTCATCCCTAACCAGAAAATAACAGTCTGCTACCTTGGGGTGGGGGGGTGGGGGTGGGGGAAGATCTAGGATTAGTGTTTCTGAAAATCAGAATCACTGATTCTGAGTCTTGGCCCTGGAATTTAAGGAATGTGTAGCAATAGTAGTTATTGCCTTTACTAAAACTCCACTCAGCTCAACGCGTCTATAAAATTGAGATAATAACAGTCCGTTCCTCAAGAACTTACTAGGGAGAAGCATACTAGCGCTTATTATCATTTACTGAGCACATCTCATCTATCAGGAAGCGTAATAGAGCTTTACTGCACTTACATACCTTAGCTTTACTGTAAGAACCCTTTGTGTTATTATTATCCCCCACATTTTTCAGAAGAGAAAATAAAGGCTCCCTGATCCAGATTGAATACCATTCTACTCCTGTGCATGTAATTACTCTGGTCTCTACAAAAATGTCTGTGGGGTACTTAGCCCAATGCCTGCAGAGAGAGTGCATTCATTTTCAGCATCTCTCAAAGGATGGGCCGTCGTGAAGATGAATTCTGTGCAGATGGATGCCCTGCATCCTTCACTAACAAAAGCAGAGCTGTTTGCCACCTGGTGGTCCGTGGACCACACTAAGATCTTCCACTCTGTTAGATGACATTATTACAAATATCACAATTATTTTAGAATTGTCTGAGACACACACCCAAAAAAGCCACTTCTTTTTCAGTGGCCATAGCTCTTTTTACTATTAACGGGAAATCTGTGCATAACTTTCATCTTGTAAATTTTCTCTTGCTGAAAGTGCTTGGAATTGGTACTGTGTTGGGAGCCATCCCAGCCATGCTGTCTAGCAAAGCTACAGCCTAGTGGAAGGAGCATCTGCAGAGCAAAGCTTCCCAGCGAGGGTTTCCATCATCCCTCAAATATTTGCTGTTGTTAAATCCATTCTTGAGAATTTTGTGCATTGTCATGTTTACCACACTGGAGAGGATGTGAGGGCAGTCTTGAGAAGTACAAAGGAAGCCATATCCAAAACTTGCTTCAATATGCCGGGGCTTTCCTAAACTGAGGCATTGGAGAGGCTTAGACAGCGAGACAGCTTTGGGAACTCTGAGAAGGGTATGTGGGAATTGAGTGAGGAAGAAACCCCAAAGTTGAGGTCAGAGGAGAAAATGAAACCTACCGAAAAACCCTGGATTCCATTCAGATTAGGTAGTGGGAGACTCTTTTGGCCTCCCCGATATAGAGGACTTTATAGACTGCCTCCCCCAACTGACGCCCCTTTACCTTGGACAGGGGCTTACATAGAAGGAGAGAGAATGTTTAACATTAATAGAAAACACATAAAAGGGGAAACATTAAGTCTTTGGCAATAAATCAGACAGTTTAGCTCCCCATGGTGCCTCAGGAGTACAAAAAATAAAAGAGACATAAGTAGACTATGGAACGGTTACCAGAAGAGAGCTTATAAAGGAAAATATTTGAGAAGCATTTAACTCTGTAGATATTTTTAGAATAAGGTAGCCTTTGAAGTAGGACATGAGGTAGTTTCATTATGCTAAGTTAGTCAACCAGGAAAGAAACATGTGAGCAAAAAATAGGGCAGTGAGTAGGATACGAGTCTAACCAAATTTTCTGAACACCTCAATCAAGAATAGTAGGTAACGTATAAGACAAGCAGTACAGAAAGAAAGAACCAGGAAGAGGACAGAAAGTGACAGAAAACAGTGCAGACCTTATAATGGTCTTTTATCAGGTTTTAGTGGAAACAATAAGGGTGAATTTGGAGTTAATCATAGGGCATTGTTTTTATGTAGTGGTCTGCAAAACTTTTAATGGTAAAAATAAAGCTGTTTGGAAGAACTCGGCAGAGATTGCTTCCACCAGAACATCTCTCCTGTCTGTCTCATCTGTGTTCGCCGACTCCACACCTCCTTCAGGTATCCAGTTCAATCCTCCCGGAGCTGGACTCCGACAGTACTGATTATCCACATTGACTGTGCGTCATGGAGACACTGAGCAGGAATCAGGACAGAGCCAGAATAAGTCAGCTGTCCTGGGAGCCCATCAATGCGGTGTGCTCACTCTCCACCATGGACCAGTGCAGAGGCGTGCTGGGGCGTAAACTGTGTCTCAGGCGCCCCCGTGTGGCGTATGTGCACCAGTGCATCCTGCAGATGGAACCTGCAAGGAGTAACTCTTCACATTTTAACCAAAACCAAGCCCACCCAACCCACTGCCATCGAGTAGTGACTCTCTATAGTGACCCTCTATAGGGCTTCTGAGATTGAAAATTTTTATAGGAGCAGACCGTATCATCTTTCTCTCACGAATGACTGGTGGGTTTGAGCTATGACAGGCTAATGCCCAGCTGGACCTTGCAGGGTATTTAAATAACTATTTACATAGTGAGTCCTCTTCCTCTTGTAATAAAATCAGACTGATCCTGTTCTCTTTCCGTCAACCTTGTAAATTGGGTATTGAATAAGGAAGAACAAAGGAGAATGATGCGTTTGAACTGCGTTGTTGACAAAAAATACTGAAAGTACCATGAACTACAAAAAAACCCACAAAAAGGGGCAACAACGAGGGTGGAGATACCAGCAGGATTAGGATTGGGGGGAGGAAGGGGGAATAAGTCACAGGGATCAACATATAGGCCCCTCTCAGTGGTACAAACAACAGAAAAGTGGGTGAGGGGTGACAGACGATGATGTAAAATATGAAAATAATAATCTCAAGGATTCGTGAGAAAGGGGGTGGGAAGACGTGTGTAGCTGATATCAGGGGCTCAAGTGAGAAGAGAATGCTTTGAAAATGATGATGGCAGCATATATGCAAATGTACTTGACACACTGCATGAATGTATGGATTGTGATAAGAGATGTAAGAGCCCCCAATAAAAGCATTTAATACTTTTTAAAAAACACAAACAAATCTGTCTGGGATGGCCAGAGTGCTCCCTAGAGGCAAGGATGGTGAGACTGCATCTCACACACTTTGGACGTGTTGTGAGGAGAGACCAGTCCCTGGAAAGGACATCGTGCTCGGCAAAGCGGAGGGGCAGCAAAGAGGAAGACCCTCCGGCAATGGGTTAGTGCCCTGGCTGAGGGCCTGGGCTCAGGCAGAGGAACTAGTGTGCAGCTCATCCAGGACAGGACAGGGCAGTGTTTTGTCTGTTGTGCATAGGGCTGCTATGGGGAGGAACTGACTGATGGCATCTCTCAACAGTATTTGACTAATGACCCAAGAGTGAGAAAAAAACTCAATAACCCATAGGAATCACCAATTAGTTACACCTTCATTGCCATCCATCATTGTGAATTTGAACTGAAAACTTACTTTTCTTCATTCATTTGAAGTTTATCTTTAAGAGATCCTTTATGTGGAAGCACCAATATTCACAGTAGCAAAATGATGGAATTAACCTAAATACCCGTTAATAGAAAAATGGCTAAACAGCCTTTGATGCATGCACACAATGGAATACTATACAACACTGAAGAAGGATGATGATGCACATCTTTCGGACATGAATGCTGGCGACCAAAAAGGTGTACGTGTTGTTAGGTAAGCGGGACCCAGGATATGGAAGGAACCCTGAAAGAAAGGGGGACTGGACAGATGGATTATAGCATGTCCTTCTCTCTATTTTACACTCATATGCTGTGTCAGGATCCCTGATAGACTTGTGAGGACTTGTATGCTCTTTTTTTTTTCTCTTCTCCTTTTTTGTGTGTTTTTGTTTTTGTTTTTTGTGTTTATCTATGCAAGATAGGCAATACTACAGAGACATCAACAGGACCAACAGTTTCTGGGGAGCATGGGAGGGGGGGATATGGGGAAGGAGGAGAGTGCAGAGCCAAGAGTGATGGGTACAAGGGAATAGTAAGGGTTCTAAAATAGATGGCAAGGAGGATATAGCTTGTCTGGTCATGTCAATCAATAGAATTGTATCTGAGAGAATTTACTGAGAGGTGAATGATAGGTAAACATGATAGTGGGGCAGGAGGAAAGAAGAAGAAATATACATATACATATATATGTATATATGCAATTAGATAAATATATAATTATTTAAATATAAGCATTTTATATATGTATATAAATGTAACAAAGAAGAAGGATTTGGGGCCTCTACTAAAGTCCTACCTCAGTACAAGAACAGTTTATTCTAGTAATGTCACATTGTATGATACTCACCTTGCTGACACGATCACTCAAGACAAAGACGATGCAGAAGCAAATGTGGTGAAGAAAGTTGATGGTGCCGGCTATCAAAAGATACAGTGTCTGGGGTCTTAAAGGCTTGTGGTCAAACAAGCGGCCAACTAGCAGGGAAGCAAGAAAGCTCACATGGAAGAAGCACACCAGCCTGTGTGATCATGAGGAGTTGACGGGGAAAGGTATCAGAAGTTCAAAACCAAAACTAAGCAACAAAATCTATGTGAAGGGATGTGGAAGTAGTAGAGACCCAAAACTCACCTGCAAGTTAACCGGAAAGCCCATCTCAGAAGGGCCACGTGGAAGGGATAATAAATCCAGCATGTGGTATGGCATTGATGAACCATATAACTTTCCTCTAGTTCTTTAATATTTCCTCCCCTTACTATTATGGTTTTTATTTGTTTTACTTCATTAATCAGGTTAGACTTGCGTATGTTCCTTTTATATGAATAAGATCATTTGATGCATGAAAGCCAAGATAACCAGTCAGAAAAAGTAACAGAAGTAAGGGTTCCCTGAGGGAACAGGAAGTGAGGGGAGGGGAAGGGGGAACCGCTGATAGCATTGATGACTGTATAACCCACTCAAAGGGAGCAATCAACAGAATTGTACATAAATGGATTTATTTGATGGTGTGGGATGTGGAAATTTTTTTTTTTAATAAGGGGTTTTTTGGGGGGTGGTAAAGTGGAACTGATATCAAGGAGTTCAAGAGGAAAGAAAATGTTCTGAAATTAATTGTGGTAGCAATTGTACAGTGCTGCTTGATGTGATTGAACTATGGAATGTTGTGATATCTGTAAGAGCTCCGAAAAAATGATAAAAAATAAAGAAACATAAAACAGGAAGAAAAGAGAGAATAACAATGAGACCTTTTAGAGCACGGATGACCCTGAAGAACATTACACTGAGTGAAGCAAGTCAAGAAGTGAAGGGCATATAGTGTATCAGACTACTATTGTAAAAAGTCAAGAAAAGTGTCACCACTCCAAATACATATATATAATATATATTTATATATAATCTGTTGGTTAGCAGGGATGGAAGGGAAAGGAAGGATAACTCCCCGCTATAGGGTAGACATATGTTAACTTGACTGACTGAAGGGGAAAGTAATATGCAATGGAAAAGAGGCTGGCAAAAATGATGGAGTCGGGGGACTACACTGAGAGACGTATGAGAGTTAAGCACAACCGAGGGAAATACAGTTATCTGCACAATACTTAGTTATGATGATCTATGAGCAAATGCATGGATAAACAAGTAGGGTGAGCCAGAGGGGAGGGAGAGCGGAGTGTAAACCAAACCCCAAACTCCCTGCCATCAAGTCGAGTCTGACTTAGTGACCTTAGAGGGCAAGGTAGAATTGGCCCTGTGGGTTGCTGAGACTGTAGCTCTTTATGAGAGTAGAAAGCCTCATCTTTCTCCTGAAGAGCAGCTGGTAGTTTCAAACTGCTGACCTTGTTGTTAGCAGCCCAACTCATAACCACTATGCCACCAGGGCTGCTCGAGTAGGGCATCTACCCACTAATATATGTAGGTCTGACCGTGGGTAGGGCGTCTACCCACTAACATATGTAGGTTTGATGTATTTGTACATGGATTATTGCCTTTGTTGCAAATGTACTCAAGAATGTGGTGGAGCATACTGAGAAATAAGTTATGAAAATGTCTTAATCACCTGGCCTGGAGAGTCAGGAGCATATCTTAGGAGACACTGAAGTCAAATAGCATAACATAATCTACAAACACAATGTTGACACATCCTACTCCAGTGAGTAGTGGTTTGGATCTCAAAAGCTTATGAGCTCCCATCAAAGTGAAATGTTTGGTCTCCCTCTGTCTGAAGGACAGAAGAACGATTAAATTCAAAGATGGAAATAATTAGTCCAATGATGTAATGGACCACAAAACATCTGTCTGCACAACCTTGAGACCAGAAGAACGTGATGGTGCCTGGCTACAAGTACCATTTGTTCTGACAGGGATCACATTAGAAAGGCCTGAATAAAGTGGGAGCCAAATGTGGAACAAAGCTCAAAATCATAAAAGAGCAGGCTTCTGATCAGGTCGAGTCTAGGAGAACAGCACGACTCCAGCCTTAGTCATGCTTCAGGTGTAGCACTGAACTCACCCCTGTGGCCAATTTTCAGCCGAGCAATAAACAAGTCCATAAGAGAACAATAACACTAGTGAAGACTGTATAGCTTTGAATAATCAACGCTGTGAAATCCAGGGGGCAGTATTTACTCAAGGACTGAGTTCAGAATGACTAGCAGAGAAGGAGAGGTGGAGGTTGGGAACTCTGGAAGGAGGTGGCAAGAGCGCCATTGCCCTGAGGGGATTGCAATGAGATCGAACAAACTACATATGAATGACTGAATATAAAGCTGCTCCCATGCCCTATGAACCTCCACCCAATTTACATTAAAGAGCTTCTCCAAAGAAAAGTGATCTTTGATTGAGAATGAGCAGCTCCAGAGAAAGGTGACAACCAGAGCTGACTAGCAGCTGCTCCTCGTCTTCGAAAACTGACACCAGCTTTGAAGCTCTGGACCTCTGGCTGCCTCTCCCACAAGCGGCCACACCTTCTTCAGATGTAGGGTGGGCTTGCCTTCTTCAACGGGCCACTAATTCTTTTCTTTCTAGGTGCATGACAGCTAAAAACCAAGGATAGTGGTAACGGTTACACACTGTAATGGATGTACGTGCAACGGTTAGGATGGTTGATGGTTGTGGCTATATAACAGATGTGATTAATGTAAATGAATTGTATACATACTCATGATATTTTGATCTGTGTATTTTACCACGATTTAAAAATAACAGAAACAGATGAATAATCTCTTTGATGCATTCATCAGTATATTTAACAGAGCTGAGAAAAGAATCAGCAAACTTCAACATTGGCCATCAGAAGTTACTCGAACTGAAATGCAAAAAGAGAAAAGAGTGGAGTGAGCAGAGAATGCAAAAGCTGTGGGATAATAACAAATAGTCTAACATACATATTTCTAACTGGGATCCAAGAAAAGAAGGACAGAAAATGAGTCAGAAGAGCCTTTTAAATAAATAATGGTCAAGATCTTGCAAATTAATGATAGACACTAAACTATATATCCAAGAAAGAAAGAGAGTACCATGCAGGGCAAATACCAAAACAAAATAATACAAACTTTTAAACACACGGAGACACTTGTGATTATCATATTCATTTGGATGAAATCTACAGACAAACAAAAAATATCGAGAGTAGGTAGAGGGAGAAGTATACACATTACAGCCAAAAGAATGAAGATAAAATCAACATATACTTCTTGTTAGAAACTGTACAAACAAGACAGAGAAATGACATCTTTGAAGTGCTGAAATAAAATACTGTAAACACAGAATTCTGTACCTATCAAAAATATTCTCAAAAAATGAAGAAGCAATAGACTTCTCAGACAAACAAAAACAATAATCAGTGGCCGATTGTACAGAAAAAAGTTCCTTAGTCAAAAAGAATATTATGTAGGTTAGACACCTTGAACTATTGAAAGAACTGACGGGCATTAGTAATGAAAACTATGAAGTATAAATAATGTTTTTCTTATTTTAAATGCTTTAAAATAGGTGAATTATCAAAAAATATAGTAACAAAATATTAACAGCTTTTGCAAAGAGTGCAGTGAATCACTTAGTACAACTACTAATCATCATCCATGTAACTCCGACCAGAAAACTAACTACGTAACTCTGAGGTGTTTGTGATCCACCAAGAAGATCAGATAGATAGCTAATAATGGAAATAAGGTAAAAGGCATCTTTGGTATGGGACAATGCAAATGAGATGTATCCTAACATGAGAATTGGTCAGTTTTACTTTACTGCTAGGTTTAAAATGAATCATATCAGTAGTGGAAAAGGGGGATCTCACTATTACGCCCAAAAAAGAAGAGTCTAGAGTTGAGTGTGTTCTCTGACCTATGATCTCTGCATTGAACCACTCAATCTAGAAAAGAGACAGCTGTCACCAGAGAGCTATGGCAAGAAAAGGTAAAAAGCAGTATCAGGACTCCTTGGGAGACAGAATGATGGGCTTCCCAGGCCATGGAGGCGGAAAGCTGAGTGCCTTCAGGCAGACGGCTTGTATAAGGCAAAGTATAGTGCATTCAGACATTTGTCAGGGAATTTTAGGTTGGCCAATCCATGGAGCTAGAGCTGAGCATCTTTGGGCAAAGGATTACTGGTGGGGTGGTCATTTATAGCAGAACGAAAAGAGCTTTGTGACATTTGCCCAAGCAGAGCAGAGGACGAGGAGTTATAGGGTGAAGGTGTGCCTGAGAAGAGCTATATCCAGAGTAATTTCTGAACCTGAACTATAGCGTGTTGCTTCCTCAATAAATCCCATCACTATGAGTACTGTCAGGATTCTGTGTGGCCTTTGTAACGAAGTATCCGCATAGCAGAGAAGCAGAGTGTGTCACAGAAGGGAGAGTTGGTGGCTAAATTAGTGAAAATGTGCATGAGTGGAGGCCTGTCTGGCCTTTGCCTCATGGGCATCTGTTTTGGACTAATGCTGCTGGAGATTCACTTTCCCGCTCATGCAGTTAGAAGAGGTCAGATACCACCCACACCATCTTTATATGTAAAAGTGAAATATAAGATGAAAACACAACGGGTGGTAGAAAGAATTTACTGTTAGTAAATACTTACACAACATGTGAATTCTTCATTGGGGGTAGACTCGGAATATTTTACAATATATAGTGTAAACCTCAGGCAACAGCACTAAATATTTTAGAAGTATAAATAGCATCAATAAAAATATAAATTGAAATAATAATACTCAATCATGTGTAGAGAAGGCATAGCTTTAAAAAAGAAACAGATCACAAGATGGTGAATTTTGATCTACCTTACTAATAACACTTTAAATATGAATGATCTAAACAAACCAATTTAAATAAAGCAGAGTGATTTTACTCAAGGAGCTTACATTAAGCATAAAGAAACAGATTAGAAGTAATCCCAAAACTACTGTTTTACAGTTGGTTCTGACTCTTAGTGACTTGATACACGGTTTCTGAGGCTATAACTCTTAACAGGAGCAGATAGCCTGCTCTTTCTTCTGTAGAGAAGGTGGTGGTTTTGAACCACCAGCCTTTTGGTTAGCTGTCCAGCACACATCCAATGTGCCACCAGGACTCCTAGTATGCAGCAATAGAAGCATGCAAACACTAACCAAATGAAAGCTGAGTCAATCCACTATAAGAAGGAAGAAGTCAAACTATTCCTATTCACAAAAAACATAATCCGATACATAAAATATTCCAGAGACATTCCATGATGCTCACCTTCCCTACATGATCACTGAAGACAAAGCAGGTGCATAAGCAAATGTGGTGAAGAAAGCTGATGGTGTCTGGCTTTCAAAAGATATAGCATCTGGGTGTCTTAAAGGCTTGAAGATAAACAAGCAGCCATCTAGCTGAGAA
>NW_022103896.1:84242688-84244500 GCF_000313985.2 Echinops telfairi | reverse complement strand
AGTTCTCGGGTCTGCCCTGGGTTACTAGAGGACATTGTATGATTAATGAAAATAAAACACACCTCGTGGCAAAAAAATAAATAATAAGGCATTCTATGTTCATAAATTGGAAGACAATATTGTGAAAATGTCAGGACTACCAAAGCACTAACTAAATATAATTGTAATACTGATCCAAATTCTAATATTCTTTAATGAAAGAAAGAAAAAATTAAAAAATTAACCTCCAACTTTATGTTAAAAGAAAAAAGGCCACGTATAGCTAAAACAATATTAAAGAACAACTAAGCAGGAATTCTCTCATATCCCAATCTCAAACTTATTACCCAACAATAGTAATCAAGACAGCCTAGTATTGGTTCAATAACAGACACATTTATTAATGTAATGTAATTGAGAAACCAAAAGTAAATCCAGCCCATCTATGGGCATCTGATCTTTGGTGAAAGATCAAAGTCCTTTCAATAGGGAAGAAGCAGTCAATTCAAGAGAGAGTGCAGGCCAGATTGACTATCCATGATAGTCAGAAAAATAAAACAGGATTCACACCATATACAAAAATGAGTTCAAAATGTATTGAAGACCTAACTGCTAAAGATAGAACTATAAAGTTCCCGGAAGAAAACAAAGGAATAAATTGGAGGGATAATTTTTGACATAAATAGTTTATCAAACACAATTTGATAACTAAGAGACCTTAAAAATTAAATACTTATGCTCATCAAAAGAGTATAAATGACAACCTCTCATCAGGAAAATATGCTTAACAATACTTTTAGAAAGCCCAATGGAAGAATATGCCTGGTACTATGTTCCTAAATGAACACTTTTGACCTAATTTCTAACTAAACCTTTGTGACCCATGTCACGTGCTATCGAATACTGGGACTTTAGATTCTGTTCTTTTGAAATGCACCACATCCTTCATAGGCCACACCAGAAAGATTCAATGTGGAAATGTTCTCTAACATAAAGTGGCAAGATGTCTCTAATGTGAACCAGAGACATATATAAACCAGGGGTATAAGAATGGATTTGGAGCTTGCACTTAGTTCTAACGCCAATCTAGAAAAGTAAGTTCTTATGACATGGTCTTGCTGGATTCCTGTCCTCATGAAGAGATCACTAAAGGTGTGGGTGCTATAGCCAAGTGTGGCGAAGAAACTAGATGGTGCCTATTTGGTGGTGATTTAGAGAACAGTCCATGCTAGGCAGGCTGGGAGTATGTGTTGCAAAAGGCTTAACACACTGTGGGGAAACTATAGTGCTCCAGTGATGATTAAATGAGACGAGAGAAGATCATTCCTCAAGATGCTGATAACCTTGTGGTCGACTTAATGCACATGCCCACCATCAACAATCCTGGGGGGAAAAAAGGAATCTCATATGAACATTAAGGAAACTATATTCCACAGAAAAGACCTCTAGAGTCGATGGTACAAATGTATGTGCTCCATATCCAAAATCCAGGAATAGAACAGGGATCAAAGCAGCATAATCACTTTGCTGGCAACACACACACTGAAAAGCTATTAAAACTATTTAAGTGAGTGATACCGGGAGGGTGGAGGGAGAGTGGGGTGGAAAGGATCTACATATAACCTCCTCCCTGGGGGATGGACAACAGAAAAGTGGGTGAAGGGAGACATCAAACAGTGTAAGATATGACAAAAGAATAATAAGTTATAAATTACCAAGGGTTCATGAAGGAGGGGGGAGCAGGGTGGGAGGGGGAAAAATGAGGAGCTGATACCAAGGGCTCAAGTAGAAAGCAAATGTTTTGAGAATGATGAGGGCAACAAATGTACAAAT
>NW_022103896.1:84240367-84241915 GCF_000313985.2 Echinops telfairi | reverse complement strand
ACAGCCTAGACTCCACCCCTACACGCTTAATCCTTAAATTGACACCAGATTAGGTGACTACCACAGCGAGTATATATGGCAAATGATTCTTGTTGTTGTTGTTGAAGTCGGGCAGACCTGTGTGCCTAGTTTGTGGTGATGCATTAGCGGCTTTCACGAAGTCTCATTGTGGCGGAGACAGCATCAATCAGATGAGTTAGGTAGTGAGTGAGCTCATGGCAAAGAAGCGGAGGCCTCACGTAGAGGGAGAGTTTGCGAAAGAGTGCATACGGGCTGCCAGGGGGTTGTTTGCACCAGACAAAGTAAAATTGTTTCAGAGTATTAGCTTGTTTTGAAGAACTATCTCAGATTGTTACTGACAGCACAAGAGATTGAAAAACCACTGCGGGATTCTCCAGGAGTTCCAGTTTTTCTCTCTGACTCATGACAAGGCAACAGATGTAGCAAATGCCGCACATTTGGCCAATTTCATTCCTGGGAAAACTGCAGAGTTTGGTATTCTACAGGAACCGCTGTCCCTGAGAGCCATGCACGGCAGTACACGAGGAGAGAACTTGTTTGAGAGACTGGTTTTATCAACGAAAAATAACTTGAACTATCATTTAAAAGGTTAAGCGGCCCTGCTCTAGCTAGAGCTCAGAAAAAATCAAAATCAAACAAAAAACCCGGTTGACTGTATTTGTCGAGAAAGAACTGAATCCAAATGATTTAACTATATTTGCATCTGCATCATAATCCAAAACGGACTCTGGGCTCAACAATATGTCAATAGTAATATCAAGGGTAAATTTTGTCAAAAGCAGGGAATTTAATAGCAGCTAGTTTTAGGAATCACTGCATGAACTTGACTCGGAGCACAATGAATGTTTTTGATCATGGTGAAGTGCAGTGGCTGAGTCTCCGGAACATACTCCGAGGTTTAGCATTTTACATTCTGCAGGATGAAATCAGGTTATTCATGGAGATGAATGGAAACCTATCAGAAATTCAATTATAGCAAGTGACTGTGATTTAACATTCATGGCAGACATTACACCTCTCAGAACTGAACATCAAGCTGCAGGACCCCAACCAGTTAGTCAGCCCCGGCTTTCAAACATGAAAGCATTTGAATCTAAATTAAGGCTGTGGAAAGTGCAACTCCAAAGGAGTAGCATGGTGCCTTGCTCTTCGGAAGGACAAAAGCCTTCTACAGAGTGTGAATATGCTGCGGAAGGTGTGAATGTGAAACTGACTGAGGAATATAATGAAAAATTCAAGGATATGAGAAGTAAACAAATGGAATTTTAACATCTCTGCTACACCATTCAATGTAAATCAATGTAAAACCAACTGATATACCCGATAACCTGCAACACGAAATCATTCAGTTGCAAAGTGATGAAGAGTTGAAAGCTAGATCCAACCACCTCCTACTGCTTGAGTCTATAAGCAGACATAAGTCATAATGAATTTCCCATTTTGAGAAGACATACATTGAAATATGCATCTTGGTTTGGAACAACTTACAGATCCAACCAGTTTTTTTTTTCAAAATGTACCATCACA
>NW_022103896.1:84235714-84238952 GCF_000313985.2 Echinops telfairi | reverse complement strand
TAAACTATGTAGCCCCAAAAGTCAATATTTATCCCAAAGCAAGCTTGAAAAGGCAAGATGGGTGAGGGAAGCTAGATAAATGGAAACAAAACAAACAGAATGGAAACAATAAGAATGCTGACATATTGGAAAAATTGTGATCAAGGTCACATAGAATAAAAATTATTAAATGGAAACCTAATTCACTGTATAAATTTTACACTGAAAATTCAATGAAATATACTTTTAAAACCAAAAAAATTGGTAACAAATATGATGGACTAGACAGATATACTATACATCCCCTCTAAAACAAAGACTTGAGAAAAGCAAGTGAAATGGATATGAGTGACAACCCTGGAACCCAGACTTTCAAAGGAAAGGATAAAGAAGTAGATTAAATACTGATTAGAGGAAGAGACTGAATGACAACCATAAACAAGAAGGGAGATAAAGTGGTTAACTGCCAATGGATCTAACACATTGCAACCATTTTGAGTTACTGTGAGCAGTATTCCTACTGGGGCAGGAAGCTGACAACCCGCTCTGCTCAGCCAGGATGCCAGCTGCTCAACCTGCTCAGGCTGCTCACCCAGGACCTCCACGAGGGACAGGTGACTAAGAGGTGTGATCAGAAAGGCCAATGTTTCCCCCGTATTTCTTTTTCTCTTCCTCTTCCTTCACCTTTGTGTGTTTTCTTTTTGGATCCATGCAGTGGATGTCCCACTGCCCTCCACCCTATCTCCAAAGACAGTTGTGAGCACTCCCATAGAGTAAGCATGTCATTCCCCCTGTAGCATGTCAATCAAAAGATTCAATAAAAGGATATAAAATGAACATGTGAAAGTCAGTTGGATTCCTGTATAGTAATAAAAAAGAGCACTGAAAATTAAAGCATATTCTATCCCCCTCCCCCTCTCTTTCTTCTTAGTTCAGAAGCCCTAGTGTCTTAAAGTGCTATGTGCTGTGCTACCTCAAAGTCAGCAATTGGAAAACACCAGCCAATCTTTGGGACAAATATGAGCCCTCCCCACCCACATCAACCCACCCCAGTAAAGATTTACAGCCTCTGAAACACACGAGGGCAGTTCTACTCTGTCCTACAGTGTTTCTATGCATCAGAATTGACTCAATGTGAGTGAGTGAGTGAGTGAGTGAGTGAGTGAGTGAGTGAGTGATAAAAAGAAGATGAAGACATTACTAGAATAGAATATTGAAGAAGAAAAAGAAAATTGTAAGTTAACATCCTTCATGAATAAAGTTGGAAAACTCTTCAACAAAAAGTCAACAAATTCAATCTAGCCATTCTCCAGCTTCCAGGGCTGCATCAGGGTAGGTCCATGAGGCTTCTCCTCAGGGATGTCTTGAAGGGAGTCAGCAGAGGGAGAGTCTTTCCCAACTCCAAGGAGGAAATACAGGAATTCCCAAAATTCTCAAGAGAAGGCCATGCGCCACAGAGGCCTCATCAATCCAATTGACAGACTAGACTCCACCCCTTCACTCTTAATCCTATCAAGTCCCAAATTGACACTAGATGATGTAACTACCACACTCACCAAGAAAAAGATGAATAACCCAACCAAAAAGTGAACAAAATATCTCAAAAAACTCAAAACTCACTCCCGTAGAGTCAATGGTGACTCATAGTGACCCTCTGTGGGTTTTGGAGACTGCAAACGTTTCTGGGGGTAGAAAGCCCAGTCTTTCTTCTACGGAGCTGCTGGTGGTTTTGAACTGCTGACCATGTGGATCACGGCTTAATATGTAACCACTACACCACAAAAAATAGGAACAGATCATTCACCAAAGACAACAGCCAAATGACCCACAGACATATGAAGAAATGCTTACAATCATTAGCCCTCCTAGAGATACAAATCGAAGCAATTAGGAAATACCACTTTACACCGACAATGACAGCCAAGTCAAAAATAAATAAATAACAGAAAATAAAAGCTGGAGAGGCTGTGGAGATATTGGAAACCTTGTACACTGTTGTTTGGACTGTAAATCTGTACAACTACTGAAAGTGACATAGGACTACCTGAAAGTAGAAATTCCATATATAACCAGCAATCCCTGCTCTGGGTATACCTCTTTTCAAAAGTAAGATTTATTTTGCTCCCATTCGCCTTCTCATCGACTCATTTCTTTCTTTTGCAAACCCAGACCCTGCGGAGATTTCCCTTGCTGCTGCTGCTGCCAGTCGCCCCTGACCTTTCCTGCCGCCCGGCCCGAGCCCCACACAAGATGTCAGAGGGTCTGTTAGATCGCTCAGGGTAGAAACATACCTCAGTTCTGGTTACGCATGAGAAAAAATTCACGGAGAAGCCTGGTTTGTGATTCAAGTGAGTCTTATGAGAGTTAGAAGAAGTTTCGGGTTTACATAGGCACCACAGGGTCCCTCACCCCATACAACCTCCCTAGAAACTGCTCGGAAAATCACAGGAGCTTGGGCTCCTGCCTTTTTCAATTATTCCGCGGGAGGCGTGGTGGACGACCCTGGACAACCCCATTGGCTGAATTGAATTCAACTGGCCTAGGTAGGCTAATCCAGGTGCAGCACACACCCAGGTGTACCTCCCCTTCCCTGCCGGAAACCTGAACCTCTGAGCATGCGCAGTGTACCACTCCTTCATGGACCAGTAACTTGGACCTCTGGGCATGCGTAATGGACGCCCCAGTTCCTAAGCTAGACTACCTAACAGGTTTAGCAAAGCAGCTGGTAAGCTACAAAGCTCAACTCCAGCAAATTGAAGTCACATTATCTGAGAATGGAGAAGAGGAAGATTTGCTAACATTAAGAAAAGATTTATGAGAAGTTATAGAACTACCCTAAGTCCTTCTTTCAACTTAACCTTCTGAAACTCTTACAAGCCCCGACATTTTGCATCTATCCAGCCCACTCACTCTGGAAAGTAGGAGACAAGTGCATGGCAGCCCGGAGTAAAGATGGCCGTGTTACAACGCGGAGAGGGAGCAGAGAGAAGTCAGTAGCACGGCTACACTCCCCTTTGCTGGCTGTGGCCACGCCCGAAGTGACTCCACAGGAAGGCAGGCAAAGGAGGACAATGGCAACAAATCCATGTCAAAAAAAGAAAGAAAGGAAAGAAATACTTGCCCGCAGTATGGATATAAAAAGAAGAAAGCTTTGGGAAAAGCACAAAAAATAAAGAAAATTGAGCCAGAAAGAAAGGATCAGAAGATAAAAGGGCAGCTATTTAGCAACAGAGCCTATTCTAGACCATAAAAGGCCAGG
>NW_022103896.1:84230814-84232844 GCF_000313985.2 Echinops telfairi | reverse complement strand
TTTTTTTTTAAGACTAAATTAATGAACAAGAGTACTGAGTGTTTTCGTTAAAAATCGACTGTAGTTCTCGTGCATTAATGTGACCATAATTTTCCTGTATAAAATATTAATGTAGCTGAGTTTGTAGTTTTTATTAGATCCAGTTGTCAGGAAAATTAACTCTCTAGCCACTAGTGTTGATAAATTCGGCTCTGCCACCATGAACCTGCACGCAGCACTGCTACAGAAATGAATATTCAGGTGTGATAAAGGTTTCAATGAATCCTTGAGTACTCCATTAGAATTAAGAAATTGAACCCTAAAGTAGAAACCAGTTTTATTTAAGGGTTGTGCTACGCATAGAGGTGTTTGTTAATTTTTGGTGAAAGGGGAAAATAAAAGCTTTTTATTTCTTGAAAAAGGAAAGAATCATAACAGACATACATATGCAAATCCATGTTTATTGCAGCACTGGTCACAATAGCAAGACGATGGCAAACAACCTAAATGCCCCTCAGGAGGAGAATGCATAAAGAATCTCTGGTACATACACGCAGTGGGAATGCATGCATCCTAAAACACAATGAGGAAACCAGGAAGCATCTCGTGATGTGGATGGAGCATTATGCTGAGTGAAATTAACCAATCCCAGAAGGACAACTATTATATGAAACCACTGTTACAAAGGGGTGAAAAACAACAAGATAAAGGATTCTATACCGAAGGGAACAGACTTTGGAGTGTGCCATGGGGAGAGGGAAAGGGAGGGAAGCGGAAGCAAAAGGCTAGATGGTAGTGGGCATTGACTCGGGTGAAGTGGCACGGTGAAGCGGAAGATGGTGATCCACCGGAGGGAGGAAAGAAATCAAGGATCACCAGGGAAGGGGAAAGATGATGAATTTGATTAGTAGCTTCGACTGTGGAATACACAGTCAACAACCAGCCTTGTAAACTTCCACCTAAGTTACACATTTTTGAAAAAAGAATGCTAGCCCTTTTGTTCTTTGACATTTATTAGCAGCCTTGATTGAGCTTCCAGTTGGGCCCATCACTGAAGTTAGGGTAAGGAAAGCTACCTTTTCTGACTCAGAAGGGAAGGAAGATTCCTAAGGAAAGTAGCCCTCACACATTCCAGGAAGTCTTCCGGCAGATCTGAGGTCAAGGAAGAATGGGAGCTACAAAGGAGATGTGCGGCAGTTGGGGTGAGAGGAGGTTGGGCTTAGTAAACATTGACCAGGAAACGTGATTCTTGAGCTGGATGGGAACGGAGGAGTAGGATAAATTCCCTACCCAGTAGAGCAAGCCAGGAAGAGCATCTATAGAGATCCCAAGATAGGACAGTGAGACCCTAAGAGAGAACCGCAACCAGTTTGATGGATGAGAGGAGACTAGGCAGTTGGGTGCGGGGAGTGGAAGCGGCAGGTGAGGGTCATAGAGGGCCTGGATGCCTCCACTAAAGGGTCAGGAGGTTGGTTGGCAGTGGGTTCACATGATGGCATTTACATTTCAGAATGAACTGTTTGATCGGACACCAAGGAGGTGATTCTTGTATGGAAGAGTCTGAGCAACGTTTCAGGGTCTCTGTGATGCGCTTAACGGAACAGGTCAGGAGTGTGTATGTGTGAGTGTGCATGCATATTTTCCTTTGGTAAGGTCTAGCGCTTTTGTTCCAGCTTAACCTGTTTTCCGTCTCTCAAAAAGGAAGATTATTCCTGGGAGAAGGCCACAGTCGGATTGGAAACAGATTGTAATCGCAGAGATGCAAAGTAATGAAGTCCGGATAGTGAAAGTCACTGAGGGCTGGTAGGGAACGGACCTTCTGGAGATAATTCTGAGATAGCCCCACAAGATTAGCTGTCAGATGTGCAGGGTGAAAGGAAGGAAATCGTCTGTGCGAGATTATCCGAATATTAGCATATATTTGAATCACTGAGGATCTCCTTCAAATGTGCATTCAGATCCAGTAAGTCTGGGCTGCCGTCTGAGATCCTAGTTATCATAGTCCCTAGGGGTGGTAACTGCACAGGGTGAGTCAGAGCCCACACTGAGTA
>NW_022103896.1:84228078-84230283 GCF_000313985.2 Echinops telfairi | reverse complement strand
GGGTGAGAGAAGTGGAGTGAGGAGTGCAATTTTTAGATTCCATTGTTGATGAGTTAGATATGCCTGCAAGTTCATTAGATAGGGATGTTCATTTTGATTTTCCTGGTCCCTGGCAGCTGCATGTCTTTTAGCCATTCGATTATAGTGTCAGGTTTAATTTTCCTCATCTGTCAACTTTAATAATATCTCATCTATTTTCTGAGTTGATCATAGATGTGGAAGACCTTTAAGTAAAGACTCCACACACTACCACAATGTGAGATATAATCTTCAGTTTGTTATTTGAAAAGTCCTATTTTGAAATTTTGGTAAAATGTAGGCAACACATTATAATATCAGAACAAGAAATGATTTCTAGGGGGGGGGAGAAAAAAACACAAAAGGTATAAATTGTAATTGATAGAATCAAGAAAATTAAAAATTCAGCATATCAAAAATGTACCACCCAAAGACTGGAAGTAGATGATTAGGCTTGCTTGTAATTGACAGAGGATTAACTAAAGAATGTGTAATTAACTCCTAAAAATCAGGAATACAAAGACAAATTGGCCAAGAGGAAATAGGCAGAAGATAATGGAGACCAGAGACAAGGCAACTAGAATGGCTAATAAACATAGTAACAACATCGTAAACATAGTAACTAGGCCTTCCCTATAGTTAAGAGATCAAATAGAGTTACAATATATACATTTCTCACCCTTCAGATTAGAAACCATTACAAAATGACAATATCAAGTGTTATTTTTAGTGTAGGGCAAAGAAAAAATGTTGGTGGTGTTTATGGGTCAGGTATGGGGCTGCTATCACAGAGTCAGCAGTTCAATCCTACCAGCTGCTTCTCAAAAGAAAGATGAGACTGATCTGATAGCAATGAGGCTGTGAGATCATGCAGACCTACATGAGGTCACAGTGCATTGGACTCCACTCAATGGCAATGGGTACCAATTTAGGAGCAACCTTGGCAATACTTAAAACTAAAATTCCAAACCCACTATTGTCAAAACGACTCATAGACCCAAAATGCACTGCCATCATCAAATCAGTTGGACTCGTAGTCCCCCTATATGACAACAAAGACCTGCCTCTTTGGGTTGCCAAGACTTAAATCTTTATGAAAGCAGAAAGACTCATCTTTACCCCATGCAGCAGTTGATGATGTAGATCTGTTAACCTTGCAGTTAGTGGCACTACAGCTGAATCCATTCATAGTGACTCTCGGTAGAGTACGCAGAGAGTGAATTTCATTTACCAGATAGCCCCACCAGGACTCCGTACTTCATTGCGAGCACATACGGTATGTTGTTATTGTTGTTTTTGTTGTTGTTGTTAGATGTCATCATGTGGCTTCTGACTTAAACATATATGTGCACAACAGAATGAAACACGGACAAGTCCTGCAACATCCGCACAGCTATTATTCTCCTGTTATTCTACTGTAGCCCATTGTTTCAACCACTGTGTCAATCTATCTCGTGGAGGTCTTCTTTTTGCTGACCATCTACTTTACCAAACATGATGTCTGTTTCTAGAACTTGTCTCTCCTGATAACATGTTCAAAGTACACAAGATAAAAACTTGCCACTCTTACACCAAAGGTACATTATAGCTTTACTTCCTACAAGATACACCCCTTTGTTCTTCTGTTAGTCCAGAATATTGTCATTCTTCTTCCTCACCATCATATTTCAAATTATTCTGCATCAATTATTCTTGTCTCCTCTATTCATTACCCAGTTTTCATGTGGATATGAAGTGATTGAGAATACCATCCCTTCAGTTAGGCACAAAAATGACATTAATACTCAACGGGACAGTTTTGCTCTTTAACACCTTTAAAAGTTCTTGTGCATTAGATTTGCCCAGGCCATACATCATTTTATTTCTTAACTGCTTTTCAGGAGGAGTGATTGTTGATCCAAGCAAAATAGAATTCTGGCAAATTGAATTGGTTCAGTTCTTCGTAGTTCAGTTTTCTTTTTTCTAAGAATGTGATGCTTTCAATGTAATATAGATGCTGTTTAAAAATCATTTTATTGATAAATTCTCTTATTGGTGGAGTCTTAGGTATTTTTACCGTCTACTCAAAAATTAAAATGTTGTAATGAAAATGTTAGTACAATTCCTTTCACAACTTTCTGGCATATACAGAGAAAGACATTATGGGTGAATTGTGGGATACATATATATTTATGTGTATATATGTAT
>NW_022103896.1:84224975-84227978 GCF_000313985.2 Echinops telfairi | reverse complement strand
CTTTTCGTTCCATTAGCTTTTTTTTTTTAAATCTTGAGTTGCGATCCATATTACAGGCTGCAGTTTTTGATCTTCATCAGCAAGTGCTTCTAGTCCATTGGACTTTCAGCAAGCAAGGTGCTGTCATCTGCAAATTACAGGCTGTCAACAATTCCTCCAATCCTGATATCACATTCTTCTTCAGATAGTCAAAATTATCAGATTATTTGCTCAGTGGACGTATTAAATAAGTATGGTGAGAGGATACACGAGTAAACCTTTTCTTACTGTAAACCACAGAGTACCACATTCTTCTGTTCAAACAACGGCCCCTTGGTCCATGTAAAGATTCCACATGAACACAATGAAGTGTTATGGGATTCTCATTCTTCTCAGTTTGTGATGAACCACAGAGTTAGATGCCTTTTCGTGGTCAAGAAGACAAAAGGAAGCATCTTTCCGGTATTCTCTGCTCTCAGCCAAGATTCATCCGGCATCAGCAATGATATCCCTTGTTCCACATGGTTTTCTAAACCTGGCTTGACCCTCTAGTAGCTCCCTGTCAGTGTACTACTGCAACCATTGTTGGGTCCTCCTCTAGGAACTTGTCTCTCCTGATAACGTGTCCAAAGTATGTGAGACAGAACCCCCGCAATCCTTGCCTCTAAGGAGCATTCCGGATGTACTTCTATCAAGACAGATTTGTTGAGGGGGGGAGGGAGTGGTTGTTGGCAGCTCATGCTACTTTCAATATTCTTCACCAGCACCATAACATTGATTCTTCTTCAGTGTTCCTTATTCGATATCCATCTTGCTCATGCATGTGGGGCAATTGAAAATACCGTGGCTTGGGTTTGGCAGACCTCAGTCCTCAGTGGAAACGCCTTGCTTGTCAACACTTTGGAAAGGTCCTGTGTAGCATATCTATCCAATGCAACACACTTTTTTATTCCTTTACTGCTGTTTATATGAGCATCGATTGTGGATTCAATCAAGATCAAAATCCTTGACAACTTCAGTCTTTTCTCCATTTACCATGATTTTATCCACTGGTCCAGTTGAAAGGATTTGGGTCTTTTTTACATTGAATTCTAATTCATACTGAAGGCTGCAATCTTTGATCTTCATCAGCAAGTGCTTTGCGCCCACCTCACTTTCAGCAAGCACAGTTACAAGTTGTTAATAAATCTTCCTTCAATCCTGAGACCACAGTCTTCTTCGTATAATATAGCTTCTTCTCTGATTATTTGTTCACATATAGATTGAATAAATTTGGTGCAAGGATACAACCCTGTCGCACACCTTACCTGACTTAAACCATGCAGTACTCTTACTCTGTTCACACAAATGCCTATTGATTCCTGTACAGATTGTGCATGAGCACAACGATGTGTTCCAACATTCCCATTCTTCTCAAGGCGATCCATAAAAATTTTGCAACTCAAGGCTTGAATTGATTATAATTGTTATAACCCACAGAGTTGAATACTTTTGTGTAGTCAATGAAACACAAGTAAACATCTTTCTGGTGTTCTCTGTTTTCAGCCAAGTCCATGTGTTATCCTTTACTCCGCTTTCTCTTCTGAATCCACTCTGAACCTTTGGCAGCTCTCTGTGAATGTATAATGATCTTCAAAAAAATTTTACTTGCATGTGATATTAATGATATTGTTCTATAATTTGAGTATTCTGTTGGGTCACTTTTCTTTGGAATAAGTACAAATAGGGATCTCTTCCAATCAGTAGGCCACATAACTGTCTTCCAAATTTTCTGGCATAGTTTTCAGTGTTTCATCAGCTTGTTGAAACATTTCAAATGGTATCCCATCAATTCCTAGTTCCTTGTTTTTGGTTAATGCTTCCAAGGCAGCTTGGACTTCTTTCTTTAGCACCACTGGTCCTGGCTCAGATGCTACCTCTTAAAATGGTGAAATATTGACTAGCTCTTTTTGATACAGTGACTTTTGTATTCCTTTCATCTTTTGATGCTTGCTCTATCATTCAATATTTTGCCCATAGAATCTTTCAATATTGCAACTCAAGCCTTGAATTCTTTCTGGAATTCTTTCATCTTAAGATATCCTGAATGTGCACATTGGTACAGATAGCAACTAGAAACACAGGGAATCCAGGACATATGACCCCTCCAGGGCCAGTGGTGAGAGTGGTTATGCCTGGAGGCTGGAGGGAATGTGGGGTGGGAAGAGGGAACTGATTACAAGAATCTACATATAGCCTCCTCCCTGGGGGATGGACAGCAGAGAAGAGGGCGGGGGGAGACATTGAACAGTGTAAGATATGACAAAATAATAATAATTTATGAATTATGAAGGGTTCATGAGGGAGGGGAAGGGGAGTGGGAGGGGGGGAATGAGGAGCCGATATTAAGGCAAATGTTTTGAGAATGATGATGGCAACAAATGTACATATGTACTTGACATGAAGGATGTATGTGTGGATTGTGATAAGAATTGTATGAGCCCCCAATAAAATGATTTTTAAAAAGATATCCTGAATGTACTCTTCCTTTTGGGCTTTCTTACTCTAGGTCTTTGCACATTTCATTATAATATTTTACTTTGCCTTCTCTAGATTCCCTTTGCCAAGTTCTGTCCAATCCTTTGACTTCATTTCTTCCTTTTACCTTGACTACTGTATGGTTAAGAGCAAATTTCAGTCTTCTGACATCCACGCTGATCTTTTCTCTTTTTTTCTTCCTGTCTTTTAATGACCCTCTGCTTTCTTTATGAGTGATGTTCCTGCATCCCTCTCACAGCTCATTGGGTCTTCTATAACTTCTGATAAATGCAGCCAATCTGTTCGTAAAATCCAGGTGGGAGATATTCAAGGTCGTGGTTTGGCTCTTGTGGACTTGTTTAAATTTTCTTCAGCTTTGTTATTAGCAAGGAAAAAATCAAACTATGATTTGTTTCATGAAAGAAAATTGAGCAAATCTATTTTAGACTTCATTTCCAATTCCTAGTAGGGGGAGCTCTTGTTTGACCTTCCTCGGGAGTGTGACAA
>NW_022103896.1:84194455-84224820 GCF_000313985.2 Echinops telfairi | reverse complement strand
CCCCCTACCTAGATCTAATATGTCTTTTGCAAAAAGATACAAGCTGTTGTCATGGAGTTGATTCTGACCCTAGGTAGGGCCTGTGAGACTATGAATCTTTACAGGAACAGGTAGCCTTGTGTTTTTTACACGGAGCAGCTAATAGGTTTGAACCAGCAAACGTGTGTTTAGCCATCCAACACTTGTTTCTCTGACAGTGAAATGAAATAGTGTCAGTGATGATTTTGAATCTCTGTAATGATAGTGCATAAATGACTTTGTAAAATGAAGACAGACTTATCTCAAGTCACTTACAGCCTTCTGATGAGTCTGACACCTGGCAATTAAATTTCCCATCTCACTCAAATACAAGAAGTGGTTTACAAAATTATTTTATATTTACCAATTTGACATGAATAAATCCACACTAAAATAATTTACACCAAGAGTTGAGTGAATAAGATGTTTTGTTTTTCCCTCCCCCCTCCCCCAGTGAAGTGAATGCCTATTTTGAGTAGTTTCCTGCAGGTTAGTCTGGATGCCTTCAGGCCTGGGAGAGTCCACGGTCACTTTCTACCTACCCGATCAAGTTCTGTAGCATTATGAATAAACTGCCTTGAGAAATAAATGTTCAAACAGATTTTTAATGTTTAATGTTTTGTAAATATCTATATCCTCTTGTACAAAGTTGCTGAATATTCTGCTCTTTTGGAAAAACACCGTATTGCTCAAAAGAGTAAATTATGTCAGACTTATTGTATATGTATTATATACCAAACTTATTGTATCTGAGGAGTTTCTTTTGGGTTAAAAAAGTTTCATCCTTGCTCCTCCTACCCCAGCTTTAAAGGCCCTGTCCTTATTTGATCATTGTTCTTCATTGCCATTAAGTTGGCTCTGATTCCTGGCAAGCTATGAATTATATAACTAAATATTGCTTCATCATGTGACACCGTATGACTCAGCATGTCAGAGCCCATTATTGTGGCTATTGTACCAATCCTTCTCATGGGCTTCTTTTTCCTCTCTCTCCTGATTATTTATCTACAGTAAACAAGACAAAGGATCTGTACCCTTGCTTCTAAGGAGCATCCTGATCATAACTCTTCTAAGATCAATTTATTTCTTCTTCTGGCACTCAATAGCATATTCAATATGCTTCACCAATACCATAATTTAAATGCCTTCATTTTTCTCCAATCTTCCTATTTGTGCTGCCCAGCAATGCAAAAGTCTGTGGCTTGGGTCAGGTGTACTTCAGTCATCAAAGTACCTGAGAAAGGAAGGTGCTGAGATTTGGTTTTGCATGCTTTGGACATACTGCAGTGACAAGTCCCTACAGAAGAGCGCTTATCAGTTAAAATGAGGACACCCAGAACAATATGCTGTCATATTGGCTGCAGTAATGGGCTCAAACATAGCAATGATTGAGAGGGTGCAAGAAAGCCAGACAGTGCTTTGTTCTTTTGTCTACTGGCTTGAAATAATTCGGAACTAACTCAGTGGCACCTCACCCCAATAGGAAGGTATTCTTAAGGGTGTGTAAGGAGCTGCACTTGGCTGCTAAAGTTCCCCGGTTCAACCCCATCAACTGCATCCCATGTGGTCATCTGCTTTTGCGAAGATTACAGGATACTTCTAGTTGTCCTCTAATGTTGTCATGAGTCAGCATCCACTCAGTGACAATGGGTTTGGGTTTTCTTAAAATTGGGCATGTATATTATGGTTTTAATTTACCTTTCCCTCATAGCTCTTGGCCTTGAGCATTTTTATTTATTTTGATTGGTGAACGTTTACAGAGAAAATTAGTATTCCATTCAGCAATTTACACCTTTTTCTTCATAACACTGATTGCCATCCTCACACTCTAATAGCACTCAGCCCACCTTCTCCTGTGTTTCCCATTGTCCCCCGCCCTTTTCTGTTTCCTCCTGCCTTCTTAGCTTCAGCACTGGGCGAATGGTGCCTCTTCAGTCATGAATGGAATGAACACCACTTTGTAGACCTGTCCTCCGGCTGAAAAGTTGAGCCATGGAGGTAAGTAATGTTTCAGGCCTAAAAGGTATCTAAGGGGCAAAGTCTTGGTGCTTCCATGTACCTCTCTTAGATCAGTAAGCCTGGGAGTTCCAATAAATGATTTTTACTTTTATCCCATCCTATCTACCACTCAATTCAGGATCTCCTAGAATGATCCCTTTCGCAGCGGATCCCTTTCGGCAGTGGCAGCTGAATACTATCTCGTTCTTCTAGTTTCAGGCTTGTGGAGGCTAAAGCTCACATGGACATCCTCACAATTATTGGTATTCTTAGGACTCTTTTTCCAGCTACTACAGGGTTTGTCTTTCAGCAAGATACTGGACAACATTCTGTTGTGATTCATCAGGTTTTCATGGCCTAATAACTGCAGGCCTTCATTCCTAGCCTGTCTTTTTCTAGAAGCTCTCTGAAACCTGTCCACCATGAGGGACTCTTGATATTTCAAATGATAGTGACAGAGCTTCCAGTATCACTGCAACACACAAACCATCGCAGTACAGCAAGTGACACGTGGACCGTGGTGCCAGAGGGGCCTGTTCCCTGTCCCTTCTGCACGCTGAGTTGATGACTTCAGTATAATTGTGCATAAAGCAGATGCAGGTTCCTACAGGGAAAGAACTCGTGCAGGCACACATGCAAACGTCCATGCACCCACAATAATGTGTCCGTGGAAACAAATGTGCTAGGCTAAAAGCTGATATGGTTCAATTTCCTATATAACAGCCATGGAAGACTTTATCATTCTTTGTTATAGAAGTTCCATTCACTGACCTGGTAACAAAAGAAAAAGCCATCATGTCAGCATCCGCTCACAATAATGAGTTTATGTGTGTGAGAGCAGAACGATGTGCTCCAAAGGGTTTTCAATGGCTGATTTTTCTGAAGATTGACAGACCTTTCCTCCAAGGTGCCTCTAGGCTCATGATGCCTAGTCCACTAGCCAACTCTACCACCCAGGGACCCATTTCACCAGGGAGAGGAATCGATTGATGGCTCCCAAAGAATTCTAGAATACAAGCCAATTCCAATTAATACAGAATCCATACAGCAGTTCACAAATGGAAAATCTGCCTCCCCATGAACACCTTCCTATTTTGCTCTGCAGTGTCTAGTGTCACAGTTGATTCTTTGCATGATTTGTGTTCCGCTTTTCTGCTTTCAGCAACACATTGCACCTGAGCAAGGAGCTGATTTTATTTTTAATCAAGCTTTCGCACAGAATCAGTGACATAAGAGGATTAATTGTTTTCAAACCTGTTTTTTTCCCCTCCTCATCTATTTTTGAAACAAATTTTATTTTCGGACGTCCTGATTTGGATGCTACTAAATTGGAAATCCTGGTGCAAATTTTATTGACCCCATTTCCTACTCTAAAGGATGTCCCCAACTAATCTGTCATCCCCAGGGCAGACAAAGGCCAGGGCAGAGGGAAACCAAACCAGATGGTGATGTGAGGACCCTCGAACCAAACTTTTTGTGTTTTGTTGGTTTGTTTTAAAATAAATGGTCTATTAAAGGAGGAAAAAACATATGGGCATGTTTCTTCTTGTTCCCATTGAGCTAAACTACATGTTAACTGGCAAACACAGTGCCTGCGAGTGGATACTTAGCTAGAATAGAATTAATGGGTAGGCAGAGGGGTGGATGAATTAATATTAATGAATTGGAGTTTTTTTTAATTTAAGCAATGCAGAAGTACACAAAAAACGTTTAAGTTATCACTTTAAAACCTACATGAATTATAAAATGAATGGCTCCCATTTTTCAGAGATTAATGATGTTATATTTTGTCCATACTCTTCTCTTTGTTATATTTTTATATCAGCAGTGTCTATCATTTTTGTCCAACGTAACAACCAAGCTATCCATAATGACCTCCATCTCTTTTCCCCACTTATATGTAATGGATACATCTACTCATGACAGGGTGTGGATGTATTTGTTTGCTAGAGCTACTGTAGCAAAAATACTACAAGAAATTGGCTTTATGGAACAGAAATTCATTTTTGTCCACAGTCTGGAAGTTAATCCAAGTTTTGATCTTAGTTATTCCAGTTTCTTCTGTAAAATCATTTCTAGTTTGTGTATGTCTGCAGCAATTGGCACTCTTTGCTATTCCTTGGTATTCTATCAGCATTTATTTGTTGCTTGACTTCTATCATCCCCTTATATCCTTTTCTTTTTTTTAACTCAGGAATTATTAGGTTTAGAACCCATCATGTTCAGTTATGAACTACTTAATAATTCACAAGTGTAACATTAGAATTTCAATAAAGATTTTTAGGTACATACCTACACTTATAACAATATAGATCTCAATTGTTCTCCTTTAATGACTGCATGGTATATTTTTGAGAAACACTATACATGATTCATCAGACTCCTACTGAAAATTATATTTTTTCTATTTTTATGCTATTAGCACAAAATACTTATGTTATTGAATTGTTGTGCTTTTGAACTGTTGATATCTTATTTATTGATTTCTTTATTTTTTCTTCATTTATAAGAACTCTGCATGTACACTGGCACAGATAGGAACTGGAAATACAGTGAACCCAGGACAGATGAACCCCCCAGGACCAGTGGAGAGAGTGGCGATGGCGGGAGGGTGGAGGGAAGGAGAGGGAGAAAGGGGGAACAGATGACAAGGTCTGCATATGGCCTCCTCCCTGGGGGACGGACAGCGGACAACTGGGTGAGGGAGACGTTGGATGGGGTAAGATATGATAAAATAATAATAATTTATAAATTATCAAGGGTTCAGGTGGAGGGGGTAGTGGGGAGGGAGCGGGGAAAATGAGCTGACACCAAGGGCTCAAGTGGAAAGCGGGTGTTGTGAGAATGATGAAGTCAACATATGTACTAATGTGCTGGACACAAATGATGTATGTACGGATTGTGATGAGTTGTATGAGCCCCTAATAAAATGATTATTTAATTAAAAAAAACAAAAGGAAAAAAAGAACTCTGCATCTTAGGAATTTTAACCTTTGTTATTTATTTGTATGTTATTGTCTCAGTCTGTCAGTTATTTATTGACTATGTCTTTTATATTTTTCACTGGTTAATGTTTTAAGCTTCTCTGTAGTCATATTTACTTTTCTCTTTATTGTTTTTTCTTTGCCAAATGACTCTAAAAATTATTCCCCATCCCTGAGTTTATAAAATGTATCTATCTCTATGCTTGACTCCAATACTGTTTTTAAGTGAAATGTTTAATGCTGATTCAATGTCCATGTGCTTTCCCACATGTCCCAGACTTTCTTAGAACTAGGTTGGAAGTACGTGACTAATTCCAGTCAATAGCATGCGGACAGAAGTTGCACTCACACTTGTAAGTTATTCCTGTCTCTGAGCATGAATATCCCTGAGTGACCCTTCAGCTCTCTCATCCCTTTCAGCAGGACACAAGAAAGCAACTACTCCTACTGGCACAGGACCAAGACTAAATAAGCCTACATTCCTAACACCCACCTGGAACGGAGCTGTGCATGACTAGGGATGATGTCAACTAGACATTCAGTAAGGGTGGCGCTGTGCCCAAGCTATCAATTGGATCACAGCCTGAAGACACCGCCTTAATTTTATCAACCTTTTTGTAGGAGAGAGACATAGCTTCCAGTATCACTGCAACACACAAACCATCACAGTACAGCAAATGATACGTGAACCGTGGTGCCAGAGGGACCACATAGAATCCTCTGTGGCTTTTTGCCTTCTGCTGCAGCTGGATCTTGTGGCTGGTTCCTCAATCGCCTTTGTGTTGCATGCCAATCCCGGGAGTCATCAACAGACCACCAATCATGGATTCATGCAGCTGGATGCCCTCCGGTATCACCGCTTCATCATTCTGCTTCCTGTTTGCTAGCTTCCATGAGTCAGGAAAACCTGGCTTGACCTAGACTGGACTCACTTAATTCTGCAACTGGGTAAAACATTTCTTAATATAAATCTTTTTCTTTTTTCCATTTTCATACTCTTTATTATGCTTGGACCTATTGTGGAAGCTGCTATTTTATTTCATCTTATTATGAGTATTTTTTTATCATTTTATTGGGTGCTCAGAAAGCTCTTATCACAATCCATACATCCATCCATTGTGCCAAGCACATTTGTACATATGTGTACATTTGTACATTGCCATCATCATTTTCAAAACATTTTCTTTCTACCCTTGGTATCAGCTCCTTATTTTTTCCCCTCCCTCCACCACCTTCCATCTCTCATGAACCCCTGATAATTTATAATTTTTTTTTTCATGCCTTACACTGACTGATGTCTCCCTTCACCGACTTTTGTGTTTTCCGTCCCCTTGGGAAGGGATTATATGTAGATCACTGTGATCAGTTTCACCTTTCTCCACCCCACCCCCCACCCCCTGCCTTACCTTTACCCTCCTGGTATCAATACTGTCATTATTGATCCTGAGGGATTTATCTGTCCTGGATTCCCTGTGTTTCAAGCTCTTATCTGTACCAGTGTACATGCTCTGGTCTAGCCAGATTTGTAAGGTAGAATTAGGGTCAGGATAGCGGGGGTGGTGGGGATGAAGCATTAAAGAACTAGGGGGAAGATATTTTTCATCGGTGCTATACTGCACCCTAACTGGCTCATCTCTTCCTTGTGACCCTTTGGTAAGGGGGTGTCCATCTGTCTACAGATGGGCTTTGGGTCTCCTCTCTGCACTCCCCTTCATTCACATTTATATGATTTTTTGTTCTGGGTCTTTGATGCCTGATACCTGATCACATCAAAACCTCATAATCACATAGGCTGGTGTGCTTCTTCCATATGGGCTTTCTTGCTTCCCTGCTAGTTGGCCGCTTGTTTACCTTCAAGCCTTTAAGACCCCCAGATGCTATATCCTTTGATAGACAGGCACCATCAGCTTGCTTCATTACATTTACTTATGCACCTATTTTGTCTTCAGCGATGGTGTTGGGAAGGTGAGCATCATGGAATCCCAGGTTATTAGAACAAAGTGTTCTTGCTTTGAGGGAGTACTTGAATAGAGATCCAATGTCCGTCTGCTACCTTAACACTTAACATATAAATATATGTACATAGATCTACTTCCCTATCATTATATATAAATATATTAACATACATACATGACTGAATTTAGACTTCTTTAAATGTCCTTTGCCTGCTAGTTCATTCTTCTATTTCCTTTTACTTTCCTCTTGTCACACTATCATGTTTGGCCTTCATTCAGGTTGCATTGCCCTTGATCAAGCCCCAACAGGCATTCTATGCCCTCCTCACCATTGATTAGGTCACTTATTGTTCCCTTGTCCCTTGGTTGGTTGACCATTGATCCCATTGTTTTCTCCTCCTGGTTGTTTATCCCACCTATCTTATTTAGATAGACATGCAGAGGCAATAATAAACACAAAAACAAGACAGAGCAAAACAAAGCAACAAAAGAAAACAAAACAACAACAAAAACCAACCACACAAAAAAAGAAAAGCCTATAGATAATTCCAGGTCTGTTTGTTGACTTTTAGGAATGTTTTCTGGTCGAGTCTGCTGGGGTGCCATGCCCTGGCCCCAAAGTCTATTTTTAGTATTCCCCAGGGACTTCATTGCTTTGCTCCCCTTGTGCTCTGTTGCACGTCCTTAGCGTTTTGCCCCAGTGTGGTGGGGTCAGATCAGGCACAATTCTCACACTGTGTTTCCAGTGTTGTCCCGCATAGCACTATGGGTCAGTGAGGGGCATCGTGTCTTGTGGTGGGGCCGGCCCTATGGTCCTCTCTGTGCATTGGCTGCTCTGGGACAATAAATCTCTTTCTATAGGTAAACACGTACAAGTATCACTGGTTTTGCTTCTCTAGAGAACCCAACCTAACACATTTGGCACTGGGAGTGGTTCCAGAGAAAATTCATGAAGATAAGTTTTTTGAACTGGTTTTCAGGTCTAATTAGGCCTGAAGGCACTGAGAACTCCATCTCTGTAACTACAGATAAGTCTGTCACTACTAGGAAACGAGGCACTGCTAATCATGGCATTAAAGTGTTATAGGTAATACCAAAAACACCATCACCAATCAATGAAGGGTTGGTGAGAAGTGAGGCCCTGAGTGATCGAGTGTTTGATGTCTTTCTACAATTTTGTCAGGATGAGAAGTATAGGGAAGCTGGTTGGTTGGGGCTTCTTGCAATGGACTAACTAATAAAGGAAACAGATCAACAGAGAGCTGGGGAAGCCCAACTCCAATACCATATAAATGCCCTAAAAGCTTCTACTTGTGCCTTGAAGGAATATCTTAGCTCTTTCAGTAACAGAACTGATATTTCTGAAAAACAAGCCGTCTTACCATAGAAACAGTTGAATTACAATGTGAGCTTAATTCTCAAGTTGGTAATGTTTTTGATATTAAAAGGAGAGCACTGATTGGAAAGAAATAGAGCCCTTAAATGTGGGATGGGGTTATATGGGCCAATAATGCAGAAGATGGGGACAGTGAGCCTCAAGATTCTATTTAGCCCCTCTAACCACTGGATTAATCCAATCTCAGTAAAACCATTATCCCCTGCCCATGGACATTTGAGGACATTGGCCCAATTAAAGAAATTAGAAGAAATGATGGGGTCAAACAGTTGAATAGAAAATTCCAAAGGGCAGCTCATGAAGACAAAGTCAAATATGATAAGGAAATGTGTGAAGACCTAGAGAAATCCCCCCCAAAAAAAGTAAGAACGTGCTCAGCATATCTTAAATGCAAAGAACTGCAGAAAAATATTCAAGCCTCAAATTGCAATCTTGAAAGATTTTATGGCCAAAATATTAAATGATTCTGGAAGCATTAAAAGAAGATAGCCAAATAAGTAAATAGATTTTAAAAAAGAAGATGGCAAGAATACACGGAGTCACTGTACCAAAAAGAACTGGTTGATCTCCCACCATTTCAGGAGGTAGCATATGAGCAAGCCCTAGTGGTGCTGAAGGAAGAAGGTCATGCTACACTGAAATCATTAGCCAATTAGAATTGATGGAAAACCGATTGAAAAATTTCAATATGTTGATGAAGCACTTGCTCATCTGTGCCAGGAAATTTGAGAGGCAGCCACGTGGTCTAATGACCGGAAGAGAGCCGTACCAGTCCCCTTCATTGTTCTAATGCAGAACCGTACATGGATCGAGGCCGTTGCGCTAACAGAAGGAAATACTACCTGGTTTAAAATCAGGAGAGGTGTGCTCTGGAGTTGTGGCCTCTCACTATACTTGTTCAACGTGTCTGCTGAACAAATCACCAGAGGAGCTGGGTTCTGTGAAGAAGAAGGCGGCGTCAGGATTGGAGGAAGGCGTATTAACAACCTGCACAATATGCATGTGAGACAACCTGGCTTGCTGAAAGTGAGGAGAAATTGAAGCACTTGCTGATGAAGGTCAAGGATTGCAGCCTTCAGTATGACTTAATACACAATATAAAGAAGACCCAAGCCCTCACAGCTGGTCCATTATGATACATGGAGAAAACGTTGAAGTTTTGAAGAAGTTTCTCTTGCTTGAATCAACAGTCCATGCTCATCGAAGCAGCTATCAAAGAGCCTTTTGCTTTAGGTAAATCTGCTGCACAAGACCTCTTTAGAGGACTGAAAAGCGAAGTTGTTACTTTGAGGCCTAAGGTGCACCTGACCTAAGCCATGATGTTTTCAATGGCCTCATACACATATGAAAGTTGAACAATGAATAAGGAAAAGCAAAGAAGAGTAGATGTATTTGAATTGTAGTGCTAGCGAGAAATGTGACAAGTATTCTCAAGCGCTAAAAGGACGATGTCTGTCTTGGAAGATATCCAACCAGACTTCTCCTTAGAGGCAAGGATGGAGAGACTTCGTGTTACCTACGTTGGACCTGTTGTCAAAAGAGACCAGTCCCAGCAGAAGCACATCATGTTTGATAAAGTGGAGGGAGGGGCAGTGGCAAAAGAAGAATCCCTTCCACAAGATGGATGGACACAGTGGCTGCAGCAATGGTCTCAGGCACAGGAACAATTGTGAGGGTGGTGCAGGACTGTGCAGTGTTTCCTTTTGTGGTGCATAGGGTCCCTGTGGGGGGAAAATGGACTTAAGGGCACCTGACAACATCATGTGCATGCAGATATGGCACCTGAGGCAATAGCTAGAACATTGCCTGAGGCAGATGCCTTACAAGATAGTGCTTCAGGCTCCCAGGAAACCACTCCGTACCCATTGTTGCTTGTAGATCTATAATTAGACTGAAGGCACAGTGAGTCCCCAAACATGAAGTCCAGATGGTGACCCACAAAGAAGTGTGCTATATTCCTAAAGAACTGCGAGGGTTTTCTAATGGTTATTAAGAGTGTGGGAATATGGTACAAGGAACCTAAGCTTGGATCATTCTAAGTTTATTCCTATGGGCCCACTATGTACAGATTCTTCATTCAATGTCTCAGCTAGAGAAGTTAGGAGAGGATCTAAGAGCTTACTTATTTGGTTGGTTTGCTGAAGCATAGGTTGCAAGATGGCCTACACTAAGTCCAGTTGAAGTATCAGACCTCCTTAGAAGAAGGCACCCACAGCTGAAGGATATCAGCATGTTAAAGTGGATTTAGCAGGATAGAGTTACAAACCCACAAAGAGAGTGGCCTGAGGACATGCCTGTTTCCAAAATAATAAGCAAAATTGTGACAGGAACCCCAGCATCTTTGACAAGTCCTGTGATTGCTATTTTAGGTCAGTCACCTGCCAATGGGAGCTGCCCTAAGTGAATTAAGACACTGGGAGTTGGGACCAAAAGACAGCACTCAATTGACAGAGACAAGGTGGGTATGGTTACAGTCATGGACAGTCAAAGTCAGAGTAGTCATCAGAATAGCCTGACTCCTATGGATCGATGGTCTTGGATACTTAGACAGTTTGTCCATCCATAGGAATGAAATAGGTTTGGAAGCCTATTTAATATTTACTTGATCTCTGTTGTTGTCAGGTATCATCAAGTTGAGGCTCACCCTCCGTGACCCTATGCACAATCAAACAAAACACTGACCGGTCCTTCGCCAGCCTCACAATCGTTCCTCTGCTTGAGCCATTGTTGCAGGCCCTGTGCCACTCCATCTCCTTGAGGGCATTCCTGTCCTTCCCTGTTACCTGAGTTACCAAGCATGATGTCCTTCTCCAGGGACTGGTCTCTCCTGGCAATATGCTCAAAGTGTGAAACATAAAACCCTCTATGGAGCACTCAGGTCATATTCTAAAACAGATTTGCTTGTCCTTTTAGAAGTTCAATGTTACTTTCAATATTTTCCACATCACTCTTCTTAGATGTTCCTTAATCAATGCCCACCGTTCACATGCATCTGAAGAAACTGAAAACATCATGGTTTGGTCAGTTTCAGAAGAGAACGTGGAAACAGGTGCACTTTAGGCCTCGAAGTAGCACCCTTGCTTTTCAATTTTTTTTAAGAAGTCTTGTCCATGAGCATGGATTGTTGATTCAAGCAAGATAAAATTCACAACTCCAGTCTTTTCTCCATTATCATGATGTTACCTATTGGTCCAAATGTGAGGATTTGGGTCTTCTTTATATTGTGTTTTAAGCCATACTGGAAGTTGAAATCCTTGTCTCCATCAGCAAGTGCTTAATAGCCTCCCCGCTTTCAGCAAGCAAAGTTCTATCATCTGCATTATCGTAGGTGGCTAATTAACTTCCTCCAATCCTGAGGCCACATTCTTCTTCATAGAATCCAGCTTCTCTGATGATTTGTTCCACACACAGATGGAATAAATATGACGAGAAGGTACAACCCTAACATGCAAATTTCCTGTTTTTAAACTATGTAGTTGTCCCTTCTGTTAGCACAATTGCCTCTTGATTCATGTACAAGTTCCACATGAGAACATTGAAGTGTAATGAAATTCCCCTTCTTCTCAAAACTATCCATAGTTTGTTATAATCCACACTATTGAATGCCTGGGCATAGTCAATAAAAGACAAGTAAACATCTTTCTGGTATTCTCTGCTTTGAACACAGGTCCATCTGACATCAGCAATAATATCCCTGGTTCCACATTCTCTTCTGAATTCAACCTGAATCTCTGGTAGCTCCTTGTTAATAATGTGCTACTACAACTATTGTTGGGAAAACCTCAGCAAAATTTACTTGCATACAATATCAATGATATTGTTCTATAATTTGTACATTCTGTTGGGTCATCATTCTTTGGAATATGTACCACTATGGGTCTCTTCCAGAACTCCATGCCAACTTTCCCAAGGCTATAGATTTGGAGCTCATTGGACTTTGGTTTGAATCTCTTGCTTTGAGGGTGCCAAGTGAATATCGGCTTGAGGCCACCATATTTTTTTTTATTTTCTGCTCTTTACGTTTTTATTACATGTCTTACTCTAAGTCTTAGTCTAATGGGCATGGTTTAACATCTCTGCCTTTGTGAATGAGTATTATTAGAAGTTTTCTCCTGTCTTCAACCCACATTGTTTGTACAAACAGCCATTTAATCACTTGAATTTTTATCTGTACAAATCAACAATCCATGTATTTTGGTCTAAAAAGCTGTCTTATACATGTATATCTGAAATTCTATACATTGGCTAAATTGATGATAATATCAATGGAATTACATTCTATAATATCCATAAATGGAATTAGCTTACATCTTTTCAAATACCATTACTCAATAAAAGATGCAAACAACTGCATATACAGCTTTTGGTTGTTCAGTGTAGCTTCTCAAAAAAATAGACAAAACACAGTGTAGCAATGATGAAACAAACAACTTTCCTCTAGTTCTTAAATTCTGCCTCCCCCCCACTATCATGATCCCAATTCTACCTTACAAATCTGGCTAGACCAGAGGATGTGCACTGGTACAGATAGGAACTGGAAACACAGGGAATCCAGGGCGATGATCCCTTCAGGACCAGTGCTGAGAGTGGCGATACCGGGAGGGTAGAGGGAAGGTGGAGTAGAAAGGGGGAACCGATCACAAGGATCTACATATAATCCCCTCTCTGGGGGGCGAACAACAGAAAAGTGGGTGAAGGGAGATGTTGGACAGTGTAAGACATGTCAAAATAATAATTTATAAATTATCAAGTGTTCATGAGGGAGGGGAGAACAAGGAGGGAGGGGAAAAAATGACCTGATACCAAGGGCTCCAGTAGAAAGCAAATGTTTTGAGAATGATGATGGCAACAAATGTACAAATGTGCTGACACAATGGATGTATGTATGGATTGTGCTAAGAGTTGTATGAGTCCCCATAAAATTATTTTTAAAAATAGACAAAACAGAAAATTATTCAACTAGCAATAAGGACATTTATTCTATTTTTACACAATATGTTATTGTATAGCCACTAAAATAATGAACATTTATATATTAAAATGGCAAGACTATATTGCTATGGGGGAAAAAATTAAATTCCATGATTTAAAAAAATTTAATGTCTTGAATTTGTGACCTTAAAAATAAGTGATACTGAAGCTGAAGAAAGAAGAAATAGCTCCATTTTCCAGTAGCTATGTTTTGAAAACAGATTCATATGATTTATTTCATATAATGTTCTGTGTATATACATATACATTTGGGGGGAAGGAAAAGTAGTCCTGGTTTATAAATGAGTAAATTAAAACTTCAGTTCTTCTAACTTCTGGTCTACAATCCATGCAATTTTTAATGTTTCTTAGATTTCAGATGCAATTCCATTTTCCTCTGTAAGATCGTGTATCTACAAACACTTTAAAACAGATTATAATGTAAGGTAAGCAAATATGAGACTGTACGAAGAATCAGAACTAGTGAAGTCTTCCTCCCTAATTCCTCAGAGTCCATTTTCAAAAGCAGGTGTTTCTGCTTTTCCATGTGATCTACGTACACTTTAGAAAAACAACCTTACAATTTCTAACTACAAGGAGGTCTGGGACATAGGACTCTTCTACTTCAAAGGAGTCTAATAATAGCACATGCATAGAAATATAGCTCTCTGAGCAGAGTAAACAAACACTTCTCTCTCCTGAGAGATCAGATGAATCTGTTTATGTCCGATCCTTCCCAGAATTCCATTGTTGTTTCTCCAAACAGACTTTAAGGAAAACCACTGAATCTGGGATGGGGAGCTTTTCTCAAACGTGCTTCCTTTAAAAACACAGGGAAATGAGATTTTTTTTTTTTTTGACACAGGAGATCAAGGTCAGCAATCTAACAGAATTGGTCCTTTTGAACTTCCTTTCTAAGACACACATCATTTTATCTGATGAACACTGTTACAAGGGAAATCTGTGCTGACACTTAATGCATGATCAATTTGTTTTGTGCAGAATGAGTGGTTTCAGGAAGCACACGTATAAAATCTACAAGTCAGTCTCATAATACCAAAATGTAAATTATCATAAGAACATAAGGGTGCATGTTCTGTGAGGGTTGGAACGGCATCTTAGAGCTCTTTGTGGGGCCCACAAAGAATTGTAACGAACTTTGCACATGGTATATAGCTAATGAATAATTGTGTGTTTGGCCATTCAAACACAAGAATCCTAGGGGGAAAGCACAAAATTAAGAATACAAAGAAGTAAAATTATAACACTCAAACTGGGCACCTGAAATGGGATTATTTACAAATACAGACATTACTAGCAAATAAAATAGAAACATACTTTTACAGGGATTATTTTCCCACTGTTACAGATTTGCTCGATATTTTTAAGAATTTAAGAAAATTTCCAATAAATTATTTCACTTTATTGCTAAAAAAATTTCAGTTACTATCGCCATTATAAAAATGGGGAAAAAATGAGATGAGATGTACCTGAAAGAACTCAAAGATTCCACCACTTATCTGTCATTTTGTTATACTGTGATGACATGTGTTGCTAAAATCCTAGAGGCCATGCTACCAATATTCAAAAATACCAGGAAGGTCACCCATGCTGTACATGTTTCAGCAGAGCATCTAAGCCCAGGGCGGGCAACTTTTGTTCTGCCAAGGACCAGTTGGATATTTACAGCCTCATTCATAGGCCATACAAAATGATCAACTTAAAAATTAGCCTGTTATATTGGGTCAAACATTTCATTAATTGTTGTCTGGAACTGCTTCTCTTTAATGAGGCATGTGGTGTTAACTGGAATTGATGATTTGGGGGGGGGCTTGCACAGCCTCAGAACCAGATGTTCACCACGCCAGTTCTATGACAGACTCAGAAGAAATACCTGGCAATATAGTTCTGAAAAATAGCTAATGGAGTGCAACAAACTGCTGCACGATACAGTGCTAAAAGGTGAGCCCCATCGGTTGGAAAGCGCTCAGAAAAACATGGCTTCTTCAATAATGAACTTGAGCATATCAAAGATTTTGAAGATGGCACAGGACCAGGCAAACAATGGTTACACCTGAGGTCACAGTGAGTCACAACCACTGCCGTGCCAACTAGCACTAACCTGATGAGTGTGCAACTGTCAGCTAACCTTTTCTCTCTGACTGTGTCTTCCTTGAACACAGCTACTGCCTGGTGTTTTCGTCTCCGGGAAAAGGGCCTCGTCTAGCTCTCCTGAATCGCTTTCAGTGGCATTCGGACCAACTTTTGACTTAGAGTCTAAGTGAAGACGTCACAGAACAGAGGGGGTGGGGGTGGGGGAGATACGTGACCACACAGGCAGGATGACCACACGTTTGACATTGCTTATTTCCTGAACAGAGAATGTCCAAGGAGAATAGCTAAAGCACATATCCTTTTGCTTTAAACTGAATCATGAGAATCCATAAAGACCTCTCATGTACACCACCAAAGAAGAATCCCTGTCACAATTCCAAATGAGGAAATCAGAAGATTTAAAATATACAGTAGCTTGTTTGCATGGGATACCACAATATTGTTATTCGTCATTTGGCCAAATACGTAATTTGGCCCACTTCCATTTAATATAAAAAAAAAAACACTTCTCTTTTTCTTTTTAAAAAAACTCATTTCAACCAGAATTAATTTTAGGGAAATTTATTAATATTTTTAAGAGTTGTGATATCTGTCTATTTACTTATATTTGAAAAGAATGAGAATACACTGGAGATCCCCTTGCAGAGGGGTCTCGAGGAGGAGATACAACTTTCCTCTAGTTCCTAAATGTTTCCTCCCCGCTCCCACTATCATGACACGAATTCTACCTTGCGAGTCTGGCTAGACCAGAGGATGTACACTGGTACAGATAGGAACTGGAAATACAGGGAATCCAGGGTGGATGAGCCCTTCAGGACCAGTGGTGTGAGTGGTGATAGTGGGAGGGTAGAGGGAGAGTGGGTTGGAAAGAGGGAACTGATTACAAGGAACTATATGTGACCTCCTCCCTGGGGGTTGGACAACAGAAAAGTGGGTGAAGGGAGACATCAGACAGGGCAAGATATGACAAAATAATAATTTATAAATTATCAAGGGCTCATGAGGGAGGGGGAGCGGGGAGGGAGGAGAAAAATGAGGACCTAATGCTGGGGGCTTAAGTGGAGAGGAAATGTTTTGAGAATGATGAGGGCAATGAATGTACAAATGCGCTTTACACAATTGATGTATGTATGGATTGTGATAAGAGTTGTATGAGCCCCTAAAAAATGATTAAACAAAAAAAAGAATGAGAAGAAAGGAATAATTGGTTACCAGATTTCCTTAATTTTTTTTAATGATTTAGACATCTAGAAGTCCCATTCAAGAGGCAGTTGTTGCCTAAAAATGTGTTCCTCAGAGACTAGTCTAAACTTTTTGTAGAATGCCTCATAATGTCTAAGCACTAATATGTTAGTATGGGTAGACTAGAGAAACAAAATATATATATATGAAAGGGGTTTATATACAAGAGCAATTGAATATTGAGAAAATGTTCCAGTCCAGTTCAGATCAAGTCTATAAGTCCAATATTAGTCCATATGTTTGATACCAATCTATAAAGTCCTCTTCAGACTCACAAAATACATGCAATGTTGCTGAATGCAAGAGGATCACAGGCCAGTGGAATAGAAGTCTTGTGGATCCAGTGGCATTGTAAGCATCTCAGTGCTGGTAGGGGTCTCTAGGTGGCTTCTCTGACTCCAGAGGTCTGGTTGTATCAGGGTAGGTCCATGTGGCTTCTCTCGCTTCCAGAGCATAGCACCATGTGTCTTGTCAGTAGAGTGTCTCTCAGGAAGTGAGCATAGAGAGAGAGAGACGTCTCCGCCTCCAAGAAGGAAAATCAGGATTTCCCAGAACTCTCAGGAGAAGGCCATGAGGCCTCATTGGTTATATCTTGATTGATAGACTAGACTCCACCCCTTCACTCTTAATCCTCTTAAATTGACACCAGATTATGTAACTACCACAACTAGTGTTATCACTATATCCAAATGATAAGAATATTTAATATCATAAGAGATGGTCTACTCCAAGTTTCTGATGCAATGGTCCTATACACCCCATCTCATATTGTTGAAAGACAAAACTGTAATAAATGGCAATGGGAGCCATATTTGACCTCCTCTGTCTTCACTTTTGCCATAAAGCCAGGGTCAGGCAAAGCCTCCATTATCCATCCTTCTTTATCTATTCTGACACCAAGCATTACTCCCACACCACTCTACATCTATGCTGAGTTCAATAACCCATTGAAATGGCCACACAGAGCTCCCAATACTCACAATTGGAGGGGTTTACTAGGGAAATTTAATAGGTTCTCACCAGTCAGGATCAGCAAAAAGGGAAGATAGAGGCATAGTCTCCTCAGCCACCAGCCCAGTCCCTCTGTAGCTCTCAGTCTCTCAGCTACGTGAAAGCCAAGTCTCTCATTCTTTGTCTCTCAGTTACATGGTCCCATGACCTTTGCCTCCATGGGACAGAAAGCCAGCCCACTTGTCACTGTCCCACAGTTCCATAGTCTCAAGCCAGATGAGGAGAAAAAACCCAAACGCATGGCTGTAGAGTGGTTTCTAACTCATGGCGCCACTATAGCCAGTATAGAGCTGCCCCTGTGGGTTCTGTGACTATAACTCTTGACGGGAGCAGACAGCCTCTTCTTTCTCCCACAGATTGACTTGTGATTTCAAACTACTGGTTTTATGTTAATCAGGGCATACGTAACCACTGCAGAGGTACCTCCTAGTCTTGGCACTGCTCCTTTGAGTCTCAAGGCCATTGTCTCTGGTGCATCTGGTTTGGGCAACCTCTACCACTTCAGAGAGACCTTGGAGTCCACCTCCCAGGGCCTGGCTCAAAGGTTATCTCATTCTTTTTGCCAGAGGAGGTGGTAATGAAAACTGACTAACCTCCTGACACTGGGGAGGTTTTTCTCGTTGGATGGCTACATTTCCAAAACTGCCTACTTCCTGCACAGAAGGCTCCAGGAAAATGTTACACATACCCCATTCTCATAATCCCACTCCATCATTTGTTTGGAGTGACATATGAAGAAATTTCTAACATTACCTGTGTGGGTGACAAGATGGCTGCCAGGTAACAAGCCAGGTAAGTAAGATCTCCTCAGCAACGTCCAGAGAAAGTCCCCTAGGACGGATGGATAGCCTACACTTCCCGGGAGCAAGAATCTCAGTATAAAGATGTTGTTGTTACGTGCCATTAAGTTGGTTCTGACCCATTGCAACCCTATGCACAACAAAATGAAACACCGCACAGTCCTGTGCCAGCCTCACAATTTTTCCTATGCCCGAGACCATTGTTACAGTGTCCATCCATCTTGTTGCTGCCCCTCCACTTTACCAAGCCTGATGTCCTTCTCCAGAGACTGGTCTCTACTGACAAGATGTCCAAAGTATGTAAAGCAAAGTCTTGCCATCCTAGCCTCTAAGGAGCACCCTGGTCGTTCTTCTTCCAATCAGATTGGTTTGTCCTTTTAGCAGTCCATGGTACTTTCAATATTCTTTTCCAGGACCATAATTCAAGTGCAACATAAAGGTAAGTACACCCAAGTTTCTTAAAATGGGAGAGCAGTAATGCCTGCTGACAGACTCACCAGAGGGGTGAGCCGCTTCTGTGAGCCCCACTCCTCCTCCGCATGGCCTGTTGGCCTCAGCTGGGTACCCACGTGTAACTGTTCACTTTCCCTGCTTTCTTCCATTCATTTTTTCCCTTCCCCTCCACCTTCTTTCTTGCTTTGGATTCTGGTGCTCTCCCCCACTACTGGTCCCACCTCCCCCATACAGCACAGATGCTAACAAAATAACACTATCAAAGACCACTATTCCATCCACAAGATGGTATTATTTTTTTTCTTTATATTATTTTATGGGTTTCTATATATTTTTTCTACTAAAATACTCTCATATTTTCAGATTCTCTCCCAATTCCTCTTCCAGTGCCTTTTGAAGCAGCCTTACCATCCCAAACAACACTCATGCCTTCTAGGTCAAAGAGACAATCCTTTAGATTCTAGCTCACTGTGTTAGTCCAGCTAGACTAGAAAAACACATTCATAGAGTCTCGTGTGTATAAGACAGAGGTTTATATACAAGAGGAATTGAACATTGAGAAAACATCCCAACCCAGTCCAGTCCAAGGCCATAAGTCTGATATTAGCCCATATGTCCGATACCAATCTATAAAGTCCTCTTCAGACTCGCTAAATACATGCAACGATGCCAAATGCAGGACGATCACAGTCCAGTGGGTAGAAAGTCTTTGAATCCAGAGGAATTGCAAGCTTCTCAGTGCTGGCAGGGGTCTCTATGTGCCTTCTCTGACTTCAGAGATCTGATTGCCTCATGGTAGGTCCATGTGGCTTCACCAGCCCAGGGCACTAGCTAAGTTCCATGTGTCCTGTCAGCTACAATGTCTCCCAGGGGGTGAGTGGAGAGTGAGTCTCTCCCATCTCCGAGGAGGGAATACCAGATTTCCCAGAATTCTCAGGAGAAGGCCAGGCCCACACAGAGGCCTCATCGGCTATGATCTGATTGACCAACTAGACTCCACCCCTACACTCTTAACCAGCAAACTGACAAACAATTATATAACTACCACACTCACTAATCCAAAATAAGGGCTTTTGCACACCCCCTCTGAGTGTATTGACATGCCCATATTAACACTGCCATAGGGAAAAATTAGCATTCACAGCCAGGTCACACCTGCCCTTTTGTCCATGTCCCCTCTCCTCTCCCTGAAATTCCACCAATTATGCCTTTCTGCTCGCTCTCTCTTTTTCCTCCCGCAATATATTTCAGTGGGATTTATTAATTCTGATTACCCCTCTTAAAATGTGTTTTCCCACTATTTTTCCAAATGTGTAGGCCCCTCCAGACAGGCGCTAATCATTAGCATCATTACTTATATTTTATTCTCTCTCTTCTTCTCCCACACCTTCCCTGATTACCCAGTACTATGAAAGATTGCATTTTAATAAGTTCGATAATGCAAAAGAAATGGACAAATATCTAAAACTATGCCATCTACCTAAACCAACTCAGATGGGTGTAGAATACCTGAACAGACCCATAACAAAGAAAGAGATAGGACAGTCATCAAGAAATTTCCAACCAAGAAGAACCAAGAACCAGATGGTTTCAAAGGAGGATTCTACACGTTCTTCAAGGAAGAGCAGTCACTAATTCTACACAGACTATTCCAGAATATAGAAAGAGACAGCATTACTACAAGAAACTTTTTGTAAAACAAAGAAAATGAGAAACTTTTTTAAAATGGAGAATGTTCCTTGTTTATGGATAGAAAGATTTAGCATTGTGAAAATATCAGCACTATTCAACACAATCTATAAATATAACACAATTCTAATTCCTATCTCTACATCATTCTTTAAAGAAATGGGAAATTAATTACCAACTTTATATAGAGACAAAAGAGACTCAGGATAAGCGAAGCACCATTTACGAAGAACACAGTAAGGAACTTCCCACTTCCTGACCTCAAACCTATTACACAGCCATAGTAGTCACAGCAATGATGCCTACCAAGAGCAATGGAGCAGAATAGAGAACACACGAATGAGCACATCCACCTGCAGACAAAGAGAAGAAGAAAAAGATTAAATTGAATGGATATAGCTTCTTCAACAAATGGTGCTGGAAATTTTGGATTTCATTTGCAGAAGAATGAAACAGGACCCATACCATACCCTATATACAAAAATAAGTGCAAGATGAATTAAAGACCAAAATGTAAACCCTAGGATTACAAAGATCATCAGTGAGAAAATAGGGACAAACTTAAGGACCTTAATGCAAGGCGTAAACACACTATCAAACAAAGAAAATCGTGCAGAGAAGTCAAAATCGATGACTGCTGCCTTCTAAAAGGGTCTAGAAATAATTTAGACATACATGTGCATCAAAACGTTTTATCAAAAAAATTAAAAGAGAACCCATAGTTGGGGAAAATGTTTGTCAATGACACATCAGACAAGGCACAAATCTCTAAACACCTATAGAAAAGGGCTGCGATTACACAAGAAAAAAATAAATAATGCAATCCAAAACAGGAATTGACATGAGCAGACACCTCACTAAAGAAGACATGAAGGTGGTTAACAAGCACAGGAAGAAATGACCATGCTCAGTAGCTGAAAGACACAAATCAAAATAACAATAAGCTACAACTTTACATCAACACTCATAGCAAAATTCATAAAATTATAAACTAACAAATGCTGGAGAGGCTGTGGGGAGATTGGAACATTTTCATATTGCTGGTAGGTACAGGACTACCTCAAACTGGGTATAGAAATTGCATACGGCCTTTGCTGGGTATATACCCTGAAGAAGAGAAAGCCATACTAGGAACAGGTACATGCATGCCCATGTATGTCACAGTACTGTTCAGAATAGCAAGAAGATAGAAACAACCTAAATGCCCTTCAGTGAAAGAACAAATAAATATACCTCAGTACATAACACACAATGAAATACTATGCATCACTAAAGAATAATGATGAAATTATGAAGCACCTCATATCATGGGTGGACTTTGAGAACACTACACTGAGTGACATTAGTAAATTACAAAGGGGTAAATATTGTATGAGACTATTGAATAGTCTAAAATAGTATAAAAGAAAACTCAAGATAAAGGTTGAAAAATCAGAGCACTTCATACCAAAAGAAACAAATTTTGACGGTTATCCTGAGGGAGGGCAAGGGAAGGAAGATGAATCGACAGACTGGAACATAAGTTCCCAAACTTATTTGGCTTTGTGCCCCTGTCCAGAAGAAGCACCACCCCCTGGACAATTCCGAACATTTGTACCAGCTCCCATAATTCAGGCCTGTAGGCACCTGCTTTTGCAGCCTCCCTGGATAGTTCCAGTGCCCTCCAGGGGTGGTAGCGCCCACTTTGGGAAGCAGTGGGCTTGAGGGTAGACAGGTGTTAACTTGGATGAAGGGAAGACAGGATTCCATAAGAGGGAAGGGACAAATCCGAGAGTTGGCTGCCAGGGCAAGTTATTGGGGGCTTTGAAAAATAGTTTAGTTGAAAACCAAATTGATTATCTGGAATAAAAATTCCCACGTATTTTACAATAAAAAATTTAAAAACAAAAAAGCCACAACAATATGCTGGCTAAAAATCACCTGGGAATTTGTTAACTGTAGTTACTTTCTGGTTCATGAATGGCCCAGTGGAGGTGTTCAGGACCACAGCCCAGATAAGCAAATGAGGAAGACTTCAGGACTCCTTTTTCAACTTCTTTCCACTGAGATGCAGGGAACACCCAAAGCAGGAAGTCCCTCATTGACCCCCGCCATTCCCCAGAACCATGAAAACAATAATGATAATGAAACTGTATGACACGAATTGTGGTAGCTACATATTTTTATGCCAACTTGATCAAAGAAGGAAGGGGTGGAGTCTAGTCTGTCCATCAGGTCACAGCCTGGTTGATCCCTCCTTGTGGGCGTGGCCTTCTCATGAGGATTCTGGGAACTTCTCCCTCCTTGGAGGTCAGACACACATTCTTTCTGCTTCACATTCTGTTGACAAGACACATGAAGCTATGCTGATGGCAGCCAGAGCCCTGGAGTTGGAGGAGCCGCATGGGGAGCTGAACCAGCACTGAGATGCTTCCAGAAGACGTTTCACCCACTGGCCAATGATGCTTTTGGCATTATTGCATGTGGTGTGTGAGTCTGTAGAAAAATGTATGGACTAGTATCAGATATGTGGGCTGATATCAGACTTATGGGCTAATATCGAATTTATGGACTTGATTTGGACTGGGCCGGGTTGTTTTTTTAATATACAATTACTCGTGGATATAAAACTCTCTCTTACACACATATGAGTGGCTCTGAATTTCTCTAGTCTGCCCAGACTAACACAATAACATAACTGTAAAACTGTAAAACACACATCATTGAACTCCACAGCATGAGACTTTCATTCCATACCTAGGGATTTTGGGCAGTAGGCAATGGAAAGAGAGTATGTCTGAAAGTTCTGTATTGTTCACAAGATTTTGTGACTTTCACCAGGCCTGGAAACAGCTAGTCATCTCCTAATCCTTCATTCTTAAATTGAAACCACACACATTTTCCCTCTGATATCACTGACACTCAAAAGCCAAGCGTTGTTAGAACTCACTGACATAGCTCTTGGTGTGGTTTCTAGTCCCCGCAGCCTAAAATTCAAGGCTGGGGTAAATCTCCGTGACCTGCCAACCCAGGTGCCCAAGCTCTTTATCCTCCAGCTTAGTCAGAGTCTCGGTGAGGGGCTATTGCCGCTTTGTGCTGAGGACTAGGAATCATAAAGGCAGTTACTTAAGCAGTCCATACAATTTCAGAAGTAGCAGACTCCGGAATACATTCTAACTCAAATTCTTTCCTGAAAGAAATAGCATTTTTTCAATGCCCACCAAATTAAGTGACCGTGAAAATTCATGTAAAAAAAAAAAAGCTGGTTCTGGGGCAGGAATAGGCAGGGAAACCCAGAGAACGCCCTGAACCCTGGATGCTTCATTCCCAGCAGCAGAAGCACCGGCTGCCAGAGCCGCGGGCCATCATCAGTAACAGAATTTTCTCTCTGACTGTCCTTTTTCACCAGGTATCTCCACAACTCTGGTCATGTGGACATTTAGTGATGATACATTACACGAGAAATCTGAAGGCCTCAATCTCCAAATTTTTGAAGTCTTAGATGTGCATAGTCATAATTATGGACCATAATTATGTTTGAAGGCCATAGCGTGCAATAATAATAATAAATGCCAAGCCAGAAAGCAAGTGACGTTGGTAGATCGGGAAATTAAACCCTACACTGAGGCACTATCCCCCTTTTGAAAGGTGCCAATTTCAGAGAGCTAAAATACTCAGTGTAATTTTGAACGGCTCATGAGGTTGTAAGAAAAAATGTAAATCCACATCCTGTGTGGGGTCCCAACTAATAAAACCCTCATGCATTGGGTTTGAACTTGGCAGAGACAACGGACAATCTGTAGACACACGAAATTCAGTGTTAAATCATCTTAGTGCCAGAAATAGAACTAAGAAGATCTCCAAGTGCTACTGTCCTCGGGGACCTTGAAGAAGCAGCCTAAACTCCTTGCTGAAGGAGAAGAAGTATGGAGATCTCAAATGGCTTCCACGACCTCATTTGTAAATACTTGGTAAGGTCATGTACACAAAAAGGAATAACCTGGCAAAGAAAGTAACAGAAACATAGATATAAAAACTAGCAAAATTAAATAAAAACCTTTGGACATTTTAAAATCAATATGCTAATTATGTGTAAATATAAATACAGTTGAGAATATCAGCAGAGAATGCGTAATTATTTAGAAAAATAAAAATTCTGTTGTTGTTGTTGTTGTTAGGTGCCATTGAGCTGGTTCCAAATCATAATGACCCTGTGTACATCAAAACAAAACACCCAGTCCTGCACCATTCTGACCATCTTAGGTTTCAGTCCATTGCTGCAACCAGTGTGTCAGTGCATCTCGAAGAGGGCCTTCCTCTTTTTCACTGCGCATTCACCTTACCAAGCATCATGTCCTACTCTAGGGGCTGGTTGCTCCTGACCACGTGTCCAATGTATGGGAGACGAAATCGCTCCATCCTTGTCTCTAAAGAGCATTCTGGTTGTACTGCTTCCAAGATAGGTTTGTTTGTCCTTTTGGCAGTTTCTGGTACTTTCAGTATTCTTGCCAACACTATAGTTCAAGTCCATCATTTTTCCTTCAGTCTTCCTTAGCCAATGTCCGACTTTCAAATGTATATGAGGTCATTGAAAGCACCCTATCTTATAGCATCTGGGGTCTTAAAGGCTTGAAGATGAACAAGCGGCCATCTAGCTGAGAAGCAACAAAGCCCACATGGAAGAAGCACACAAGCCTGTGTCATCACGAGGTGTTGATAGGATCAGGTATCAGGCATCAAAGACCCAGAACAAAAAATCATATCATTGTGAATGAGGGGAGTGTGGAGTGGAGACTCAAAGCCCATCGGTAGGCAACTGAACATCCCTTACAGAAGGGTTTTGGAGAGGAGACAAGCCAGTCAGGGTACAGTGTAGCACCAATGAAACATACAACTTTCCTCTAGTTCTTTAATGCTTCCTCCCCACCTCACTATCATGACCCCAATTCTACCTTACAAATCTGGCTAGACCAGAGCATGTACACTGGTACAGATAAGAGCTGGAAACACAGGGAATCCAGGACAGATAAACCCCTAAGGACCAATAAGGAGAGTATCGATACCAGGAGAGGAAGGGGAAGGTGGGGGAGGAAGGAGGAAACTGATCCCAGGAATCTCTACATATAACCCCCTCCCTGGGTGATGAACAACAGAAAAGTAGGCGAAGGGAGACCTTGGTCAGTGTAAGACATTAAAAAAAAATCTATAAATTATCATGGGTTCATGAGGGAGGGGAGGTGGTGGAGGGAGGGGAGAAAATGAGGGGCTGATACCAAGGGCTCAAGTGCAAAGAAATTGTTTTGAAAATAATGATGGCAACAAATGTACAAATGTGCTTGGCACAATGTATGTATGCATGTATTATGATAAGAGCTGTATGAGCCCCCAATAATATGATTTATTAATTTAAAATGAGAGAGAAAGAAAATATCCTAGCGGGTGCATCTTAATCTTCAAAGTACCATCTTTGCTTCTCACCACATTAAGAGGTCTTGTGTAGCAGATTTACCCAATGCAGTGTGTTTTTTGATCTTCTGGCTGCTGCTAGGACTGAAAAAAAAATAACTGAAATAAATAACACTATACTTAGTTAGCTAAGATAAGTGGAATTGAAAATACAAATAAGATCTCACATAATTTTTGCCAGATAATAGAAAAAAGAGAGAACCAAACCAGTTTTACAAGGCTTATTTAGCACTGCTTCCAAATCTGACAAGAATATTACCAATAAGAAAGTACAAGGTCAAAAAAAAAAAGAAAGTACAAGGTTACTCTACTCATAAAAACAAATGGAAAATCCTCAGCAACCTCAATGATAAGCTGAATTCAGGACTATACTTACTTCAGGACTGCAAAGTTGGTTTAACCTTTAAAAATAAATTATTATGTGTAAATAAAACTACTACATATAAAGAAAAACTGTGTGGTCATCTTAAAATAAGCAGAAAACATTTGATAATGTTTCAATATTTATTCATAATCTAAAAGTAAAATTTTCTAGTGAACTAGAAGTAGAAGGAAAGTAACTTAATATCCTGCAGATCTTTATATGAACCATAGGAAACCAAAAGAAGTATAATGGTAAAATATTGAAAGCCTCCCTTTTGATATTGGGAACATCACAAATATCAACAGGATAACAACTCTATCATCAACAGAATGTCCAAGTAGCAAAGGGTATAAAGACTGGAAAATAAAATATAAAACCATCACTGTTTAGAGATGATATAACACTGGTACAAAGAAAATGCCAAAAAAAAGCATAAAAATGGAAAAGAGAGACTGTATTGGTGTTTTCTAAATATCATTGTTAAATATATCTGTACAAATAAAATATTGCATATATACCCACACAAATAATATAGATGATTTTTACTCCAAAAATTATATCAAAATAAATATAAAGTACTTACTGCTCTGTTCATTAGCTATATTTATGTATTTTCCATATTAGTGTATTATTTTAATGGTAGTATAATATTCCATGTTCATATATACTAATCATCCCACTATAAGGAAGTTGTTTCAAAACTTTTGTGATTACAAACAATGCAACGATGAACTTTTATAAGAATTGACTGATGTGACTAAAATGGCATTATAGCATCTCAGGAAACCCACTAGTCCTCTCCGCAGAGTCCTCTTTATGCCATGCCCTGGGGTGTGGGGACCCGAGGCTGCTAGAGTTAATAGGGAAAAGAGTACCAGGAAAGAGAAAGCTGCACAACGAGGAAACCGGAAGCTGTGTGGAGGGTCTTCCGGGTGTATTCAGCACAATACAGATCATTAGAGTCATATGAGGAAAATTATTTGGAATTAAGTAAAGAGTTTCACAGGACAATGTGCTACTCCTACAGGTTTGGAAATAAAGCCTGCTTCCACCCGCCAGTGTGAGCAACAACAATAACAAAAATCACAATTCACAGAATATTAGGAACAGATCTACTCTAAGTAGTAGGAAATAGAGTTCAAACTGCTTTTGATTCCCCTGCTAAATCATGAATGCACGACATCAAAGAATCTGTCTTAACCAAGGAACTTAACCACATCCCAGAGAAAAGTTCAAGATTCGTACAAATAGAAAAATATCCAGCATGAGTTATTACAGACAATGAGGGTTAGGAATAGGGCAAAATTTTCTTTTCTTTTTTTTTTTGCAGGTATAGTCTATATTTTATTTCCCCCCCTGGTCGTAGTTATTTGGGGCTTTTAAAAATCATTTTATTAGGGGCTTGTAGAACTCTTATCACAACCCATACATACATCAATTGTGTAAAGCACATTTGTACATTCGTTGCCATCATCATTCTCAAAACATTTCCTTTCCACTTAAGCCCTTGGCATCAGCTCCTCATTTTTGCCCCTCCCTCCCCGCTTCCCCCTCTCTCATAAACTTGATAATTTATAAATTATTATTGTCATATAATTTATTATTTTCTCATATCTTACACTGTCCGACGTCTCCCTTCACCTACTTTTCTGTTGTCCATCCCCCAGGGAGGAGGTTATATGTAGATCCTTGTAATCAGTTCCCCTTTTCCACACCACCCTCCCTCCACCCTCCCAGTATCACCACTCTTGGCACTGGTCCTGAAGGGATCATTTGTCCTGGATTCCCTGTGTTTCCAGTTCCTATCTGGTCTAGCCAGATTTGTGAGGTAGAATTAGGATCATGATAGTGGGTGGGGAGGAAGCATTTAAGAACTAGAGAAAAGTTGTATGTTTCATTGTTGCTACACTGCATCCTAACTGGTTCCTCTCCTCCCTGCGACCCTTCTGTAAGGGGATGTCCAGTTGCCTACAGATGGGTCTTGGGTCCCCAATCTGCAGTCCCCCTCATTCACAATGATTTGATTTTTTGTTCTTTGATGTAGGCAAATTTTTCAATAACACACATTCACAAAGGCAAAATCAAGTCTGCTGAAATAATACATGTCATAAAAAGAGTAAATGTATGGTAGTCCCATGCCACCACATATCGGGCACCCTCAAAGCAAGAGATTAAAACCAAAGTTCAATGACCACCAATTCGTATAACTTTGGAATAGGCCTCATCTGCTTCTGCTCACACTAGGGTGATTCATCCTTAAGTCCAAGGGAGGATTTCCTTTCCTTAAATCTGCTACCAGGGAATTTAAGGTAGCATTAATAATTACCTGAGAGGTGAGCAGGGGAGGTTGGGTGGACAATGGAGGAACTAACAACAATGACTACAAGAAGGAAGAAAATGTTTTAAAATTGATGGTAGTGATGATTGCACACGTCTTCTTAATATGATTTAACTATTGAATTGTATGATGTGTGAATTATATGCGAATAAAATTATTAAAATAAAATAAATGGAACATATAATGATTCATATTCTAGGCGTTAGTGAGCTGAAGTGGACTGGTATTGGCCATTTTGAATCAGATCATCCTAATGACAAATTCAAGAGGAGTGGAATCACACTTGTCAACAGGAAGAACATTTAAAGATCTGTCTTGAAATACAGTGCTGTGTTTGTGATAGGATCATAATCATGCACTTACAAGAATCACCAGTTAATGCAACTATTTCACACCAACCATAAAGGCAATGATGAAGAAATTGAAAAATTATGCCATCTTCTTCAGTCTGAAATTAATCAAACATACAATCAAGATTTATTCAGAGTTACTGGTGATTAGACGATGAAAGTTGGAACCAGAGGAAAAATCCATATTTGTAAAATATAATCTTGGTGACAAAAATTAAGCCAAAGATTGCATAATAGAACTTTGCAAGACCAACAACTTCTTCTTGCAAATACGTTCTTTTTTTTTTCTCAACAACATAAGATGCTCTGGTGACCTAGTGGGTTACGTGTTGTGCTGCTAACCACAAGGTGCAGAATTCAGAACAAACAGTCACTCCAAAGGAGAAAGATGGGGCTTTCTACTGTGAAGAGTTACAGTTTTGGAAATTCACAAAGGCAGTACTACCCTGTCCTATAGGGGTGCAATGAGTTGAGATCAACTTGATAGCAGTGAGCTTGAGTTAGAGTTTGATACACCTATATCTCACCAAACAGAAAAAACAGGAAACTAACTGACAACTGGGACAGAAGATGGCGATATCAATATCCACATCCCAAACAAGGCTGGTGACCCCTTTGGAAAAGACCATCAATTGGTTATATACAGGTTCAAGCTGAAATGGAAGAAAATTAGAACACGTTCACAAGAACCAAAACGTGGTCTTGAGTCTATACCACCTGAATTTAGAGAGCATCTCAGGAACAAGTTTGCCGCACTGAACACAAAGGATCAAATGAGCTGTAAGATGACATCAAGAACATTACACATGAAGAAAATGACAAAGTAATCCAAAAACAGGAAAGAAAAGGAAAAAAGATAGCAAAACGGATGTCAAAAGCATCTCTGAAGTTTGTTCTTGAGTACCAAAAAATGGGATAAATGATTAAGTAAAATAATCCTTTATTAGCACTGGTATAAGATTCTTACAAAAAGCCTAGCCAATAGAATCCAGGACCACAAAAAAATAATAATAATATAGCCTGTCCAAGTGGGATTCGTGCCAGGCATGTAACGATGGTTCAACATTAGAAAAACAATCAACAAGATCAACCACATAAATAAAACTAAATAAATGAGAGTAAAGGCTAACAGCCTTTTTTTTTTTTTAATCAATTTATTGGGGCTCATACAATTCATCACAATACATAGATCAATTGTGTAAAGCACATCTATACATTTGTTGCCCTCATTATTCC
>NW_022103896.1:84192943-84194098 GCF_000313985.2 Echinops telfairi | reverse complement strand
GATTTAAAACATTCCAACAAGACCTCTCCTGACACCTGTGGTTTCGCTGGAGATGTCTACTGGATAATTAAAGAAGTAACAACAATTCTAAAGAATCTTTTCTGGAAAACAGCGGAGTAAGAAAGACACCCTAATTAAGTTTATAAAAGTAATATTGCCATTGTTCCAAAACCAAATATAGCACAAAAATACGCAATCCATAAAGATAGAGACACATATTTAATAAATGATGATCACATGAAATTCAACAACATGTGAAAGAATTACACATCTTGACCAAGCCGGGTTTATTCCAGGAATATAATGCTGATTCAATAGCCTAAATTCAGTCAATGTAAAACATCAAAGTAATGGGCTAAGGAAGGAAAATCATATGGTTAAGTATACATACATCAGTGAGAAAATGCATTTTAAAAATTCAACAACCATTTATGATAAATTAAAAACAAACAAAAACAATAAACAGGAAGTCAGGAACAGAAACTTCCTGTAATGTGATAAAGCTCATCTATTAAAAAAAGCCTGTAGCTAGCAGCCTTTAACAGTGAAAAAAAGGAAAAAACAGACATTTTCAGTCACCACTCTATTTAACTTAGTATTAGAAGTTCTAGTAAGTAAAATAAAGCAAGAAATGGAAATAAAAGACATACAAACTGGAAAAAATAAATAAAGGTGTCCCTATTTGTAGATGATATGATTGTCTACACAGGAAATCCCAAGAATTGACCAGAAAAACTTCTAAAGCTAACATGGGAGTTCATCAAGGTCATAAGACAGAAGAAAAACATACAAAATAAATTATATTTCTATATACTACCAAATACATCAATGCCAAAATAAAGAATACAGCATTATTTTAAATCCCTCAAAAAAATGAAATGCTATTATATTAATCAAACAAACCTATAAAAAGTTGAATATTACTGGTGAAAGAAATCAGAGACCTAAATAAATGGAAAGGGGCACTCAATATAATAAAGATATCTTTGATGCCTGATACCTGATCCCTTTGACATCTCGTGATCACAAAGGCTGGTGTGCTTCTTCCATGTGGGCTTTGTTGCTTTTGAGTTAGATGGCCGCTTGTTTACCTTCAAGCCTTTAAGACCCCAGACGCTATATCTTTTGATGGCTGGGCACCATCAGCTTTTTTTG
>NW_022103896.1:84166426-84190812 GCF_000313985.2 Echinops telfairi | reverse complement strand
GGGGGGGGGAAAGCTAGGAAAGTAGCAGCCAGGCCTTTTCCATCAAAACAGGGCATCTGCTAATTTGTTGAGGGTGGCAAGATCTGTCCTATGAGAATTTCACTGGGAAACTTTATCCTGCGTCCTACAGCCCTAATCTTGCTTCTTCGTCCTTTTTATTGTGCCCCAAGCTCAAAGAACATTGAAACTTGGAATGTACAAAGTATGAATCTAGGAAAATTGGAAGTTGTTAAAAATTAAATGAAATGCATGAAGAGCGAGATTGTAGGCATTTCATGAGTTGAAATGAACTCCCAATGACCATTTTGAAACAGAAAAATCATATCGTTTACCATGCCTGGAATGATACAATCAAGAGGAATGGTGTCCATGGTCACAAGGACATCTAAAGATCTGTCCTGAAATACAATGCTGTCTGCGATAGGAAAATGTCTAGCCATGTACCAGGAAATCTAATTAATACAATTATCATTCAAACGTATGCACCAACCACCAAAGCTAGGGCTGCAGAAACTGAAAAATTCTGCCAACACCTTCAGTCTGAAATTCATCAAACATGCAATCAACATACATTGATAATTATTGGTGATTGGAATGCAAAAGTTGAAAACAAAGAGGAAAGACGGTAGTTGGCACACATGGTCTTGGTGATAGAAATGAAACTGGAGCTCACATGGGAGAATTTTGCAAGACCAAGGATTACTTCACTGCAAATACCTTTTTCCAACAACACAAAAGGTGACTATACACATGCGTGTCTCCAGATGGAATACACTTGAATCAAATAGATTAAATCTGTGGAAAGAGAGGATGGAGAAACTCAACATCCGCAGCCAAACCCAGGCAATGGGTGCACTGTGGTACAGACTACCAATCACACCTACGTCTTCTCACAGATGTACTTCATTCTCACAATTCCTTCAACTTGAGGAGCCTGGTTTGGGCCAATGTATTAGGGATGCACTAACCCTTCATCAGCTGACATAGCATAAGGCTTTCAGTGGCTCCTTCCTCAAAGTGGCAGCCAATTGCTGCTCTGCTTTTTGTTCTTAGTCTAGGAGCTCCACGGAAACTTGTTCACTTGGAGCGAACTCTGCTGCATAAAAGAACCAGCCGCTTCGCCCCCAGCAGCACAGAAACAGACAAGCCACCACAGTACAACGAACTGACAGTCAAGTGGTGGTCTATCGATATATTGTTTCCAAATATGTGCTCTTGAATGCCTTTTTATTTTCTGTTGTCTCTTGCTAGAGAAAAGTTATTCATTTTGAGGATATTCAAGTTATTTTTCTTTGATTTTTTTGGTGCTCTTAATAATACATAAAGATAGGCTTTTACAAGATCACACGCTCTGGAGTGTGAACCCAAGCTCCTGCCCCGGTCGCCAGCATGCTAGTACCACTAACTCTCACTCCACACTCTGAAACCACCTCCAAGGGCCCAGGACATAAGCGCTTCTGTTCCCTCCCCACTGTTGGTGGCTCCCCTGCTCCTCTTCCCTCGTGGAGTTTTCGAGTCCTGCGTCTTCCGTGATGCTTCCTCCAACTAATTAGACTCACACTGACCCTGCTTTCAAACTTTCAGTCTCTCAAGACCAGGAAGCCAATATATTTTGTCCGCCACAGAAACGGCTAAGGAACCACTTCTCCTGCGGTCCACATAGCCAAAGCAGCATTGAAGTTTAGCCTGAAGAAGTGGGATGGATTGGCCAAAAAGGATGTTGATCTCAGTGAGTCAGGCAAGAGGAGGGGCAACCAGAAGGCAGTGCAAAGAGGGCGTGCCTGGAAGAATTGGTTCATGTTTTAAACTAGGGCCAAGCAAATATGAGTAATGAGAGAGTGATGTGTCTCGCCTTCTATAGCCAAATCTAGAAGTTCCCCGCTATGGAGATAAAGAGTTATCTGTACTTAAAGCAGTCTCAGAGTCCCTTAGAAACCTCGATCCAAAGATATATAACCTTAGGGGAAGAACTGAGAAAAGACTGTGAGGCCAAGCTTCAAAGAAGAAAACCTTCCCCTTTGGGGATTCCCCTGAGTTTTGTCAGTAGGAAGAGGATATTGTGTCTACCAGAAGAGTCCCTCCCTTCTGTTGCAAACATGGGCATCTCAGCCCTGAGTTATAAGGTGACCAGACGTCCCGCTTTTGGCCGGACAGTCCCGATTTTTAATAATTTGTCCCGCGTCCCACAGCGTTTTAAAAAAGTCCTGATTTTTGGAAAGAATGCACGACAAGCTAGGGAACGGCGGGAGAACGGGAAGGGAATATACCGTTTGGGGCTGCCATGTGGCTATGTCGCCAGGATATGAGTTTTATATTATATTTGTTAATTTTTTAATGTAAAACTTTAATAATAAATAATTGTTGAGAACTGATTATCAAGAACTGCTTATCAAAGTTCGCATTGTTGATCAGTTGTTAGAATTCAACCACCATTGTTTGGACTTAATGTACAATGGAATTTTTTGGCAATGGCAACGACGAAAACATTTTGTAACTGTCTCTCAGAAGATACACATCGTACTGCGTGCTAGTGCTAGTTAAACAAGTGATATCAACAAATCAGCTATTCAGATAATTTAGGTAAGTAATTTATTTATTTATTTCATAAATACATAAATTTTCTTGAATTTAGCAGACAGTACTGGAATGATGTGCAGAAATCATTCAGTCATATTACTCAAAATTTCCCATATAGTAACATTTTTGAAAATGATCTTTTTAATAAGGTATCATTATTTTTAAAATATATTGATAAGGAAAAGATTAAATCTTGGGCATCAGCAAAAATCACAATAGAGAACAAATGGTTAGAAATATTTCATCATTTTGAAACAAACCATGTTCCATACAATAATGCACTAAAAATTGTGGAATACGCGCTGTCCTTACCAGGAACTAATGCTGCGACTGAACACGGTTTTTCTATGGTAAATAAAATGTGGACATCAGAAAATTCACAATTAAGTGTTGAGACTTTGAAAGCCATTTTATGTGTGAAATATAATTTAAAAAATTCTTGTGAAAAATTTCATGACATTTTCAACAGCAATCCACTAAAAAAAATTCACTCAAATGAGAAATATGCCAAGAATAAAATGATACTATACATAATTTTTGATGTATTATATTTGTAAATTGTACTTATGTTGAAATTTAAAAATATATATTATAATACTATTTTTGCATTCTATGAAAATTTTTGTTGCTCCATGTAGACCAAATTTTTAATCAAGAACTCCCCCCACCCCCCACCCACATCAATGGTGTCCCGCTTTACCAATGTTAAAATCTGGTCACCTTACCTTAGTAATAAAGTCCTAAGTGAGACTGGACTCTTGCCTTCCAACAAGAACCAGGCTGCAGAGGGCTTGACCATTCTGGGCCATTCCTTAATCTGTGAATAGGACCCCTATCGTTGGAGGCTTTCTGGTGACTCTGTCTCTCCTGAGTAGAGGACTCCTCTTGCAGGATCTCTAAAGCTCTGTTTCATTTTTGGAGTTATTTAAATTTCCCCTCTTCCATGACCACAGACAGCTCTGCTCCCTCCATGAGGAATTCTGGGGAGACCAGCATCTTCTGAAGTTTCCATTATATGCATGAGTCAAATAATGCTTCTCTTAACTTTGGAGTGTTGTTCTTCTGCCTAAGGAGTATAGAACCTGGTCAAATTGCTCGGTAATAGGGTTAAGGGAGCTCTCTAGGATCTGGGAGAGGGGAGGAGAAGGTCAAATGTGGAGAGGTAGGTATCTTTCCTAGCTGAACAGAACCCTAACTAATGGTAAGTAATGAAGCTTTGCCTCATGGTGTTAATAGTGAGCTGATTAAAAATAACACACACACACCTTAAAAATATGTAAAACATTTAACACTGTCAGTGATCAAAAATAATTAGTGGTAACAGGAAGTTATCTGAAGTAGTGCATTGCTCTAAAATGCTTATCTGTAGCCCAATCATGAATTTTAAAATTGATGAAAGACCCACTCTTGCTTGGCTTTGAACTGATAGTCACAGTTCTGCTATTGCTGTCTGCAAAGTTTCTGAATTCTGGATCTTTTATCTCTAAACTAAAGAGAAGCTACATTCAAGCTTCCAGTCGGATGTATAAGGCTTCCTTTTCCTCCTAAGAGTGTCTGCTAATTCTCCAATATTTTACAGTCTCAATGGACTTCCACATTTCATTATTGCTCAACTTATTTCCCATTTCAGTGACCTTACTTCCCTCCATCGTGCCCTAAATGACTTGTTCAAATCCATTTTCACTGGACAATACTCTGTCCCTGCTGTGGCGCCCTGATGACAGATCTCATGGGACATAGACAGAAGGGTCTAGGCTTCCACCCACCTCTATCTGGGCCATAAGGCTGTTCTTTCCATGTGCGAGTCCACTCACCACCCTGCACTCCGCATCCCTTCACCTCAGTTCCTTCAGCAGGCCTGCTCTGCCACACCCAGCACATTCTCTGCACTTACTTTATCTCTGAGATTCCAAAGACTTGTTCTCCTATCTTGCCAGTTTCCTCTCGGTTACTAAGTCCACTTCCACTAGACGATCACTTCATGCCTTTTTTCAAATCCTAACTGCTCTGTCTCTCTACAAGTACAAGCCTTATTTCCTTCATACTCACACTCTCCCTGTACGTCTGCTCAAAGGCACTCCTGTCCGTCTGGACCACTGCTCAAGCAAAGCCCTGTTCAGCACCAGTACAACAGTTGAGCTTCGATTTCTACACTGGGCCTGCAGAGCACATCTCCCTGTAGATGGAAACCAATCTTTCAAGTTCCATTGTATTTGGGCCTTGGCAAGGCACTGAGCATTTTCTACCTGTCCCTTAATTCTCATCTTCCTAGCTCCACCCTACCTACCCTCAATATCCCGGACCCTGCCCAAGGCCAAACCTCACTTCCCACCAAGATCATGGCTTACCCTGATTTTACAAACAGAAATGCACACCCTCTCACCCAAAGCTTGACTCAGATGTACCAAACCCCACTCTCCATTCCCACCCATTTTCTTGAGGGACTCACAGAGGATCAACATTTCTCTGAGGCATTATTGATCCCTAGTAAATTCTGAATACATTTTAAGTATTCGTGTTTTTGTGACCTTCCCACAAAAACATCCACTCTCCTTTCTTCCAGGACTGTATTTTTTATACTTCATATTATTGTAATGAGCATTGCCATTATTTATTTATACATCTTTCTATACAGCCATGTGTTAGTTTTGGTAGACTAGAGAAACAAATCCAGAGGGACTCATGTGTGCATGGGAAAGAGATTTATATACAAGAGCAATTGAATATTGAGAAAATATCCAAGCCCAGTCCAGATCAAGTCCACAAGTCTGATATTAGCCCATATGTATGATACCAATCTACAAAGTCCTCTTCAGACTCATAAAACACATGCAATGACACAGAATGCAGGGAGATCACAGGTCAGTGCCTGGGGAGTCTTGTGGGTCCAGTGTCATTGTAAGCATCTCAGCACTGGCAAGGGTCTCCACCTGGCGGCTCCAGCTCCCCGGGCTCTGGCTGCACCAGGGTAACTTCATGTGGCTTCTCATCAGAAATGTCTTGAAGAGAGTGAGCAGAAAGAGAGAGTGTCTCCCACCTCCAAGGAGGAAATACAGGAGTTCCCAGAATCCTCCGGAGAAGGCCATGCCCACACAGAGGCTTCATTGGCTATACAATGATTGACACGCTAGACTCCACCCCTTCACTCTTTATCCTCAAATTGACTCCAGATTATGTAACAACCACAAGCCACAAGTTCCTTGAAGCAGGAAATGTGTCTTTTTTTCTTTCAATCTTTGGGCACAATGTACAGTGTTGGACATGTAATAAATGTTCAATAAGTGTTTCGTGTAATAAATAGCTTTGTGACAGCTACATCTTCATTGGTTGAATGGTTACATATTAGCGTCACCTCAGGAGGTTTTAAAAGCTAAAATACCCTGACCACAGGCTAGACCAATTCAATGGCATTTCAGAATGGGGAGTGGGCCTCAGGCTTTAAATAAAATAAAGTTTATTACGGAGGGTAATTCTCCTAGTATGAGAATCATTGGTTTACAAAATGAGATGTGCTCAGTTGACTAATTCTAATATTCCTTTTATAAAACATATCTAACACTAGTCTAATAAGAGCGACAACAGAGTTTCAGAGAAAGTTACCCAAGATTAAGTTGGGGTTAGGATCAGTGTAAAGGTGGCCTGAGCTGCTTCATGGAAAAGGAATACCCATACGAGCGTGTCACCTCAAGTCAGAGGTTCCGAGACTTAATTTTCAGGAGGACATTGTGTCATCTCTATGGACGTTGTCATTCCCCGATCGATCATTCCAGTTTCTTCTATAACCCCTGAGTTTCTAACGTGAGCATCCACAGGACTTTCGGGAAAGGAAAGACTCACTGAGGGAATTCTTAAGCGAAAGTTTGGGGGAAGATGTGACAGACCTGGGAGAGAGAGTAGACAAGCATGAAATGATCGAAAGCTGTACTCTCATAAATTTTCTGAAATAATTGTGTCACCTCTTTGTGAGTTTGGCTCATAGTGAGTCAAGAAGATCCATAGGCATCAATGCTCTCGGATCTTATAGTCGAAGGTTGGCTGTGGGCCGGCATCACCTGGAAGTTGGCAGCGATCTTTGTTCTATGCAACCAGAATTTACATTTTAGGGCGATCCACTGATGAGGGACATACATATTGAAGTTTCAGAAGGACCCTTCTAGACCAGAACCCAAATCAAATGGCAGAGTTTACCTGAGATTCTGCATTTCGGACACTCAGACAATTCCAATACTAGGGATCTGTGGATATCCTGTATTTGCTACTTCTTTCTGCCAACAGAGCATTTAATAGTCCAATGGGACTGGCCATTTATCTGTTATTAATTCCTGTGAGAAACCCCAACTCAGAGGGATTTAACAGTAAATGAAATGTATTTGCTCAAATAGCTGAAGAGTGTAGAGGTATAGCTTGATTCAGAGGCTCTGGTAATATCGGTTTACTTGTGGATAGACTTCTCTTGTCTCTGCCTCTCACCCCTGGGCTCCGTGGTGGCTCCCTGGGTCAGGGAAGGGTTGCAATAGTACCTCACCACCCTGTTTAAGAGCCTCTCCCAGGAACTGCCCTACCCTTTACTTTGAATCAAATCTCATGCCCCGCCTCTCTGCACCCTGCCTCTCCCCCTTCCAAATAATCACCTTGTTGGAAGGGAGGTTGTTGACAGGTTTAAGGCATTCTATGGAAAACCAGAGTTCTGCTGGAGGAGAAGCTAGAAATAGGGACTGGGGAGGGAGTCAACAAGTGTGACTTAGCCCACAAAGGGATAGGAGGGGGCTCTGCAAGGCAGTGACAGTGGTTTTTTTACACGTATTTACTAGTTTTTTTACACGTATTTACTAGTTTTTTTTACACATATTTACTAGAATCAAGACAACTTAGCCATTGATGGCAAAGGGGGGGGGGGCTTGAAACCTCATCTAAATAATCAAGGGGTCCTGATGGTGCTGCTAGCCACACGGTTCCCAGCTGAAACACAATAGCCAGTTTCTAGGGGCTCCTGTAAAGATTTTGAAAACCTTGTAAACCTTATTTAGGGTTACAATGAGGCTAAATAAACTTTGTGGCAGTGGGGTTTTTTCCCTGCAACAATCATTTACCCAACTTCCATACCACTGATTCTAGAGGGAAGCACTCAAATGTCAAATGTTGCAAAGTTCAGTGAAGGGGGGCGGGGAAGAGTCATTGCTTTATTGTCTAGAATATCCAAACCCATTGGCAGTATTAATGAAGTAATATGCATGATGCACTGTAAGACATGAACTCTCCATTTACTATGGCGACTGGGATTTGTGAATTTTTAAAATCTACATTTGGCTCATTACCAATACTAATCTTATTTAAAAGACTCTGGAAACTAATACTTCCAATTCCTAAAACTGTACAGGATGAGAGATGAGCACTTAGGAGGACCTCACCTGAGCCTTCTCAGAAGAGCCACCAGCCAGCAACCTGGTGGTGGAGCCTGGGTGTGTGTGTGTGTGTGTCTGTGTGTGTATGTATGTGTGTGTCCTCATGTGGACTATACACATCCCGAAGGTAAGAATAAAAAGGCCTCCAATTCCCTGCTACCTTGATATGCTTGAGGCATTGAGACCAATTTTACTTAGTCTGAAATGAATTGCTAAATTCCCTCCCAAGGAGATTTTCTTTAGGGAAGCCTTGACTTTTCAGACTTTATCTCCCCCTCCCCCAACCCCCAACCCCCAACCCCACCCTACCCAGCCCCACCCCAAAATGCACCTTCCATCCCCTCTTCTCTGTGACTGCAGCCCCAGGTCTTGCCCTCTATGAGAAGGTTAGATTCTCAGTAAGAGGCTTTGTCAGAAATCAGCAGAGCAATAGGATGCTCCTTCCTGGCTGGCAAGGTCCTCAAAGTAACATCTGCATAGATTACAATAACTGCTCTAACCCTTTCCCCAGCAAGACACGTTGCCTGTTGTTAGAGTTTGCCCTAGGGTGCTTTAGGATCTGTTCCTTGATCTTTCTTTAGTCATCCGTTTTAAGTACATTTTCTATGTGAGTCTTAGCGATACAAGCACATCTCATTTAATTTTCAGAAGAATATGAAATCTATACTTGCATGGAAATTGTGCTCAAAAGCTTTATTTTCAAGTTAACCAAGACATCAATAATTAAGAACTTTAGAAATATTGACCTCCAATGCAGAATAGAGCAAATTCAGTCATGGTAATTCATTTTTTAAAAGTGGAACAAGATGACTTTTGGTGGGAAAAGAAAGGTGCTCTCTCTACCACAGCCCAATGCTTTTCCACTTTGTAAAAAAAATGCTATTGCAATACAAAACAATTTGTATAAATAGGAACGTGAGATAGATTTGCTTTGTATATGCTTAAACACGGGTTAACATTAACCCGGTGATTTTACTGGAATATTAGTTCTGAGAAATATCAGAACGTTGCCAGCACTGAGATCCCTAAACTGTTTCAACTATAAAACCTTACGAACAGACACACGGGCACTCACAGGGAACAGAGCCGAAAGGTAAAATCTCACAGCACAGTCTCTGACTTCAAAGTGGTCCGCTGTGGCCTGGGAGTGAGTGACTGCGGTCAAGCTGCGCTGGGTCCCGGAAATCGCAATAAACTGCTTCCCCAACGCCTTGCAGACTCAGACCTGCAGGTACTTCTATACGCGGGTGCCCCGAGGGAAAGCTGAGTAAGGGTCCATGATGTGATGTCCAGCGGAGAGACCAAGCCCAGCAGTCGCGGTAATGACTGGTCCTAAGGGTAGCCGCAGTGGGCTCCCCAGCAGGGATGAGGTTGCTTAGCAAAAAAAAAAAAAAAAAAAGGGGGGGGGGGGGGGGTGGGGGGCTGTCAGGTAGCGCTGTCGCCCCCAGGAAACCAGCCCCTCTGCAGGTCAGCTCTCCCCAAGCCAGACACCAGGTTGCTTCCTGGAATCTCACAGCACACACAGGCTGGGGTGAAGCCAGTGCAATAGAGCCCCCAGAGGGGCCTCTACATGGGGGAGCTCACACCTTAGTGTCCAAACGAAGACATTTCACATTCCTAATATGAAAATATTAACCAATATGCAACAACAGGGTCACCAGGAATCCCACACGCCTTTAATGATTAGGGAATTTCACATCACCTTGCAACCAAGCCAGAGGGAGGTCCTCTCAGCCTTAAACACTGGGATCTTAAGAGCGAGCACCCAAGGTGCCTGCTTACAAGAGAACAGGCAACTTCCAGGCAGTTTCTGGGGAACACGCATTGCCAAGGGAGTTTTCTAGTGCTACAGTCAGTTCCTGTGAAATAAACTGAAGCAGAAAGAACTGGTAGGGTGTTAGTATTGCACTTGGGTTGCCCAGTATCTGCACAATATCCAATCCTTTGTTTCTCCATTGAAATGCGTCCCCCCAGTGAGTCCTCTGTGTTGGAACCATGGCAGTCTCATGCAAATACACAGTTCATATGTGCATGCAGTGTCCCATGTCCCAATAAGCAAGGTAAGCACAGGTTTACTTTACTTGTGCTTACTTACTAATTTGTGCTGAGCAATTTCACATTGTGTCACCACATCGAAGATATGGCTTTTAACTGAAAAAGCAAGAGGCAATAGTAACAACTTGATCTCATCAGTAAAAAAATGTAAGGCAATAGTATATGGCTGTATGAGTGTTCACACAGAGAAAAATGAGTGCAAGGGAGCCCAGGAAATTTGTGAACATTATTATTCCTGAAGCTCAAACTTAGGCAGGGTGGCCTTAATTTCCCTTTGATGCGCGACTTACAATTGAATGGAAAATAATATTTTTGATAAAGGTAAGATGCAGAAGATAAATGATTTTTCACTGGTTTGACAGATACCAAGGCTGGTCGTTATATTTCTTCTTTCACAAACACATTTCTTACCTAAGGAGTTCTAGAAGTCCAATGAACACTGATTATTCATAACTAGAGACCAGAGTCCCCGACTTTACTAATACAAACTTTAATGGAAAGGAATGGCGATTGGCAGACTGGGGGCTGCTGGCTCCAGGTGAGTGCAGACAGCAGCCGGACTTCGGTGAAATCCTAACGTTCAAACATTTCACGTGAAGGTGCTGAGGGCAGAGTGTAATGAGTCACTACCCTGTCTCTCAGTCTCTTGCCTGGGCACAAAAGAAAGAGTTCAACTCTTTTCTCTTTGGCACTTGAAATGTGACCATTGGAGATCCCTTTATAGAGAACCTGGCCTAATTGCAAGGCGCCTTAAAACCTTTACCTAAACAGCAAATGTTCGTGTTCTTTGTCTTGTACCAAGAAGCCATTAGAAACGGACGAAAGTTCAACTCCTCTTGCCTGTCCATTGTTTCCCCAGAAGAAAAGCTTGGGATTGAAAACACCATCCGGAGTTTAGAGCCGCTGGGGGCCCCCACCTCCCTGAAGTTCCGGAGCCCCAGGCGCCCTGGCCCCGCCCGTGCCCACCCTCCCGTAGTCCCGCTCTGGCCCCAGCCCCAGGCCCTGCCTCGCTGACTTCAGATTCCGCGTCCAGTCCTGTCATTTCGGGTCCCTGCCTTCGCCCCAGCCACACCTGGAAGCGTTGCATTCAAGGTTCGCCTGAGGCCTAGGCGGCACCTCGCTACCAGCAACCAACCGCCTGGCGCACTCCGGTCAAGTCACCAGGGGCAGGAGCCCAGGCAGGCCGTATTCGATCGCAGGCAGTCTGCTCCTATCCTCTCTTGGATCAGGACTGGGGTACCCCGGTATCTGGGCTGCTCTTGGCGCTGCCGGCTGGCTGGGTGCCCCGCAACCCGAGGCCGGATCATGCCTGGCACTGCCGCCCGGGAGATACCGGCGCCCCTCTAGGGCCGGGAAGCTTTGGCTCCCACGGTCTCCTGGCCTGGACCCCGCCGCGTGCGTTCCAGCGCACTCCGGGCCTGCGGCTCCACCCGCGTCCCAGCCGGGGACGGCGGGATCCCTGGGTCCGCGGGAGCTTTGCTGCCCATCCCTGACGCAGGAAGCCGCTGCCAGCACTGCTTGGTGAACTCAAAGTATCGCGAATCGCATCACCCTAAGGACCCGGCGCTTTGGGAGTTTGATGTCACCACAGAGAAAAATACCCCGCGGCATGTTTCCTCTGTAGAGGCAGGAGCGTTCCTGGTTCCTCTGGTAGACCCGATGAGTGTCCACTCGGTGAGTTCGCTCCGGGAGCGCCCAGCACGAGGCCAGCCTTGGGGAAGGAAGCTCCTGCAGGAGTCCTGGACCCCAGCTGGGCGCCGGCGCCCCACCGCGCGACCTTGGCCGACGGTACCCAGAGCAGGATGAGCCGGGCGCGTGCAGCCCTCCGGTGGCACTGGAACTCGGGAGCTTCAAAGCTGGGACAAGCGCTGGACTAGAAGGTCCTTTGCAATGCCTTGGCTGGCTGCTGGCTTGCCAGGCAGGCTTCTGGCAGCGTCTTTTTACCCAGGCCTCTCCAGACAAGGTCCGGGAATAAGTTCTTGGGAGCTCAATCACTCGCTACTCTGGCTGTGTGCCTTTCCCCACACAACCCCCTGGTGGTTCTTAATGACCAAACCCAGGATCCTCTTCTACTTCTAAGTTAAACTCTATCCGGTGGTGTGTTGTCTCGTAACAGCAGAGGGGGCTGGTCACGGAAGGGGAAGCCCTGCCCTCGCCCAGCGGGAGGACATCATCTAGGCATGCTTGCACAAGCTAAGGTGGAGGGAGCACTGAGTTCAGAATTTGTCACTTTTAAATGATTTGTGATGTACAAAGTGAGTGGATTTAAAATTACAGTGTGACACCGCAGTTCACAGTCCTTGCTGACTGGCATTGAGATGCTTTAAAAGGAATACCTTTCATAGGAGATAGTCATCCATGTTCAATTTGCCCCCACATCCTTCTCACTCTCCACCCCACTCCCATTCCATAAATGTTCCGCTTCAAAGAAAGGAGGAGGAGCGTCGCAGGGAAGGGGGGAGGCGAAGATTCTCATTTTACACTAGGGGAAATCAAGACATTGTGTTTTTATGATGTAACAAGAAAAAAGTATGGAATCCTAATAGAAGAAATTGAAATAAGGATACAATTATATTCAGAGAAAATAATAGGATTGGAAATTCTTCACTTTGATAGCAAGAAGTTGGTGTCTAAAAATGACCAATCTAGAATTCGTTGTGCAAGCATATTAATCAGCAACCGGAAAACAGAATTTCTAGTCTTAATGCAGGTAGCATTCACATTCACGTAGGTAATCCCAAACATCAAGTTCATGGCCATCGAGTCATTTCTGCCTCATAGTGACCTCACAGGACAGAGTAGAAGTGCCCTTTGGGTTTCTGAGCATTTAAGTCTTTGCAAAAGCAGACCTGGTGGTTGGTAGTTCAATGTGAAGCCCACTGGGACGCCAGAGTTCCCTGGAGGTGATTCTATAGGACAGGAATGGCATTGACCTGTGGAGCTGGTACTGGAGAGGAAAGAGAACCTTCTCCAACCCTTGGTTTAATTATAAACCCATGGTGATGTCTGGAGTTTTAAACCCTGTGCATACCTTAGAATTTAAATTTTTGAAAGGTGAATAAAATTATATTGTTTCTCACAATCCATAATTAGTTTTATTCAAACTACAAGCCTGAGTATTTTTAAATTTCTTCATCATGTAGTCTCACTAAGTTTTTTAGTTTAGTATTGCTAGTATATGTGTGTATGTGCGCATGTGCGTGCAGGTGTAATCCTTGCTATTAAAAACAAAACTCTTTAAAACATTTTTTTGAAACTACAAAATGGGCTTACTTTGTAGTTTTAAGTAGAAGGTGTCATTAGCTAAGAAACAACTACAAAAAACGGTCCTTTCACTTGGCTCTTGGCTCTGGATTTTCTTCTCTTCGCCTTTCCACTGTTGCCCTGGTGAAAGAAATCACTTCTGAGTGCACTGAGTGATTTAACAACCTGAAACTGCAGGAAGCTGGAATTTGTTTTTTACCGTGTTCTTCCCCATTCCACTTTGTTTACTCACCTTCCTGAGCTGATGCTCTGTCCTCAGGCGGGCACCCTTCTGACTTGGAACTGAAGTCATTCCCAGAGCCCACCTTTCACAAGCCGGTAAAATAAACACTCCCAAAGAAACATGCTTCTTAGAACAATTAATTACAGGAGATCAAAAAGGCAACATTTCTCCAGAGCAAAGATGAGAAGGCAGGAAGAAGTAGAAGATTGGGACTAAAGAAATCCTGGAACCAGGGCGGAAATGCGAAGCGTCCTGATGCCAGGTGGGGAGTGCCTGAAACTATAGTGCAGATTATCAGATTGGAAACTGATTTGTTCGGTAAACTTTCAACGATAATACAGTGCAACAAACATTTTTTTTTTAATTTAGGATCTGTCCAGTCCTAAAGAAGTGAATAATGTGGAAATAGCACTCAGGACCTGAGGCGCTATGAATGATGGGAGGAAGGGCTGTAAGGAAAAGTGAATGCATGCAGCGGTGATATTGTCTTCCATGCATCCCAATTACTGACTTTCTCACCAGACTGTGGTATTTATTCTCAATGAAAATTCATAGTATCACGGCATCCTTTACATGAAGTTCTTTTATCAAGAATAATTTCTTTTGATCTTTTCAAGTGGCAAATATTTCTATTCTCATTTTATAATCAAAGAAGCTGAGCTGTCCAAAGCTCAGAATAAACCACAGATGATGTATCTCTGGCAATGTATAATTTTTGTAAGGCGTTAACTTGTTAGTCTACTATGCAAAAAATCCAACAAGACACTGATGCTGTCTTGTTTTTCCCACTGGAAGAATGAAATTAAGTCCTGAAGTCTGCTGAGATAGAGAAAAAGTGCATAAAATCAAGCTATAGAGATGGGGAGGGAACGTGCTAGCACAATTCAGGAAGGCAAGAGCAGTTATTATTATTCCTGCTTTGTACACATGAGCAGAAAGAGTAATAACATCTCCAAAATCACAAAGTTAACTGAGCAAGGTGGACCTTCTAACTGGTTTGCAAAGGCTTTCGTCAGGAACTCTGCAATTCCTGGCATTATCTCATCTCCTTGCTCCAATCCCTAGTGTTAAGTTCCCCCATGTTCTGACACATCATTCCAAAGAAATGAATTTAGACACTGGATGATCATTTCAAATGGAAAACAAAAGTCAAGCGGGAACTCCAAAGGTCTTTCATGCCCCCAATCCCCAACCCCTGGTGAAAGACCCAGATACCAACTACCAAGTGAGTTATTCAGTAAATGGCACCAGATCAATACACAGGAAAGTCAGCCCATCCATGCTGGGGTGGGGATGGGCAGGGTGGGTTGTGTCTCCAGCTAAAGATCAGAACCTGCTCAGCAGCATGGCAAACTCACCGTGATCCCTTTAGTGGAGATGTAGTCAGGGTCCTAAAGAGAAAGAAAATGCCCTCTATCTTCTTGATCTCTCAAAGTTGTGTAAATTCCATGCTGGCTTCCAGTCAGGAAATCTCCTACCCCAAAAGGGGAGGCTAGCATCTACTAGAGAATACCTTGTCATCATCCATCCTGTGTCCATGCTTTACACTCTGTTAACTTAAACTTCAGTTAGGGCCACTGAGAGACCCCAAAGTTCTTTCCTTGGCCACCCATGTTCACAGACCTGTACTGTAAAATATGAAATTATTTAAAGATAATAACAGTTGCAGAAATCTGTTGCTGCATAGCAAACCACTTGCACATTTAATGGCTTAACACAAAGCTCTTTCCCTGCCTCTCCCATAAGTTGATGGCTTGGGTTATTCCAGGTTGTTTCCCTAGAGTTACAAGCAGATGGTGATGGAACTGAATCATTGAGTCATGGCGCGCTAGTGAGTGTGTGTGTGTGTGTGTGTGTGTGTGTGTGTGTGTGTGTAGGGTGGTGGATACTGAGCTCCTCCCCCTTGCTGGGAATCTGTCTCCAAGTGGTCTCTTCACAAAGATGGGCTTTGCACATACTACCTCAGGGCTCTAAGAACAATAAGCAAGTTTAGTCCTTGAACCGACTCAGGAATTCTGCGTTCTCTTGGATTAAAGCAGCAAGTCCAACCTGCATTAAACATAGGAGGAGACAATAAAAGGATGTAAACTATCAAAGGTGCTGATTCACCATGGACCATCCTTGGAAACTAGCTACTGGCGTCACCACAACTGCCAAAAAGGAAAAGATCCTATGTTCACCTTGGCAGGACATCACAGATTTCCTGTATACTTTCCTTTATATTTTGAATGAGGGACAGGCTACTTACTCCCCATAGGCCTTGATTCAAACGCCACCAGAAGAGAAATCTCAACAGCAGAGAGTTCGCGCAATATCCCATAGTGTTTTCGGCTGTAGAGAACTGGTCTTTTCTTGGGTATATTCCCTTCCGACACACCATTCTCTCAACTGGATTTTAGACTCCAGATTCCTCCTGGCCCTTGGATGGGTATAAGGAATTCTGTGAAATGATAATTGAAATGGTAACCATATGTACATCCATCTGGGTTCTTGGTGGGGGTGGGGAGGAGACCCCTAACCTTCAGACTATTATCTATACCAGTGGTTCTCAACCTTTGGGTCTCCACAACCCCTTTGGGGGTGGAATGACCCTTTCACAGGGGTTGCCCAATTCATAACAGTAGCAAAATTACAGTTATGAAGTAACAGGGAAAATAATGTTATAGTGGGGGGGGGTCACCAAGTGTACACAACATGAGGAACTGTATTAAAGGGTCATGGCATTAGGAAGGTTGAGAATCACTGACCTAAGCCCTAAATTCTCCTTAGAGTCTAAGTAGAATTTAAAGAAAGGAGTCATTCAGGATGCTTAGACCTCTCAAAGAGAAATCCTCTTGATTCTTGTCTCCTATTTCTGAAGGATCCCCCTAGCTGGAGATGGGGAAACAATGCACATTTTATATATTTGCATTTGAAACAAGCTTTGCCAGCAGGCTAAGCAAATCAAGCCTACCAGGTGCTCTGCAGGAGAAAGACGAGGCTATTTGCTCTGGATTTACAGCCTCAGAAACCCAACATAGGGTCACCATAGTTAGGACTGACTTGTAGGCAGTGGGCTTGATTTTCTGTGTTACTACCTAGGATTGGTTGTGCCTTAACAATTTCAGCATGTAGCTCTGTCCCAAACTAAACCTGGTGATTAAGTATGTTTCTTTATAAGACTTTTAGTTCTTTGCTCTAATGATTTTATTTTCTCTCACCTTTTTCCTATTTAACCTCTCCCTTCGTGACAATTTGTGTTAGAGTTGCCGCCAGAAGCAAAAACAAATCTCAAGCAGGCCTAGTGTCAAAGAACTTGAAACTGAGCAGGGGAGCCCCTCTGCTCTTTTTAATGATCTCCTCAGAAGTCATGCTTCTGAGAACTCAGCTCAGGTGGAACCACCTGCATGAGATTAAGCTTTTGAGCACTAGAGGCAAATTGTTTGGATTAAATTGTAAAAATTTCCCTGATATACAATTTTATAATATAATTTTATAAGCCCGGTTTAAGATTGCCTTTGTAATGTCTTCCAAAACAAATGTACATTTCCTTGCTTACATCTTATCTTTAACATTCCTAGCATCCGGGGATTGCTTCTAAAAATCATATGAAGCCAAACATTTCCTCTCCAATAGCTGTCCCACACTCTTCTTCAAGATAGATGCTTGATCCTGGACACCAATTTAACCTTCCTACTCATAGACATCAAGTTGCTCACCCTCTGGGAGACTTGAATCTTTACAGACCAGTCTTTCTTGGGTGGACAACGGGTGGGTCTGAAGAGCCGACCATGAGGTTAGCTACCCAACGGCCTAACCCACAGTGCCACCAGGGAGAATTATGGAACATTATTTACTACCAGAATTTAAATTCCCACAATACCTGCAGATATAAACACCTTAGAAGAAATCACAATGCTAAGCTCCCCCAGGTGAGGGTTTGTGCCTTTCCTCCTCATTGGAAATGGGACAATATCTTCCATTCCATTGAGGCTTGCTCAGACACAAGCTCTATACTATGTGGAATGACATGAAGGGACAGGGAACACGTTGAATGCCCAACTGTATCAAATTGTGTCCATGTGAAACACTTGATGAAAACAGCAATTCAGAGACTCCAGGACCCGACTCCCTACTTAGAATGCTGAGTCTCAATTTTCTCCTAAAGGTATAATCGCGATGTTCTATGATGTGCCATCAGGTCAATTTGAACTCATAGCAACCCTGTATAGGGTTACTAAGGCTTTATAACCATTACAGGAACAGCCTCGCCTTTCTAACGAGGAGATGCTGATGGGTTTAAACTGCACACCGTCCAAGTGCTTACCTGATAGAGCTACCAGGGCTCCTTGAGGGTAGTTAGTATTTGTAAAATGACATCATGTATATGTACTTCAACCAAGGACTCTTCTTTCAAAGCTTTAAGAACTTCAGGTGTCAGGAAATGTCAGACAGTCAGCATACAATACCCTATACACTACGGAAATGAGACTCCGGTTCAATAAAGGTAAAAGCCATGATGTCAGTTTTGTTTTTATTAGTTTCTGTGATTCCTTCAAGTTTTCTTAAACCCAGTAACATTTCCAAAGTTTTAGACATGTGAAAATTAAAGGCGAGTTTAGTATTGAGAAGGGTGGAAAGATTTCTGGTGTAACAAAACAATAAAAAAATCAAATTTTCCCCAAACCCCTGTACGCAGGTCTCAAGGTTGCTATTTAGTAACCGGGAAACCAAAACCACTTGGATGCTGCTCTTTAAAGGGAGAGAATAGAATTGAAAAAACTTACATATAAGATGAACCACTACATCAGAGAGTAAGACCACCTAGAATGTACGGCAAGGGGGCATTCCACGGGGTTCTTTTTCTACCCAAATCCATTTAAAACTAACGAGGGTACCCCAATATTCATTTTCACAACTTCCTTTGGAAACCATTTGGATGTACCTTTAAAGAGAACGAGAATCTATGGGACTATTATAATAAAGGTCACCACCAAAGTATTTTAAACCTTAATAATAACATTGATTTAAGACAGCCTTTACTAAGTATGCAAAGTGAAAACAAAGATTTCTTTTTATTTTTTTAAGCTTTAAGAAACACACCCACAACAAAATCTCTTTGATCATTAAACTTTCAGGAAATGAAGCCGACTGCTCTGGGGCACGTACAAATCGGGTCACCTTAACTTAGAAATGAGGCTGACAATTCCACTGCGGAAAGTAAATCTCTGGACTAAACTTGAACCGCAACTTCCCATACCTCCCAAAATGTTCAAGTGGTAGAAAAATAAATTACCATAAATTATATGCTAAGGCAATTTGAAAACAAGAAAATAACCAGAACAACTTAAGGCTGAGGATTTCCTTAAACCTCCAGGAAGTGTGTAACACTGTTTGTGCCTCTGGCCGGTAGGCTTGGCAGCTCGGGAGCCATCAAACGTCAGGATAGTTGCAGTAATATACGGCAGAACTGGCATCAGACACCACTGAGGAGAGGGCCCCATGACTGTCCGGGAGAGTCACACTCGAGTCGTGCCCCTGGTAGGGGTGGCCCATCTCGGGCTTGCACACAAAGTGCAGGTATTGTTCAAACTCCGTGCGGTCCACCTCCCCGAGGAGACTGGCTGGCTGGTTCGGGTCCCCGCTGTCCCGACAGGACAGGGTCTCCGGAGGGGGCGATGGCTGCCCAGGCCCCGCAGGGTGCTGAGCAGGGGGCTGCACCTGGAAACAGCGCGCGCCGCCCGCCGGGGGCGGCGAGCCCAGGGCGCCGTAGTACATGTGCAGGGCGCTGGGGGGCGTGAGGAGGCCCGGCAGCGCAGGGCCCGCGGGCTCCGCGCCCAGCCTGGAATGCAGGGGTCCGGCGGGCGCCTCTGGGTGTCCTGCGTAGTCCGAGGCCTGCGGGTAAGTGTAGGCACCCGAGGCCGCTGGGCAGTCCACGGGCAGCGGGGCCGCGAAGAAGGCTGCGTCGGGCTCCACGCCGTCCAGCGGGGACGTGTCGGGCGTGGGCAGCGGGTAGCTCTCGAGAGGGGGCGCGCCCAGGCCCTGGCAGTCGCGGTAGTGGCCGCCCATGTGCGGGGGCAGCAGTGGCGGGCCAGCGGCGAAGCCTTGCTCCGCAAAGGGCAAGCCCAGGCCCTCCATGGCCCCGCGACCACCGTCGTGGCCCAGGATGGTGGACTGGGGGTCGGCGAGACCGTGCAGGAAGCCTCCCTCCACCCTTTTCAGTCGCTTCACCTGCTTGCGGCGCCGCGGCCGGTATTTGTAATTGGGGTGGTCCTGCATGTGCTGCACCCGCAGCCGCTCGGCCTCCTCCACAAAGGGGCGCTTCTCCGCCAGCGTCAGCGCCTTCCAAGACTTGCCTGCGGGCAAAGAAGCAGAGGTTATCCGCGCGCTCCGCGCCCCCGGCACCCCCCCCGAGGGGGGCACGGTCAGGAGGCAGAGTTAACGGTCTGGGACCCCAGCTCCCCAAGGGACTTCCGTCCATGATGTAAGCAAGCTAATGTGGGTCCTTAAAACGGCTCTTCTTTTTTCCTGGAGACCCCGGCTCTCCCATCTCGTCCCCCCACCCCAGTTTTCTCGGAACAGAAACAGGGCCCACAAGGGGTGAAAGGCTAGGGGATGGGGCGGACCCCTCCCCGGAATCACTGGACCTTCGCGTTCCAGCCATTAGGGCCGAAGATCAAAGCCAATTGGAGAAGTTGGGAGTCCGGGTACAGGGAAGGGAAGGGAGGTGGACGGAACCTATAACTGGGTCTAGGAACTCGGGGTTCCCTAGCCTCCATTGACGCCACGACCCCGCTAATGCGCGCGGGGCCCGGACTCACCCAGCATCTTGCTCAGCTCAGCGTTGTGCAGGTCCGGGTTCTGCTGCGCGAGCCGCTTGCGCTCGTCCTTCGCCCACACCATGAAGGCGTTCATGGGCCGCCGGATTCGGGACTCGCCCTTGGCCCGACCCGAGGCCCCGGCCGGCGCGCCGCTGGCCGCCGCCGCCGCCTCGCCTTTCACCTTGCCTTCCCCGAGGGGGCTCAGCGCCTCGGCCCACGGGCAGGGGCCCAGCCCCGCCATCACCGCCGGCAGCACGCTGCGAGCCTGGCTCTGGTCGTCACTGGCGTATCCCGCATCCGGACTACTCATGGCGCTCCAGGCCACCCCCTTGCCCGCAGCCCTCGGCTCGGACTCGCTGCCTCCACGGCCCGCGGGGGGCGCCTGCCCTCGCTCAACGGAAGAGAGTGCGGGCGACGCCGCCGAGCCGGCCACCACCCCGCCGCCTACGCTCCGGCCCCGCGCAGACCCGCAGCAAGACCCGCAGCAAGACCCGCGTCTCGGTGCTACTGGATGGCCCCGGGTCAGCGGGGCCTTTTCTGCTGAGCCGCGGCCAATGGAGCCCCGGGGGCGGGCCGGCAGCCGCTCTTAGGCCCACGCCCAGCCCGCAACCCGAGTTCCCAGTCCGGGTTCAACCCCGCGCCCCCTCCCCTTTCCCCTCCCCTGCTCCCCACCCCACCCACTTCTGCCCCTTACATCACCCCACCCCCCAGCCCGCGCTTCCAGGCTACACCTGTCCTGGGGAAAACTGGCTGGAGCTGATGCCAGTGCCAAGTGCCCTCCTCTTGCAGAGACTTAGGGCAAACTGTCTGAAGTGCTCCCTGCAGGGCAGTTCTGATGAACGAATGAAGAACCTATGTAAGGAAAGCAAACAACAAAAAAGTAATTACATTCATATATGCTGTCAAGTAGATTTTTATTCATAGCCACCCTTTATGACAGAGGGGTACTTACCTATTTAGCCCAAACCCACAGCCAGCAAATTGACTCCACTTCATAAGGACGCTAGGTTTTCAATAGCCTTGGCATGGAGCAGATAGCTTTATTTTTCACCCTCATCTTTCTGGCCGCTGGTTGGTTTGAACAGCTGGTCTTGTGGTTAAGAGCTCAATGACTAACCCACAACCACACCAAGGCTCCTTAGCACCATTACTTAGGACCTCTTAAATCAAACCTTTGTGACGGCAGCAAAAAGCACTTCAGGGGTCAGTTAGCTTTCTTCCTGGGAACTACAGGAGCATCTACTATATAAATGGGGAGGGACCCATCCCCCTTGAAGATAGCTATGCTCAGAGCATATCTCTTCCTATACCCTTTCTGTACACTGTCTGGTCCCATCCCCCCTTTAAAACCATGTACATGGTTTGCATTCTCATTTAAAATACTTTTTAAGAATAAAGAGTTCTGAGGGAGAAGAAAAAACTTTCTTTGGGATACAAAAGACACTTGGTAGAAGATGGAGAAGGAGAAAGAATAAATTGACTTTCAAGGGCTCCAATTATTTGCATTATGTTCAAAATGTAATATCCTTGGCATTTTCTAAGGAAAAGATTGAATATGGAATAACATATCCAGTCACCCATCCGGAAGAATTTAAAGACCTTTCTCAGAATGATCAACCAATCCTTGAATGCTTTTACAAGACATGTATAATAAACATAGTAAAACTGTTCCTTATATGTGTTCACGCACACAAAAAAACAAGACTTGGGGCACCATTATGGCCTCATGGTAATGGTCTCTCTCATCCTGATGCTTCCTGGTTTGTCTGTCTCGTTTAAACTTAATATAAAGGGTCTCTTTGTATACACATACAAACATGTATATGTGTGTGTATCAAGATTTACTCTTTTTTTCTAAAATATGATCATTAAAAAAAATCCCCAAACCAGTAGCAACATTTACCTAAATAGTCTTCTGCATTTACAGTGGGAAATCCTTTTCAGTGTGGTTGTAAAACTAGTCCTTCTACAGAACTAGTCCTTCTACAGTACTTACAGCATGCTGCGCACTCCAAGCATTAATTAGTAAACTAGCTCATGCCATTAACAAGTTAGATGCTATTGTATCTGATAGGGTGCTGTTCTACACAAGGGGAAACTGAGGCACAAAGGTTCAGGAACTGAACCCACAAAGTGGGGGCTGGGAGGGGGGGAGTGGAATTCACACCTGGTAGTCTGCCTCCAGAGCTCTTTAGCGCTCTGTGCCAGGTTGTTGTTTGTGTATTTGGGTTGTTCTCTAAAGCAACTAACACAGTCATTCCTGCATAATTAGAGATAATTTGGCAAAAGAAATCAATACATTAATCTTCAGAACAAATTTTCTTTGTGTACTCAGAAGGTGTAATGAAAAAGCAGTACTTACATGCAAGATCTGACGGCAACAGGGACAGCTCTTAATGTGTTGTTACGTGACAAAATCATTGGTCAAAACCAAGTGCACAGCAACCCTTGGCTAACCCGGGGTCTTTTCTTCAATTTCATTGATGCTGGGTTTGTTTCCTCCAAAGAACCACTACACACTAGTTTTAAACAAACTTTTTGGGAAACTCCTCCAAACAAAAATAGTGAAATGTTGACTGCAGAACATGGTTACAGGTCCTGGGTATCAGAGGTTCCAAGAAGAATAGATAAATCTTCAGGGAATTATCCCCCTCCCCCCCACAAATAACTTCTATAGAGTCCTCTGTAACAAATGGTGACCCCATATTCGGTCAGTACACCTGAAGCCATAGGATTTTCAATGATTTTTGAAAAGTAGGTCCGTAGACTTCCAAAGCCTCTGGAAATTATGCTGTTGGTAGTGCCAGTGCGCTGGTTTTGACTATAAACAACACTATCCTGCACCATCCTCACAACTGTTCTTATGGTTGAAGCCCATCATGTCTATCCATCTTGTTGTGGGACTTCTTGTGATAGAATGGTGTTATTTTTATTTGGTTGTTTTAAAGCAGTAGCTCTTAAATTGATCATGTATTTTTTCTTTAAAACTTCATTTGCTAAATAAGCAAAAAAGGTTTTAAAATAAAACACAAATACAATGCAGACGGTATATAAATAAGAAAATGATACTAGCAATCTTTTTAATTAATCCATTAGTTCCTTTTTTATTAATCATTTTATTGGGAGCGCTTACAGATATCATAACATTCCAGAGTTCAATCACATTTGTTAATGCCTTTTTACATGCTTCTTTTTCTTAGAATTATCTGATTTTTCTGAATCGTAATAAATATCTTCAAACACCTCAACGCAGAATTTTATATTAGCTCAGAAGTTTTTATGCACTGAACGAAAACAAAAAAAATCATTTTTTGTTTGTGTTGAAAATGAAACTAAACAGTAGCAATGCTCATTTCAGACTCGTTTTCCTTCCTAAATTAACCAACTTGATTAATCCCTTAAAAATAAAAAGGGTACAAGAAATCCACATGTGAATTAAACAATTTCTACCCACGGATTAATCCTTGTACACGGTCTGCATCCTCTTGTTCTTCCTCACCCATCCCATTACAGGGTGGACGTGCAGGGAAGCCAAGAAGGGAAAATCATTCGGAAGAAAACCTAAAACCTAATGATGCCTCAGTATTATTTGCACTCATTCTCGGAGTTCAGCTAGTAAATCGTTATCTGGAGATTCTGGAGAAACCAAGTAAGAGCGACGAATCCGAGGTTGGAATGGATTCTTTAGTTCAGCACCCCCACCCCAGGTCTTCTAACACCCTCGCTGGGGAAGATACAAGGCAACGGTTTATTTATTTATTTATATTCATGATTCCAGGAAGGAATTGCCGTGCCTTCCCCAAACTTACTTTTATACACAGTTATCTAGATCTAATTTTTTCCCCTTTTAATTCTCTGTCTCCGTTGGAGGCGACGACGGGAGCAGATAAGGCAGCAAGTGGTACGCGGACTCTTCTATTTCAGTCTCTGCTCCACGCCGCGCTGGAAGTGGAGCTCCAAGCGTTATCTGGCCCGGCCACAAATTCCACATGAAAAGCAGCAAACATCCGGAATGGCTTCCTGCAAGCCTTGCTTCCCTCAACCAAGAGAAATTTACCCTGGGGG
>NW_022103896.1:84158630-84166326 GCF_000313985.2 Echinops telfairi | reverse complement strand
CCCGAATAAGAGCCGCGGGCACAGAGCCCTGCACCTGTGGGCCCCTCGGGGCTCAGGGATCCTAATTGCGATAATATGCTAATAGTCCGGTTCAGATCGCACCTGGGCTCTAAGAGCTGCAGCCTTTACCTTTAGCGGCCTTTTAACCAGAGTAGAGGACGAACTGTGGCTCCGATTCATTCGAGGCGTCATAGAAGAGCTTCCCTTTGGTCCTTGAGTGACCGGCGATTTCCTGCAGGCTTTTGATGCTCGGGAAAACTGGGGCCGCACGGAGGAAACGCCAGGCGATGGGGAAGGACCCGTGGGCTCGCAGGCAGATCCACATTGGCTCGGGAAAGCCACTCTGTGGGGGCGGGGAAGGAAACAACGCACCGCAAACCCAGTGAATACTCCGGGTGGCCAGCAGAAAAGACAACAATAGTGTCCCTGAAACAAAGAACAACAAACGAGGCCTGTGAATTTGCAAATAATAAGACTGAGCTGGTCTTGGGAAGTCCAGTGGGAGGAAGCAGTGTGGCCGTTGGGAATGCAGCCGATGGCTTCATACTTCCCAGGTAGGGGCCCAAGTGGACCATGCCCACCCCACCTCCATCCTAGAGGGGTGTCCGGGACACCCCGGCTCGGTCTTGGTCTTTGCACTTTCCACTAGCGACCACCGCTCCTCCCTCCCAGGCACAGTCTCTGGCCTCTCTGCACGGACTTGGCCGTGGGGGTGGGGAGCGGCGGCGCTGCGACTTTTGATACTTTAAGCAGTGTCTCCAAGGGCCCGGGGTGCGAGGTCGAAGGTCGTGGGCTGGAGGGGGCAGGGGGGACGAAGGAGTGGCTCGGACGATAGCGGCTCGCCAGGTTAGGCTGTGCTTGGCGCCCGCGGAGCTCCGTGGCCAGGGAGTCAACCCTCCCCTCTGCTTGGGCAGCCTCTGGGTAGGGGCGACAGGGAAGCGCAACTGAGAGGACGACTTGGAGGGCGCTCCTTCTGCCCTAGAATGGGAGAGGGGCTTTCAGCCTGGCTCTATTGCCCGTCAACCTGCGTCAGTCCCCAGGCAAGGGGTTTGCACCTCCAAGCAGAAAATGTCTCCTCGGGTCTGCTTCTCAGAAGCTATCGCGGGGAAGTGTTTCTTGTTCGTCCTCCAACCCACGGTCCCAAGATTAAGGTGTGGAAACTATTGTTTTCTTGTCTGGCTTATAAAACCGAAGAGTCGTGGTCAGGAGTGGGGTGGGGGGCAACTGGGAATGAGGGAGCTGAAGCTCAGTCATGTCCCTCCTGGCAAAGTCGGATTGCAAACCCACCAGTGTCTTTCAGATCGCCCTGCCCTCTTTCAGTAACATTTCAGCAGTGGCCTGGCTTCTCTCCATCTACCGCACTGACCTCCTGGCGCCCATCTACCCACTGCCTGGCAACGCCAAAACTTTCCTCAAGTGACATTCTTATCAGGAACACATCTACTGGGAGCAAAGACCTTGCACTTCCCACCATAGAGAGCCATCAAGGTCTCTGCCAGCACGATGCAGAAATCCTCGGTTAGCCACCAGCTGAGAGTTCTAGGACTGTTCATCTGTAATCATTGGTTGCTGGCATGTGAAGGGAGTGCTAACATCAGTAGCCCAATCGCTTTCATATTTCATTGTGGTTAATAGGTTGTCTTTGTACACCCCACCCCCCCAATTCCCCTACTAAACAGGACTGGATTTTGCCCAGTGGATGGCTGGTAGGGGGAAGGCATTCATTGTGTGATTAGGGAACTGATCAACATTTGAGGCCCACAGAACTCACTATTTGCACCCCTATGCATCAACCACAGAATACCACATTTTGAAGAGATTCTAAGTTGGCATCCAAACAGGAGAGAAAATATTAGCTATCTTGACTGTGTTCCTCCAGAGTCCCACCGCTGAGGTCAGTCAAAGGATAACAAAACTCACAGTCATCAATCAGTCGATTCTGATTCACAGCAAACCTGTAGGGCAAGGTAGTACTGGCCATTTGGGTTTGTTCTCAGGAGTAGAAAGCCTCCTCTTTCTCATCTGAGCAACTGATGGCTTTGAAATGCAAACCCTGGGGTTAGCAACCCAATGCATAACCACTACACCACCAGGGCTCACATACTACCTAAATTTTCTTTCCTGTCCATCTCTTGGGCCCGGTCAACAATTTTCACTGTCCTCAAATGCAGGGCATTTGTTCATTTCATCTTTATAATCCTAGAGCACCACTGGTACTCAATACATGCTTTTGATAACTATGAGTTGGTGTCAACTCAATAGTAGTGAGGTTTTTAATTGATACTAATAACAGCTGCCCTTCTTGTTTAAGTCATAGGGTCATTTCTTGTCAGAAGAGTGGCCGCTGAGAACCATCTTTATAAAGCTGAGCAAAGATCCTGTTCTTGTACCAGACACATCTGTGTAAACCACGTCATCATCCAACTCACTCTCGCTTTCACCAGAAGTTCAGCCCCCATTCTCAAGGCACATGAAACCCTACCTCTTTTGAGGTTCAGCTCAATTCCGATGGCATTTTATAATGCAGCTTTACATATATTAACTCATCTGACCCTAAGGACAGCCCTGGGGTAGATAGCACAACCTTTGATATTGTCCCTGTTTTTCAGGGGAGGAGGCAGAATATGACCAGCTTGAGTTCTTCAAGGTCATGACAAGGGTGCATAGACCACTTATTTGTACTTGCGGTCTAAAAAACCCCACTGCCAACAAGTTGCTACTGACTCATAAAGACCATATAGGACAAGGGAGAACTATCCCTTTGAGTTTCTTGTGACTGTTTACAGGAGTAGAAAGCCCTGTCTTTCTCCCTTGGAGCAGCTGGTGTTTTTGAACTGCCAACCTTGAGCCAACATATAACCACTAGGCCACCAGAATTTCTTGCAGTATATTGTTTTGAATTTCATTTCTTTTCATGTCGATAACCAGAGATGAACCTGATGGGTTAGACAGGGGTTACATTAAGAAGAGTAAGTAGAGGGAGAGGAAGGAATGGAAATTCCCAATGTGGTCCCTAACCAGGTTATGATGAATTTCTAATATCAGAGATGCAGAGCTGAAACAGATCATATGAATGGGCACTTTATTAGAATGCATATAATTAAACATTTTATCAAATCACATAATTTAAGCCCTGGATGACATCTCATTTGTGTAATTTAATAATGGGGGAGGGGAGAATGTCACTGTCATTGAGTCAATTTCAACTCATAATGACCCCACAGGACAGGGTGAAACTGCCCCTAAAGTTGTCCGAGATTGTAAATCTTTTTGTGTAATATATCATATAAGTTCTAATCCACATAGGGAAAAATGAGAGCAGTCCAAAGTTATATGAGGATAAAGCTCAACTACAAGGACATTGGCAGCTTTGAAGTAGGGGTTTATCTACAGAAAATAGCTCCTATGGCAGTAGCGACATGCTTCAGTTCATGTTTACAATATATTTTGTAATTTGAACATTGTGGGAACACCATATTAAAACGGTGGAAGAACATTTCTGATTGTACTTATAGTGCTACTTTTGGAACTGACCTAGAGGAAAGGAGTGGGGAGGGAGTGGAGCGTGTCTCGCCCCACCCACTGTTCCATGCCCAGAGCCACGCCCTCTGCTTCACCTGCCTGTATTCCATCTGTGGTCCAGTGCTGCGAGACTCTGGCTTTGGGGGTATTTAAAACCACTCCAGCCCATTGTCATCAAGTTGTTTCTGACTCATTGCAATACTGTAGGAGAGAGTAGAACTACCCCTTTGTGTTACGTCTGTAAACCTTTCAGGGAGCCCAAAAGCTCATCTTTCTCCCAAGGAGAAACTGGTGAATTTCAACTGCTGCCCTTGGTGTTAGCTGCCCAACTCATAGTCCTCGACAGCACCGGGGCTCTCATTAGGATGAAATAATAAAAGAACTACTTTCCCTTGAAAAACAGAAAACATATTATGAGACCATTGCTGGATGTATGAGTAGATATTAAGTGATACAAACCTATAGTTTTAAATCCTTGACAATGGGAACTCTTATGGCAAATAAGAACTACTTTATGTTATGGCAAATAAAAACTACTTTATGTTATGGCAAATAAAAACTCCATCCTCACCATTCCTTCAACATCTATTTATTTCTTCTAATGTACAGACGATTTCCATTCTCATGTGTTTGCTTGTATCAGTATGGACCAAGGGATTCCCACTTATTTCAGTGGTAGATAATTTGTAACACTTTTTGTTTGGCTGCAAAACTTATCATTTATTTGGCTGGTGGGATCCCTTGCATGCTACCTCGTACAATCTTTCCATATGTCCAATTCATTCCTTGGTCATTTTCCTATTTTTTAAAATAACAAGATATTTCATCTTGTACTCTGCCTCAGTCCCATATGCAGTCATTTTCCCAATGAATTAGGAACATCTGTCAGTTCAGGGTAATAATTAAAAACCAAGATCTGAGTGTTCATCAATACTGGGCTATCATTACTTCTAGCCAACTCAGTATGCAGAGCTAGTAAACATCTGTATGCATATTTGTACATACATCTGTAAAGATATAGCTATAATTTTCTATTTCTATGTATATTAAAACAGGGGTTAATTAATGATCATTCCAATGTCATTTTTACACCTCAGGATTCTTTCTAAATCTTTTTGCTTATCGTGAGAAACTGAGTTCCCATTATTTTCAATCGATCTACTTATTTGTTCAATGAAATCATTCTCTCAGCCATGCCACCTGCCTCCTTCAACTGCCTTTTATCTGTCCCTGGTCCCTTTCCTGGACTCCAGGTTTGATATTACCTCTGCAAACCTTCCCCAGCACATCACTTCTCCCACTCCTGCAAACAGTTAGATAAAATTATTTTCTCAAATTTACTTTAAAATTATGTTTAGACTATAAAATATGACTATGAATTATGCAATCAAAGTTTTCTTTCTCACTGTAATTATCTACTGCAAATTTCTCAGGAATAAATTAGTAATGTAATTGTTGTTGTTATGTGCTGTCTATTCAATTTCACCTCATAATGCCAGAGGACACCTGTCCTCGTAGGGTTACCTAGCCTGTAATCTTTACCTGGAGCAGATTACCAGGTTGATCCAACAAGGAGCCACTGTCTGAGTCCGTCGTGACAACCTTTCAGTTAGCAGAAAGTACTTAATGGGGTGCACCACAAGGCTTTCAAACAGCAACAAAAACCCATACTTTAAAAAAATTTACTATGGGAAAATACATAACAAAAATTTCCATTTTAATTATTTACATGTACAATTCAGTGACATTAATTTATATTCACCACGTTGCACAACCATCACCAGTGCTTCCAAAAGTTTCCCATCACAAGTAGAGACTCAGTGCTTCTTAAGCATAAGTCCCCAGTTGCCCTCCCCTAGAGCCTAGTAACCACTAATAAATGTTTGTCTCTATTACTTTTGTTTGTTCTATTGAGGTAACCCTAGTTTTGAAACCAATAAAGCATGATAGCCCAACCAAAGCTAGAGATTGGCTTGATTTTCTAGGAGTTCTTAAACTAAAGGAGAAAATGAGTGTGGATTAATAATACATTACAGAAGTAATAGTGGTATCTGTGGTCTTTTTGAGGAAGTAGTTCATAAATGCATTGCCTCTCTCCACTGCTTGCTAGATCAACACATATATTACTCTCTGTGATATTAAAATAATGCAAGAGCATAACACATTAGATTTCCATGACTTCCCCACAATACAGAAGTTGGTCAATCCAATTATGCTGCTTCTCTGCATGATTGAGTTTCTATGAGTCATTTCCACTTCCAGTGTGAGGGAGAGAGTTCAGTGGAACTACTTTAAAATGAAGACCAGCCCTGGAATCTCTATAACAAGCTCATTGGCTCTATAATTGCAAAGTTTTCCCTTAGCACAAGTCAGAACTACAGTCCTGACACATTCTTAAAATTTGATCATGAAGTGGTCCATGTTCAGCTGCATTGCACAATCTAGGGTCCATAAGCAGGCTCTCCTTGAAAAATCTTTTCTTTCTCTTCCCAAAACTTAAGGGAGAAAGTCTTACTGCACCATATCTGTAGGAATAGGTGATATTAAAGCATACCCATGTCTCTCTATATAAGATAGGCAAGATGAACAATACCGAGGTGAAAACAACAGGACCAATGGTTCTGGGGGGACAGGGAGGTGGGGGAAAGGGTGGGAGAAGCCAACAAACCCAGGGAGCAGGGAACAACAAGAGATCTAAAATTGATGGTGAGAATGTATAGATGGGTATAGAATGTATAGATGGGTATAGAATGTCTGGTGGGGTTCGATCAAGTGCAATGTAGCCAAGAGGAATGACTGAGAGCTGAAAGAAGAACAGACATGATAGTGGGGCAGGAGGAAAGTAAAAGGACATAGAGGAAAGAACTAGGAGGTAAAAGATAATCATAGAGGTATAAATATAGGCCTGTATATACATAAATAAATTAATATGTAGGGATAGGGATAAAGGTCTATGTACATATATTTATATGTTAATTATCAAGGTAGGAAATGGACACTGGGCCTCTACTCAAACCCTCCCTCAATGCAAGAACATTTTGTTCTAATAACCTAGCATTCTGTGATGCTCACTTTTTCAACACGATCAATGAAGACAGAATGGGTGCATAAGCAAATGTGGTGAAGAAAGCGGATGGTGCCTGGCTACTAAAAGATAAAGCATCTGGGGTCTTAAAGGCTTGAAGTTAAACAAATGGCCATCTAGCAGGGAAGCAACTAAGCCCACATGGAAGAAACACACCAGCCTGTGTAATCAAGAGGTTTCAATGAAATCAGGTGTCAGGCATCAGAAAACCCAAAACAAGCAATCATATCAATGCAAATGATGAGGTTCAGAGTGAAGACCGGAAGCCCATCTGTAGACAATTGGACATCCCCTCACAGAAAGGTGACAGGGAAGGGATGAGCCAACCAGGTGCACTATAGCACCCATGACACACACACATTCCTCTAGTTCTTTAATGCTCCCCCGCCCCCACTATCATGACCCCAGTTCTACCATACAAATCCAGCAAGATTGGAGCATGTACACTGGTACAGATAAGATCTCTCAATACATGGAATCCAGGATAGATAAATCCCTCAGGAACAACAATAGGAGTAGCGGTACCATGAGGTAGGGGGAAGGTGGGTGGGAGAAGGGGGAGAAAAGGGAAACTGATCACTATGATCCATGTACAACCCCTCCCCCACCCCAGGGGGGAACGAACAACAGAAAGGTGGGTGGAGGGAGACATTGGATGGTGTAAGATATGAAAATAATAATAATTTATCATTTATCAAGGGGTCATATATCAAGGGCAGGTGGGGAAGAGAGGGATAGAAGAGGAGCGACACCAAGGGTTCAAGTAGAAAGAAATGTTTTGGAAATGATGATGCAACATATGTACAAATGTGCTTGATACTTTTGATGTGTGGATTGTTAGAAGAGCAGTAAGAGTCCTAATAAAATGATCTATTTTTTTAAAAGTCAGATTTAGAAGAAGCACACTATGCTTAATCAATGACCATGGGAACAATTTGATCATATTCATCTTTTGTGTATATATTAACTGGTTTGGTCATTATATGTAAAGAGACTCATAAAACATATCTAATACAAGTGTAAGACAAAAAATATTGCTGTAGGAGTTCTGTTAGCAATATTTTAAAACTTGTATTAGATAAGATTTAT
>NW_022103896.1:84144520-84158370 GCF_000313985.2 Echinops telfairi | reverse complement strand
ATGGCTGCAGATAGTGCTCTTAGGATGTTCATCCAGTTCATACGTGCATGGGTTTATTCCAAACAAAGCATGTGTAAGCATGTGCCTGGGATCAATGGACGGCTGCAGATAGTGCTCTTAGGTTTGTGCTCCTTCCAAAAGGAAGACTTTTGATGCCATGGAAAAAAAGGATTTTGAAGGCAGTGCTAATATCAAATTTTTAAAAAGATTCAAGTGAATACCTCACCAAATCATTGAAACTTTGCAAGAAAGGTGGGGAAAACCTCAAAGATGAACCAAGAAATGAATGAAAATGTATCTGAACCATTACAGGTGATCATTGTGGTTTCTTAAGAAGCAACTTTAAGAGAAGGAACACTAAGGGGTAGCAAGGACTGTACTGTGAGAATTTCACTGGGAAACTTTAGACCACCCATCATCTAAGCCCAATCTTATACCTCCATATTTCTTTTTGTTCCCCAAATTCAAAGACTGTTGAAAAAAAGATAACTTGAGCCACTTGAGAATGTAAAAGTGTTGTTTGGACATGGTGTAAATCAAAGAGTGTAGAATTCTTCAGGGAAGGACCGTTGTGATTGCTGATAGGTGCTGTGGAGACACTTCTGACTCACAGCAACCCTGTGTAAAACAAAATGAAACACTGCCCGGTCCAACTGTCATACAGGAGGCCATGTTGCAGCCACTGTGCCAATCCATCTCATCAAAGGTCTTCCTTTTTTTCACTGACTCTGAGCTTTACCGATAAATGCTTCTTCAAGGATTTATCCCTTCTGAAAACATGTTCTAAGTACATGAGATGAAGTCTTGCCACCTTTGCTTCTAAGGAGCATCCTGCTGTATTTCCTCCAGAACAGATGGGTTTGCGTTCTGGTAGTCCATGGTACTTTCAATATTCTTTGCCAACACTGTAAATCAAATGCAACAATTCTTCTTTGGCTTTCCTTATTCATTGTCCAGCTTTCACAAGCATATGAAGCTATTGAAAAGATCGTGGTTTAGGTCTGGCTCGCCTCAATCTTCAAAGTGACATCTTTACTCTTTAACACTTTAAAGCAGCAGTTCTCAATCTGTGGGTCATGACCCCTTTCACAGGGGTCACCGGATTCATAATGGTAGCAAAATTACAGTTATGAAGTAGCAATGAAAAAATAATTTTGGGGTTGGGGGATCACCACAACATGAGGAACTGTATTAAAGTGTCGCAGCATTAGGAAGTGAGTTAGTTTATTGTGCCAACCTGGCCGATAAACACATGTGGGGTTAATTGAAAGGCAGATAGTAAATGGCTCAGTGAGCCTCGCCTTTCTAGTTCTCGGGCCTCTTGCTTTCTGATGGTCAGACCAGGGTGGAGCTGCCTTAGCCAGTTCCCTGCTTCAGCTGGCAAGGCTCACTTCCTGCAAGACATCTCCAAGTAGAAGCCACATGGACCTACCCTGATGCAGCCCTGGGTACTGGAGCAGCTGTGTGGAGACCCCGGCCAGCACTGAGATGGTTACATGTTCACTGACTCAGCTTTCCTCCTGAAGTTGGTGTCATAGTGTGTGTTTTGTGAGATGGAAGAGGACTTTGTGGATTGGTGTTGGACATATGGGTTAATGTTGGACTACTAGGTTTGGGCAAGATTGGGTTGAGATGTTTTCTTGATGTGTACTTAACCTTTATATCAAACTCTCTCTTATATGTGAGTTTCTGTGGATTTGTTTCTCTAAAGTACCCAGACTAACACAGGAAGTTTGAGAACCACTGATTTTTTTTTAATCGTTTTATTAGGTTTCATACAACTCTTATCACAATCCATACATACATCAATTGTATAAAGCACATTTGTACATTCATTGCCCTCATCATTCTCAAAACATTTGCTCTCCACTTAAGCCCCCGGCATGAGGTCCTCATTTTTCAGCTCCATCCCCATTTCCCTCTTCCCTTATGAGCCCTTGCTTTTGTGGTTACTCAATAACACATCATTTAAGGTTACCATGTATTTTTCCACTTTCTCATTTTTTTAACTTTTTAAGATACCTTAGCTTTGCAGACATATTTCTGCTGTAAAAATGAATGAGTATTATTGAATTTTGTGTCACGTGTCTAACCCTCATTGTTTTTGTAAATAGGATCCTGTCCCTTAAGTATTTAAATATGTATAAATGAACACACCATGTAGTTTAGTCTCAAAAGTTTTCCCAAAATAAGTGTTTCCCTTGTATCAATAGTAGTTTAAATTCTATACCACTGCCTAGTTTAATGACATTATTATAAGAATTGGAGCCCTGGTGCCATAGTGAGTTATGCATTGGATTACTACCCAGAAAGTCAGCAGTACAAAACCATCAGCCTCTTCACAGGAGAAAGATGAGGCTTTCTACTCTTTCAAAGATGACCTCACAGAATGTTTAAATTATAGAGAAGATCATTAATATTACATGCAAGTAAAATGTTGCTGAAGTTCCTCCAGATTCCTTAGCCCTCAAACCGAAACAGTGGTCTGAGTGGCTTAAAGAAAAGAGGAAGAAAGTGGAATGGAAATGGACTTGGGGTCTTGCGACAAACAAGCTCACTTCAAACAATAACACACACACACACACACAAATTTTGCTGAAGATCGTCTGGCAACAATTGCAGCAGCACATTCATAGGGAACTGCCAGAGGTTTAGGCCAGATTCAGAAGAGAATGTGGAACAAAGAATATCATTGCTGACGTCAGGTGACTCTTGGCTGAAAGCAGAGAATGCCAAAAAGATGTTTAATTGTGTTTTATTGACTATGCAAAGGCATTCAACCGTGTGGATCATAAGAAACTATGAATAGTCTTGGGAAGACCGGGCATTCCAGAACGCTTTATTGTGCTCATGCGAAACTTGTACATGGATTATGTGGTAGTTGGGCAAACAAAATAGGGGCAAACTGCATGGTTTAAAATTGGGGAAGGTGTGCATCAGGGATGTATCCTCTCACCATCCCTACTCAATCTGTATGTTGAACAATTAATCAGATAATCTGGATTCTATGAAGAAGAATATGGCATCAGGATTGGAAGAAAGCTTATTAACAACCTGCAATATGCAGATGACACAAATTTACTTGCTGAAAGTGAGGAGGACTTGAAGTCCTTGCTGATGAAGATCCAGGATTGCAGCCTTTGGAACGGATTGCAACTCACTGTAAAGAAAACCAACATCCTGACAACTGGACCATAGGTAACATCATGATAAATGGAGAAAAGACTGAAGATGTGAAGGATTTCATCTTGCTTGGATCCACAATTAATGCTCATGGAAGCAGTAGTCAAGAGATTAAATGATGGGTAAATCTGCAGCACACGATCTCCTTAAAGTTTAGAAAAACAAGGATGTTACTTTGAGAACTAAGGTTCACCTGACCCAAGCCATGGTATTTTCCATTGCCTCATATGCATGTGACAGCTGGTCAAGGAACAAGCAAGACTGAAGAAGACTTGGTGAGTTTGAATTGTGTTGCTGGCAAAGAATATTGAAAGTACCATATAGGACAGTACCTATAGGACAGAGTAAAATTTCCCCTTGGGTTTCAGAGACTGTAAATATTTACAGAAGTAGAGAGCTTCCTCTTTGTCCTGTAGGGCATCTGGCAGCCCACCATCCAACCCACTATGCTCCCAAGGCCCCTACAAAAACAATAAGGGGCATCAAATATACATCCAATTTTCAAGATTTAAAATGAAAGAGAACCAAAAGTATCTCACCAGTAATTTTTATATTTATTACTTGAAATTGTTATATTGATTATTTGAAATAATATTTTAGATATACTGGGTTATAAAGTATATAATTTTTTTAAAGTATGGTGTGGGATATGTCAAGAAATTAAACTTCACATTTTAATATTTTTATTTTAGGAATACTTTTTACAAATCTGGTATATCAACTCAGTTTCATGATGACTGTTCAAATTGAAATTTTAATCCTTGATCAATTGAAATCATAAAGTTGAATGACCTATATTTGACTTTTTGCCAGCATGTATCTTACTCAATTCCAACAAATTATAATGGTATGTTTGCAAACATACTAATGTGAACATTTTTAATTTAACTAGTGTCTGATTCGTGTACATTTTGAGGGGATCTATTCAAGTACCTTCCTTCCATTGTCCAATGCACACACATAACATCACACTCCCCAGTTCCAACTTAAGCCCATATAAATGCCCCATCCATTTGAGAGACCTCCGTGGTCCCACATGAACTGCTTGCTCCTATCTCCATACTTCTAGCTTGTACCACCCTCTGCCCCCATCTACCTTCTAGCTAACTGGCTTCCTGTGATTCCTAGAACAGGCCAAACTCTTTCTTCCTCAAAGCCTAGTTTCTATTCCCTTTGTTTTGATCCAGTGTCCCAAATATATTTTTACAGGTGGTTTTTTTTAGCGACATCGACTGGGAGATCACCCTAGCTAAAAGGGCGAATACCCCTCTCTCCCTACAAACTTGTCACACTGTTCTCTCATGTGCTTTATAAGTCCTTACAGCCCATATCACTAACAGTCCTTACATTTTGTGTAGTTACTCATTGTTTATTCTTCTTCTCATCTCTGCATCCTAAGAGCGATAGTTCCCTGACCCCAGATGTGTTGTCTACGTAGCTCATTGCTGTATCCCCTGCACCCAGAACCGCTGGTGATCATTGCTTCCTGGGACCCGGCAGAAATTAGTTGAATGAATGACAGATCAACAAAGGTTTGATCTATGGCTGAAGCTGAACCAAAGTTGGGAATTTTTTGCCTTCTCTTTCGCCCTCTCACTATGCATTTTCATGGCTCGCCTTTTTCATTAAAATATGCTGTTCCCTTAGAGCCTCCTTCTCCCGATTCAGGTGATTTATTGAAGTCTCAGGACGGGGCTCTGTGAGGAGGAATGCTTCCTGCAGTGCTGCCCTTCCAGATATGTATTTAATTAACAGAGTATTATCTCCCAGAGTCACTAAGAACTTTCAAAAGAAGGGTGATGGCTATAAAAGCCTCTAAATAATTTTGACTGATTAGGTATCTTAATCCTGTTGCCAGTTAATTGTGTTTGTTTATGATTAAGAATATGATTTTCACCGACCCCCCCACCCTCCACAATCTTTCAGTGTTTGGAGAAAGCCAATCTTCCTCCTCACTTTGTATCGGCAGCAACCTCTTTGAAGATGTTTGCTGAGTGGATGAGACAACAGCTATCACCGGAGCCGGGAGCTGGGCAGCAGGAATCCCTGGCCAGCCACCTGCAGGCTGACAAGAAAGGCTGCCGCCCCTTGCAAACAATACTAGAAACGGAGGTCAGCGACCCCCGCCCTCTCTATACCTGTCTCTCCGCAGAGTCACGATTTCTAGGGAATTGAAATGCGGATCAAAACCAACTGTCCTTTAAAGGAGGGTTTCTCAAAGTACCCTACCCGTAGAGAAGATAAGGTTGGTATGTTGTCTCGTCTTCCTAATCTATCACACATTGCTATTTATTAAAGACAGTTTCTAAAAATTGCAAGAAACATAAGATAACAGAGACCGACTTACAAAAGGGACCTAATAAAAGGCAAGCTCACATTTTTATCAATAAGGGTCACTATCAAAGTTTCTCCCTGCTCGCTTGTGGTTTCGGACTAGTCGGCAGGCGGGAGGCCGAGTCCATGCTGCCCACGGCTCCACGCCCATGTGACCTCACGTTGTCAGCTTGCCGCTGAATGACGTGGGCTGCGAAACAACTCCCCTTTATAATATCAGGTAACTGATTAAAAAATAAATAAAATAAAAGTCAGTATCAAACCTGTCATAAAAATGGTACTAGACGACAACTTCTATCACCAACACCACTAATAAGCACCAACTCGGCAACATTCCTTGATTGGCAGTATTCAATGTTGACTGCTGGCGTTGTTCACCTTGACAATCAGCCCCCGTGGCGTGGACCTCTACGAGTGGACCTGTGAACGCAATCCCAGTTCCCCAGAAGGCTTTCCTTTAGGCCAGAAGGAAGTGAACGAGGATGGAAAGATGAGATAAAAGCGGTAGGAGAAGCTGAAGGTTTCAGGTTAACTGTAACCTTCCAACGACCTCATTGGATATAACAAATGAGAATATTTTTCTTCTTCTGACATTTTAAAAGATCAATAATAATCGTTTGCATTACTGATGGGAAATATGAAGTGGAGTGGCAAGCATGTGGAGGGCTACCAAAATAACTCACCCCCAACGAGGGCATGCGGCCTCGTGGCAGCCCTTTGGAACAGGTTAGAACTGCCCCTGTGGGTTCCTGAGACTGTTGTTCGTCAGGGAGTAGAAAGCCTCATGTTTCTCCCATGGAACAGCTGGCAGTTTAGAACTGCTGACCATGAGGTTAGGAATCCAAAACATAGCCACTCCCCAACAGGGCTCCTATGTGTAGTGCCAGCTTTAGTTAATGATATGGAAATTCAGTCAATTGGGGGAATCTGGCACCCGAGTCACAGCAAAAGAATTAGTCTTTGATCGCAGCATTTAGCGCGACAGCAACAATCATTCAAGTTGGCTACTTAGCGTTAGATTGTTTAGGCATGTTACACAATTTGTGAGCCGCATTACAGTTAGTTGGGCAAACTCTCCTCACCCAGAAATTTCTGAGCTCAGTTTTCCAATCCAGCCCCAAGCTCATTCTAACTTCCAATTTCATAAGCACTCCTAGATCCCTAGCAGCTACATATTCCTTTAAATTCCTTTCTTCCCTCTTATTCCCACCATGCCCAACCAAGAGCTGGGGTCATGAATTTCCACATGTGAAAAATTACAATATATAACATTTATTTCTTTGTTTCAGTTCTGTATTACCACCATACTAATGCCTTTGGTTAGCTAGAGTTTAAAATTATTAATTGAGGTGCATTTATTTACCAGACAGACATTTGAACTATTCCTTTTTTTAAATTTTTTTTATTTTTATTTTTTATTATTATTATTTTTTTCTTTTTTAACATTTTATTAGGGGCTCATACAACTGTTATCCCAATCCATACACACATCAATTGTGTAAAGCGCATTTGTACATCGTTTCTCAAAACATTTTCTCTCTATTTAAACCCCCGACATTAGGTCCTCATTTTTCCCCTCCCTCCCCGCTCCCCCCTCCCGCATGAGCCCTTGATAGTTTATAAATGGGTATTTTGTCATATCTTGCCCTGTCCGACGTCTCCCTTCATCCACTTTTTGGTTGTCTGTCCCCCAGGGAGGAGGTCACACACAGTTCCATGTAATCGGTTCCCTCTTTCCTACCCATTCTCCCTTTACCCTCCCTGTTTTGCCACTCACACCACTGGTCCTATAGGGCTCATCCGTCCTGGATTCCCTGTATTTTCATTGAACTATTCCTTTTATTCTAAATTAATTAGCTGACTTCCTAGAAATGTGTAACTTTATTCCCTCAATTTTAAAGTTCATAATAAATAGCTTCCTTGAATTCAAAGGATCTTATTCAGATAATCTTCAAACAACCATATTTTCTATCTCACATATTCTCAGGTTTTCCCTAAGTCCCCATCCAAAATCCACGGCCATCAAGTTGATACCAACTCATAGTGAATCCGATGATACTGTTTCCTAGGCTGCGAATCTTTGAGGGAGCGTATAGCTTCAACTTTCTCTGAAGGAAGGCTGGTAGGTTTGAACCACCGACCTCATGTCATCCTTCCAAAGTTTACCCACCAGCACCACTAGATTTCCTTTTGTCTCACAGTATACACCAGTCTTCAACTGTTTTAGCGCAAGAACATTCAGTTGGGAGGACATTTTAAATTGTGCCAACATCAAAATTGACACAACATGGAGTAATACACAAAGGAAATAAATTATTTCTATTGTGGATTTATTTTAATAAATAATGGACTTAAATAATACATTTTAAATGGTATATTGTTTTGTTTTAAAAAATTGGGGGTTTGGGTCGGGGAGAAAAATGAAAATAAAAAAAATTTGTTTTCTTTTTCTTTTTTTAGCGTGATACTTGGTATTGCTTTTTGAAGGACTTGAATATGGAAGTTTTTCCAAGTGCAAGAATGTTTAGACAATATTTTGCAACGTATTTTTTATATGTACACTTCACTTTAATCTTTAAAATAACTGCCCCTGGGAGTTTCAGAGACTGAGATTCTTTGGGAGTAGAAGCCCGTCTTTCTCCAGCTGAGCAGCTGCTGGTTTTAACTGCAGACCTGTGATTAGCAGCCCAACACGTCTCCACTAGGCTACTTGAGCTCTTATTAGGGTTACAAGTTCATCCAGGTTCTTTTCTTTCTAGTTTTTTATAAGTCAGTAAACTGGCATTCATATATGAATTTCCTTTTGTATAAATTTATTTTAGCAACTTTCCTCTAAGTCAAAATTATATCCAAATAAAACCCGTAACCACTTCACCACCAGGGCTCAATATTGCTTAGGGAAAAGGAGCGGAGACCTGGGATGCAGTGGATGTGCGCTGCATTGCAATCTACCTGGTCTGTGGTTAGAAACCACTGGCGTCTCTGCAGAAGACGGGGCTTTCGGCTCCTCGAAGGTAGCAAGTTCGGTGTTTTTGAGGGACATGGAGTGGGATAGAGGTGGGAGATAATGCCTACAGTGTATACACTTTCTCTTTGAGCTGATAAAAATGTTATAAAATTGATTATGAGAATGTCTGCATGACTCTGACTACCCTAAAGACCTTTGAATTATATCCTCTAAATAGATGAATTATATATGTAAATAATATCTCAGTATCGCAATTACAAAAATTAGAGACTTCTGGTTCAAAAGTAAGCAACCAAATTGACGTGAAGGAGCATAGGCAAAGTGGAGACCCCCAAACCCCCTGCAAGATAATTAGACAGTCCCTCACAGAAGAGCCACAGGAAGGGACATATTTATCAAGGGTGCAGTATAGCACTGCTGAATCACATAACAATCCTCTAGTTCTTTAATATTTCCTCCCCCTACTATTATGGTCATAGTTTTACTTCATTAATCCTGTTGACCTTCGTATGTTCATTTGTAAAATTAAGATCATTAGATGCATGAAATCCAAGGTAGATAAACCCATCAGAAACAGTAATGGGAGTAATGATTCCCTGAGGGTTCAGAAAGGGGTTGGGGAGAAGGTGGGGAAGAGGGAACTGATTTGAACCCCACTCCAGGGGAACGAATAACAGAATGGTAGGATGGTGTAAGATATGGGCAAAAAAAAAAGGAATAACGATAATCTTTAACATAATAACTATAATAGCAAGGGCTCCTGGGGGTAGGGTGGGGATAAAGGGAAGCTGATATCAAAGGGTGCTTGAAGGAAGAGAATGTTTTGAAAATGATGATGGCACCAATTGTACAATCCTGCTGGATCTAATCGAACTATGGCTCGTTATAATATCTGTAAACGCTTCCAATAAAATGGGGTGGGTGGCAGGTAAGGGGCGTTAGAGACTTCTGGAAAAGTCTTGCCTGAAATTAAAAACTGATTTGAAGACCCAACCACTTAAGATAACAGCTTGTTCCTTTCCTCACCCCCACAAAGGCATCGCTTGGCCTTTGGCATTAAGGAGTTAACAGAAGGCTGTTCTAGGTGTACAACAATTGATTTATAGAGTAATAGATATAAGATACTCTAGAGATCTGACAAGTTTGATTTTGAACTCTGTTTACTACTTGACACTTTATTTTTAAACTCAATTTGTAGATATTTCGGAAAGAGCTTTATCTAAAGCAGTGGTTCTCAACCTTTCTAATGCCATGACCCTTTAATACAGTTCCTCATGTTCTGGTGACACCCCCTCACCCCCAAACCATAAAACGATTTTCATTGCTACTTCATCACTGTAATTTTGCTACTGTTATGAATAGGGTGACCCCTGTGAAAGGAGTCGCGACCCACAGGTTGAGAACCACGGAAAGTTATTATTCAAATACATATATTCCAGCATCCCGCAACAAATGTTTTGATTCTCTTCTCCTTCCCCCTTCCCTACTTGGATGGGAATGAGTTTTTACCCTCTCTTTTTTAGTCTTGCTAAGATTAAATGGCAACTAATACAGACTTAAAAAAAAAAGTTTACCTTTAAGTCAATCTGGTTAAAAAGAATACTTGTACAATTGTAGGAATGGGAAGAAAATCTACTAAGCACACCACCCTCCTTCACGTCCCCATTATGTATTTGTTGATCACTGCATTTTTATCAAGCATATTTTCCTGTTCTCATGGTGAAACCTCAAGAAATATCCCAGACAATATTTAGCCAAGTATTAAAAGACACTAAGTCAGATTGAAGGTTGGATGACCCTGACAAACCTTTGTGTAGGAGTCAATCGGTAATCAATATTTCATCTTCTCTCATTAAATGCAAAATCCTTTTATGAGTAGATTTTAACAGCACACGATTATGTTCTGTACACAATCCTTGTTATTTAGGTGAATGAAGACTAAGAAACGGGAAGATAACGAAGTTATTTTTGTACAAATTGAGTTATATACCCACAAGAGTGTTTTGGAATTTAAGCATGAGTGCCTGGGGCAATGTGCCAAAGCCTGGAAATTGGTAGAGTGCTATTTAGGTTATAAAATCATCCTCATCCTATTGTAACTTGCAGCATCATTGATGTATACAATGTCAGTCTCATTCCACACACTGAGAGTTGACAACTGATTTTACTACTCTTTGAGTCTATTCGTCTTACCTGCTGCCAAGGGACATTGATGTATACAATGTCAGTCTCATTCCACACACTGAGAGTTGACAACTGATTTTACTACTCTTTGAGTCTATTCGTCTTACCTGCTGCCAAGCGACATATTTTTTTCTAAAATTGATTGTAGTGGTTTTTGTGTTTGGAAACATTTTGCTAGAAATTAAAACAAGTGTTCTAATGTTAACCAATAAAAGGGTGTGCTATATGATTTTGCAATCCATTTTGTTGTGGTGGTTACAAAAATAAGTCATATATCTTTGTCAGAATTACAAGCTTTTACTTATTTTTGCTTCTATTATTTCCCTGCATTTGGATAAGTGTAGTTGTTCTTCACCTTAGGTCAGAACTAAGGAAAATTCGGTTGAGCAGAATAGGCACACAACAAAACAACAGTATATATATGTTCCTTGATTGGTGAATGAAAAAAATTTTTAATTAAAAAAATATGTGTCTGTTCCTTGATTGGTGAATGAATTGACTACTTTTTTTCACTTTTATTTATTTCTTTTATTTCTAGGACCATCTATTTTTCTACTTATACAACAGAGATAAATCCTAATATAAACAGAAAAACATTTTAAACAAAATTTAACATCTAAGAGTCAGATTTCCTCTTTTATTGTTCTCCCAAAATAAAGTTGAGTTTAGAGTAATTTCTCTTGTCATAATTACTTATATGTTCTTATATAAACAAACTATAATTTTATAAAATTAATTAGTGGAGGAAGATTTGTTTTCTCTACTTTTCAGATTTTTGAGATCTATTTTAAAGGTTATTAATTTCAGAAGACAAAATCTCTTAGTCATCTCAGGTATTTAATGCCACCTTAGTGAATGTGAATGAAACATCTATTCAATACTTGGGGGGGTTGTGGTCATGAGCAGAGCAATCAGGTGGCTTCTGGAAAATAGAAAAGGCAAGAAAATGGGTTTTCTCAACAACTTTGACTTATTAAATACTTCTGTGTTCTGGTTTATAGTCACAAACTTAAATATTGATTCCTTAGTTGCAGGAGAATTTGCTACTTGAGTCAAATCACTGTTTTACTTGGAGTTGGGTCTGAATTTGTGAACACTCATTAGTCTCACAAATCTACTACCTATAGTTTTGTTAAAGGGATTATCCCACAATAAACCTAAAAAATATATCAGGTTATGCTAAGTACATCCTCTTTGATTCTATTTTAAATAAATGCCATTGCTCTTAATGAAAGGAGGGCTTTTAATTTTAGAATCTAGTCACTTTGACCTACTTTTTACACTGTAATTATTTTATTAAGCTAGATCAAACACAGGCTCTTGGCCTCAACTAAATGGACATGCTAAACTGGCTCCAAAGTTGATTTGTGGAACTCATTATGGACTTCACAAAGTGTTCAAGGTTACTTTTCAATTTGCTTCAGCCAGAATCAATAAATCTCTCACTTGGTTTCTTAGCTGTACATATTGTACTGGTTAATCATGTATATACTGTACCTAGCACATGAGACTTGGAGAGAGAGTTTGCTGATGGTAGCCAATTTTTAACTACTGCACTCTGGAAATTTGAAACAAAAGAAAACTGCTCCTGTTTGTTATTAAGGTGTGCTATGGACTAAGAGCCATAAATAATCCTGCTGGTCCATTTCCAGGACCAAACAAGGAGAAGGTGAGGGAGAAAGAGAGAGAGAGAGAGAGAGAGAGAGTAAAGAAATGTTTTTCTGAAAAGAAAAAATAATTAACTCTATAAGTACAAGTAAATATAATCTCTTACTTACAAATATGTGTAATATGAGAAAGAGCACTAAATACTTTCTAAAGATTAAATTTTAAATTTAGGTTTGGTGGAACAGAAGAGCAGTAACAGAAAAATTTTAAATATGACCTCTCCATTGACTTTTTCTCTTGGAGCTCGCCCCATTGTGGACCACATTTCTCTGTCTAGGGGTGCGTGGGTGTTTCTGGGAAGTAACTAGGCCTGTTTCGTTTCTGGATGTCCCACTACCTACCTAAACAGCTTGGAACTAATCATCTAGATTCTTCCTTCATAAAAAGAGAGGGCTGCATGGTATGGTTCCACTGTTCTGCGCTATGATTCAACAATTCTCCAAAATGCAAAACCCACCTCTCTGGTGAGGTAGAAATTTAGAATATTCCTAAACGGATCAAATTCTAGAATGCATAAGAATTGCCTAGGGGTGTCTGTAAGTTTCAGGCAATTTCCATGAATTTGCATTTTTAACATGCATCTGAGGAATTCTTACCCTGAAAGGTTCTGGAGACCTTACTTGGGGAATTTAGCCCTAGGGATTCTCTTAAATTTCTAAGGCAGAGAGCTATGAAACCCATTCTTAAAAAAATAAATAAAATAAACCTTGCCCAGGGATAGCTGTCACAGTAGGAATAAAAATAACAGCTTGTGAATTTAGGAAGTCATCAGCCATACAAGACAATCTGAGGAAATGGGGCAAAAGTCATTGTTAGGTGCCATAAAATGAAACACTACCTGGTTCTGGGATAGCCTCCCAGGGTTTGAACCCAGAGTGTCAATTCTGGTTGAGGGTTTCCTCTTTTCCATTGATAATCTTCCCCAGGTACTGATAACATGCCCAAATACATCGGGCGCACTCTCCCATCCTCCTTTTTTAAAAATCATTTTATTGGGGGCTCATACAAGTCTTATCACAATCCATACATGCATCCATTGTATAAAGCACATTTGTGCATTCGTTACCCTCATCATTCCTGCTGCACTTTTTTCTAAGACCGATTTATTAGTTCTTTTGGAAAACCATGGTATCTTCAAAATTCTTCGCTATAACCATAATTCAAGTGCATTAACTCTTTGGTCGTCCCTACTTGCTGTCCAACTTTCACGTGCATATGGAAGGGTAGAAAAGACCAAGGTTTTGGCCGGTGGACCTTAGTCCTCAAGGTGACGCTTTTACTTTTCAATCCTGTAAAGAGTTCTTGTGGATCGGATTTGCCGAACGTGAGATGTGTTTTTGAATTCTTGACCGCTGCTCCCATGAGCTCTGATTACAGATCCACATAAATGAAACCTTAACAACTTTTCTTCATTAATCATGATGTTGTCTGTCCGTCCACTTGTGAGGATAATTGGTTTCTTTGCGTTGAGCTGTAATCCATCCTCTCGCCCTCCATCTTCATCAGTATGTAC
>NW_022103896.1:84138257-84143239 GCF_000313985.2 Echinops telfairi | reverse complement strand
TCCCAAAAGAAAGCAGTATCAGTCCCTCTTTATTTCCCTCCACCCTAGGGAATCACTAATTTACTTTTCTTGTCTTGCTAAACCAAAACCAAACTCAAGTTGATTTTGACTCAGAGTGACCTTATAGGTCAGGGTAGAACTGCCCTCATGGATTTCCGAAACTGTAACTGTTTACACCAGTAGAAGCCTAAAGTTTCTCCCAAGGAGCAGTTTGTGGTTTCAAACTGCGTACCTTGGGGTTAGCCCAATGCTTAACCACTGCACCATGAGGGCTCCTTTTGTCTTATTAGATATGCTTATTTTTGGATTAAAAGTATTGCTACAAAATCATAGAAATCTTTATTTAACAAATATATGGAAGCACGAAGCTATGTTCAGTCTTTAGATAGATAGATAGATAGATAGATAGATAGATAGATAGATAGATAGATGATAGATAGATAGATAGACAGATTTCTGAATGTGCATTGCTATTTCTCTAACCCTTCCCCACTAGAATTCTGCACTCTTTTATTTATACCACATCAGAACAGTAGAGCTGGCATCCTTCAGGATCTTTTCAATGTTCTTTTAGGTTTGGGAACAGAAAGAAGCCTGAAGACTGGGCCGGGATGGTGGATGGGGTAAGGGTTCCCAAAGAAATTCTCACAGGATAACCCTTGCTACCCTGAAAGACCAAGCAGGCGCATTGTCTTAATGGAAAAAAATTAGTTGAAATAATGTTCCTTTCCTTTTTCTCACCAATTCAATCTTCAGGTATCTTCCTAATAAACCTTCCCGATTGTCCTGTGTCCTTTGAGAAAATCTATCCCAATTACCCCTTTGTATTCCAAAGGCACAATTACCATAACCTTTGAGCTAACCTCTCTACCTTGAATTCAACTGCTCCTCAAAGACACTGCTTTGATTGGACCTTTATTTTTGAAGGAACCTTAATGAGACTAAGAAAAGTGTATTAGTGACAGAAAGTATCAGTAACCATCCACTGACCACATAGATGATTCAAACACATTTTGTCTGAAATCAGCATGTACATGTATGAACTGAAACTCTTTGGCAATGCTTTGCGGCTCCCCCTGATGCAAGTGCAACCATATGTACTTTTTTGTGACTGGTGCCTCTTGGCCTGTTTTCATCTATGTTGCAGCCTTGTATGAGTACTTCGTTCCTTTTTATTGCTGAATAATATTCATTATACAGAGATACCACATTTTATTCATTTGCCCATCAGTTGAGGAACATTTGAATTGCTTCCATTTTTTACTATTATGAATCATGCTGCTATAAATGATCCTAGACAAGTTTTTGGGGTAGGCAAATCTTTCACTTCTCTCAGATTCATTCTTGGGGGAAATTGTTTAGAACTTTTTGGGCACATGGTTAAGCAGTTGGCTGCTAACCAAAAAGGTTGGCAGTTCAAACCCACAGGTTCTTTCTGTGAGAGAAATGACTGGCAACTTGTTTCCATAAAGACTGCAGCCAAGAAAGTCTCCTAGGGCAGTTCTACTCTATGACTCAGGGTCACAGGAAGTTGGAATCCACGCAGTGAGCATCCAGCAACAACATGGTGATTCTATGTTTAAACCTTTGAGAAACTAATATACTTTCCCAAAGTGGGTGCAACATTTTGCATTTTCCTACATTCTTCACTCAGGATATTTTTTGGATTTTCTTTTTCTTCTTGGAAATTTTAGCCATTTTTTTGTGGACATGAAGTGGTAGCTCATTGTTCTGAAATGCATTACCTCATCACTACTGTTACTTACCACCCTTTCTTGTGCCTATCGGCCCAAGGTATTGCATATCGTCTTTGAAGAAGATCCTATTCAGATCCTTTGCCTGGGTGCAAAGTGGGTTGTGTTTTCATAATTGAGATGTAAGCATACTTTATATATTCTTGACACAAATCTCTTACCGTGTATATTCTTGTTATTCTATATGCAGTTGAATAATGTCTGATTCATGGCAACTCTATAGGACAAAGTAAAACAATCTCTAGGGTTTCCTAAGGTAAAATCTTTACAGGGGAACATAGCCAGGCCTTTTCTTCCATGAAGCAGCTAGTGGGTTTGAATTGCTGACGTTCTGGATAGCAGTTGAGGGCCTAACCATTTTGCCATTAGGGAATCCTTTTATGAGATCCACGATTTGGAAACATTTTCTCTCAGGTTGTCCTATACTTTCTTGATGCTCCCCAGTGAAGGAACCCTAACACATGCCAACCAAACTCACTGCAATTGAGTCAATCCCAGCTCACTGGGGTCCTGTAGACAGAGTTGAACAGCCTTTGGGGTTTCCAAAACTTTAAATATTTAAGGGAGCAGACAGCCTCATCTTTCTCCTTCAGGGTGACTGGTGGGTTTGAACAGCTGACCTTATGGTCCAAAGCTCAGCACATAGCCCACCCACTACATTATCAGGGCTCCTTCAATGAAGCATAAGCATGCTTAATCTATATTACATCCAGTTTTTCTGTTTTTGCTTTGGGTGTCATATCAAAGAAACTATGGATTCATCCAAAGTCTTCAAGATAGATGTTTATGTTTTCCTGTAATTTTTAGCTCTTATGGTTAAGTCTTTGATCCATTTTGAGTTATTTTTTTTACTTATAGTATGAGGTAGGAGTTCAACTTTATCCTTTTGTATGTGAAGATCCAGCTGTCCGAACACCATTTACAGCCTATAGACTGGTAGCACAAATGCGTTATTGAATCTATATAACTTTAAGTTCGTAAATGCCAGGGGGAAAGTTTGAATACTGTTTCAAAACAAACTATGCCTTTACAGTGCTTTATATTGTAGGTGAGATATTTAGTGACAAATATAAAACATAACGTATATAGCTGTTATGCTTTTATTTATTTTACTCTAGAATCTCTCTGGTTTCTTATTGAAAGTATACTATAATTTCATATGCTACTTTCAGGGATATTGTGATACTAAATAAAACAAACCTTTACTTATAAGATATCTATTTATTATTATTAGTAACTATTTAAATATAATAATCATTCATCATAAGCATGTATATGAACATATAACTTGAAAATAAAAGACTCATCCAAATCTTTTGTCTTACCATACTTTAAAAAAAAAGGAAAAAAATCAGTACATACTGACTACCAATAGGTGGCGATAGACAGTTAGTCAGGATTTCATTCATCTTTACATTGTCTATAATACACGAAGCGGTAAAGCAGCAGTTCTCAACCTGTTGGTCGCGACCCCTTTGGAGGTCAATTGACCCTTTCACAGGAGTCTTCTAAGACCATCGATGGTCCGAGGAACTGAGACACCGCTCCTGTATCGTGTCCAGGCGGGTCCACCCACATGCAGATACGCCCACATACAAGTACCCATGCTACACCATGCTTCAAGACAAAATTTCATTTATGTATAGTTAGAAATAAATATTTCACAATATGTAATTACATATTGTTTTGTGATTAATCACTATGCTTTAATTGTGTTCCATTTGTAACAATGAAAATACAGCCTACATAGCAGATATTTACATGATGATTCATAACAGTAGCAAAATGACAGTCATGAAGTAGCCATGAAAACCATTTGATGGTTGGGGGTCCCCACAACCTGAGGAACTGTGTTAAAGGGTCGCGGCATGAGGAAGGTTGAGAACCACTGCTCTAAAGCCTCTGTCTGGGAAAGAGGAAAACAGAATGAATGGAGGGAATGTTCTTGCTCTAACAGCAATGAAGTCATATCCAAATAGCCAGTACGTGAAGGCAGCGTTCATTTAAATAGACTGGAATAGAGAACTGTTTATTCATTTGAGATATCCCAATACCTAATAAAAAAGTTATTTTCGCTCGCTCTTGAGGCCGAGGGGGAGAAAGCAGTGACTCTATTTCCATAAAGAGTTAAAGTCTCAGAAACCCAAAGGGGCAGCTCTAGAAGGTTGCTGTGAGTCGGCCTTGACTCGATGGCAGTGAATTTGGCTTTGCTCTTTTTCAGGCCAAGGAGGCGATACAATCCCCCTGAATAGACCAAGGAGCAGCTGGGGAAACTAGAGCTTTTCACTGTTCATTCTGTAAGTCAGGAGAACAATGTATCTATAGTAGAGAATGATCTACATTGGTCTCTAGATAATTACAGAATAACCAGTCATTGGATAATAATAGGACAGAATACATCCACATCATTTGTATAGATTTCCTATATTATTATAGTGTTTATCAATCTGGATCACTGATAGATTTGAGCACACAGATATATCCAATCCAATTGGTTGCTGTTACATGAATTGTGAACATGAATATAGAAAACCTGAAATAATCTAAAATTGATTTTTTCACATTAAAATACTACCCATCAGAGCAGCACGTAATGCGCTCTAGGAAATAGAAGTCTAATAAAGAGATGAAGCCATCAAACAAAGAACTCTTCCCTCTGGAGTGTGCTCATCTCCAGAGATGAGCGTACTCATCATTTCCACAGACTTCTTGGCATCCCTGGGTGGGGAAAATGGTTCATTTTCGCAGTTACTAACAAAAGGGCAAAGGATTGAGTCCACTGATGCTCTACGGGGAAAAGGCTTGGAGGCATACTTCTGAAAATGTAACCATGGAAACCCTGGGGAGCATGGCTCTACTCTGCTCCATCTGGTTCTGGATAAGCTTGGGGTCATGTTGAAATTGTCCCAGCATTCTGAGCCAACTACAGAACTTAAAGATCTTCTGAGACCTTCTCAAATCAGCCCTTGTTCAACCCAGCTTTACCGACAATCCAGGATAAGCTTACACTTTTCCAGGCTGCTCTGAAACTGAGGATACTATCTGCATCATTTTTCAATATCTGTGGTGGGAAAAAAGCTCCTCCTTTCCCCCCCTCCTGTTTTCACTTAAATGCATCTTAGGACCATGCAAGCCATTATCCTTACCCACTTGGTGATCTTATCAGACCTTGAATTGTACAATATAAACTACCCACTGCATTTACTTTTATTATGTGAAGAATCGATG
>NW_022103896.1:84135739-84137321 GCF_000313985.2 Echinops telfairi | reverse complement strand
TGAGAAAATGCTAAGAGACAAAATTTTATTTATGGCTTCTAGGGCCTGGGGGAGAGAGAAAATAGTAAGCGTTATTGCTGGAGGGACTGTGAGTTTCTGTTTGCAGTGATGAAAAACTTTGGGAAACAGATAGCGGCAATGTTTGTACAACATGTCGATGTAATTAATATGCACTTAGTGATTTAAATGGAAATTTTTGTTTTATCTATTTTTATCACACATGTTATGTAATACATAGAATCTTATATATGTTTATCACAATTTACAATGAAGTCATCAAATGGCGAATGGCCAGAGAGGTGGTTCAATTGTCTCATGGTCTTCAAATCAAGCCTTCAAACATAGGAGAGTACCATGAATTCGGAGTCAAATCAACTTGAAGTTCACGTTACATGGTGTGGTCACTAATGAGTATGATTCAGCCCAAGTTTTGCCAGTACTTTTTGAGCTGCCCGGATTTCAGAATTGTGGATGGTGTGTAATGGACTTATACTAGCCCTAATGCTTAACACTCAGCATGATTTTGAGAAAGTTACTTCTTGTTGCCTCCTTTCATAAATTGAAGATAGATTTATTCCTAGGGTTCATCCCTCAATGTCAAGCATAATGCTAGGAGTTTTTAAGGATTTCAAATATCTGGTGTTTTGAGCAATTAAATCTGACTAATTTGAGCAAAAAGGGAAATGACTGGAGGATTATGGGATAGATTAAAAAAAACCTGGATAAACTGAACAATCAGGAAAGTGCTCTCAAAGGTGCTATTGGAAGCAGAAACGGATGTGGAAGAAGTGGTTCCCACTGCGTCTTATTCCCTTCAAGGTTGGAGTCTGGGAGGGCCCTGTTTGCATAGCTCAATCCAATTTCAGGACTGGCCCCCAGGAGGATGCCAACTCTGGCTCTAGGTGGTGCCAGGAGTTCTCATTCTCGATCCATAAGTTCCTCACAGAGAGGATGCATAGAAAGAACAAATTCATTTCCTGTGCTTTGAATTCCCCATAAAAGTGTCTAATGCCTTATAAACTCATGGGTAAAGCAGTCAGTGGAAGAGAAGTTAATATCATTTTTGTAATAATAATAATAATAAACACTCTCATGGAGTTCATTCCAACTCATAGGGGCCCTACAGGTCAGAGGGGAACTGTTCCTATGGGTTTCTGAGATTGTAACCTTTATGAGTAGATAAAGATGAGTAGAAAGTCTCATCTTTACTGCTCAGCATGGGTGTTGGTCTCAAACTGCAGACCTTAAGGTCTAGCAGCCCAACGTGTAACCACTATGGCAGCAGGGCTCCTCCTATGATGTTATATAATATCTGAACATCTAATTTCAAATCTTTGTTCTGACACTTGCAGTGTGTCACTTGGGGCAAATTACTCTAAGTGCTCAACTTGAAAGCAAGTAGTAAGAGTGCCTTTCCTCAGAGCTTTTAAGAGATGGTATCTGCGAACCACTTGGTTCAATAGTACGGACATTTTTCTTTTTTTATAAATCATTTTATTGAGGGCTCACAATCCATCCATCCATCCATTGTGTCAAGCACATTTGTTGCCATCATCATTCTCAAAACATTTTCTTTCTACTT
>NW_022103896.1:84132131-84134275 GCF_000313985.2 Echinops telfairi | reverse complement strand
GAGGGCAATGAATGTACAAATGTGCTTTACACAATAGATGGATATATGAACTGTGATAAGAGTTGTATGAGCCCCCAATAAAATGATTAAAAAAAAGAAGAAGAAGATATGTTAGAACTCCTCAAAGGACAGCCAATTCCTTGCCCTGTCCCTTCTGGTGTCATAGGAGGTGTGGACAGATGCAGGGATTGTACTCGTATTCTCCTTGCCTTACTTTGTCTGCAACTGGAGATATAAGAATGTCTGTTAGCAAGGTAGGAAGGGGGAGTGGGTGCTGCTTCCTATCCCCGACCAGAGGGGAGATGACAGCATGGAAAGTTGAGACCATGACTGGATCCTGGATCTCAAGTGGGAACCTGCTAGAAATATGAGAGAGCTTCAGAAAGTTCATGGAAAAATGGAACTAACAGACAAAGAGGTTTTTACAAAATTTTGAAGATCCTTCCTATAGCCCAGCAAAATTTTTAAAAAAATCACAGTGCCCCAATTTTCACCCCACGAGCATGCATTTCTTTAGTAATGTGGGATCTACTTTCTTTAAAATAAGGAGTTTTAAAATAAGTTTTAAATAAGTTTTAAATAAGTTAAAATAAGTTTTTAAATAAGTAGGTTATTCTTTAAAATGACCTACTCTGGAGATGGTATCAATAGCCCCTGGATGATAAGTGATCAGCTCTGGCAGACCTTCTCTGAAAAATCAGTGTGAATCTGAGGGATGTTTAAGTATCCAAGATGTGTAAACCATCAAATTTGGGCACGGAGGGAGGGGGAGACAGGGCAGGGCAAAGATGTCAAGACCCGAGGGTGTGGTTAATGCTATGTGGACATGGTGGTGATGAGGATACTGTTGCTCTTTGGGGATCTAGGAGACTGCCATCAGAGGGACCGCCCTTGTAATGGGGATAACGCAATCTCAGAGTCAAAGTGATGTGGGTGGTGACAAAAAGAGCCAGGCCAGGTAAGATATCCACCATACAAGGATATCACTCATTGGCAGAAATAGATGAAAAATCTGAAAGGATAGCCTACAAGTGTTTCATAACAGGTAATCTGAGTAACTCAAGAATATTTTCTTTTCTTCAAATTATTCTGTTAATTATAGTCCCTCTTATACTCAGATGGGTGCCCTATGAGTTGATCTGTATGTAAATTAAGTACATTAACATCTGCATAGTTGATTCTCCCATAATAGCAGGTGACCTAGCCTTAGTTGTTTGACTCAAATGTCTACATTGAAGGAACTCATTTTCTCTTCCTTCTCTATAAATCCTGATAATTGTCCCATGAAATTAGGCACTTAGGTACATTGTAATTTTAATAGTAATATTTTCTTGCATCTTCAGTTAAGGGTAGCATATTATAATTGTGGAATTTTAATCATGTAAGCCTGGTTATATTTATGAAAAGAAAACCAAGTTGATTGTGGTCAAGCAATTTAATAATAAAATTCTTGATGGAAAAGAATTTAGTATGTTGAGTGTGTTTGACAGGGTTCTTTAGAGAAACAAAACCAGGGCACATGATTTTAGATAGATAAAAAGATACTACATAAGAAATAAACAGCTAATTAGTCCACAGAGCAGTACAAAGGGCTCAGTTTAACTCAGTTAATACACTGGCAGTCCTTCAACTCATGAGGGCTGCTGGGTGCAAGTCAAGGAAGCAGACAGCTTAGTCTTCTGTGGAGTAATATAGGCAATCTGGCCACAGGCAGAAAACAGCAGGGAAGGTCACCAACAGTCAGCCAGATGACAAGATTCAACAGTCTCCAGCAGGTCTCAAATGAATCTCAAGCTATAGGGACACAGTCCATGGGCTGGGTGTCCCACAGGTAGTGTAGCTTGCAAGTTGAGGCAGAGAACCAGCTAAGGTAGCTACACACTGGTCCGGTCATCAAAGATCAAGAGACAGAAAGGCGAGGCTTGCTGAACCATTTAGCTCTTTGCCCTTCAATTAAACTGCAACCTAATTAACCCCACATGTGTTTATTGGCCAGGTTGGCACAATAATCCTATCTACCACACTGAGATAGCAAAGTGTCATGGGAAAAACACTCAACCCTCCAAATAAGTCTGGTGAACAGAAATAGTTTAAGATCGGAAGAGCGATTCACACTGGTCCGGTCATCAAAGATCAAGAGACAG
>NW_022103896.1:84126722-84131544 GCF_000313985.2 Echinops telfairi | reverse complement strand
CTTAAACCTGGAGTCCTTACACTGAAAAGCTCCTAGACCTGGGGAAAGATAGATGCCATGACATATGTGGATTTTAAAAGAACACCTGGCCCACACATGTTGAAAGGATACAAGGAGTTTCCCCCAGAGTCCAAAGATGAACCCTTCCTTGAGAGTTGGCTCCATGAGTTCAGACTTTTAGATGAAGAACACTAACGAAGTAACCCAAGACGGGACTTTAACTCCAGAGTTTCATAGTAATTGTTCTTGCTTTCAATCTCCAATAAAGTGTCAGTCAATGGCTTACTGTATTTTCCTCAAAGAACTAAGCTATAAAAACAACCTTTACCTGCAGATTGAAATCTGTCCAGAATACTGAAAAAGAAGTGCTATTGGCCTGCTAAGGAAATTCAGGACTTGAGGTACTGTGATTTGGGGTAGATAGGAAATGATTTTCTGTATCTGCATTGGTAATTAAACCATCTTTGAAGAAATGTGAGAAAACAATGAGCTCTATAGGAATGCTTTTTAATCTCTATTTTTAAATTGGATTAGACCAGAGTTTGGTATGTATGCTTCGCCCCCTCCCACCCCCAAATGTGATATTTTATTTTAAGAATATTAAGCCTTTCAAAACATTATGATTTCAAACAGTAGTAATTTAGTTTTGCTAATTTATTCTGAAATTTAAATATCCATTTCTAAGCCATCTCCAAAATTAAGACCAACACAGTAAATCTCTGCAGTATTGAAACTTCAGAAAAGAACACCACCATTACTGCATTATATAATTATAAAATCTAAGCGCTATAATAATCAGAATGGTTTCAGAGTGTTTATTTGAATAGCCAACTCATAGACGGTTTGCATTGACTTTTAAGTTTGAAATAGTAAAAGACAAGGAAGCACAGCATTTCCCCTCTTTGGCAAGATCTATTCAATGGCTTTCTCAGAAGTGAGCAAGTCACTTGCTGGGTTCTATGTATATGTCTTTGTTTATACACACACACACACACACACACACACACACATTGCATGTGGTTCTTTGAAAAACACATACTCAAGTTTTGTTTTAATTTCAAATTAGTAATGTTAACTGACAAAATGTCTCAAAAACCTACAAGATTATCATGGGAAATGGAGACAAAGGGAAGCTCTTCGGGTGATTTTCAGTTTTATATTTTGGTCTGGAGGTCTTTCTCTCTCAAGCTGTTTGAAAGTTTGAAATCTCCTTCTTAGGTTCAACTAATGAATGTACAGAATATTGATGGGAATGAGAATGAGACACTTCTGACCTCTAACTTTTTAGAGAGTAGCCGTGCTTTACTTTTGGCAGAATCTGCATAGTTCAAATAAACTGTCTTGTCTACTCTTCTAAGAATATCATATATTTTATTCCTATATGGATACCCCAGGGTCATGTGGAAAAATGTAACTCAGTATCACCTAAGTAGACCTAATTTTGTTCTTAAATCTGAGCAGAGAGTTTAACAGAACCCCTTTGGGAGAAAAACTACTGACAAAGCCATATGTTTTGGCATATGATTGAGGAGACTTGGTACCTACTTGTGGCAGTTACATAACTTACTGTCAACTTGAGGAAGGGGTGAACTCTAACCTGTCGATTAGGTTGCAGCTTGATGACCTCATTTGGAGGTTCAATGAAGATAAATAGCTCACTGGAGGCCAGATATGCACTCTTTGCTATACATTCCTGCTGAAAAGCCACATGGAGCTAATCTATTGGAGACAGGGCCCTGGAGCTGGCTGTATGGAGACCTAAGCCAGCGCTAAGATGCTTCCACCACCACTGGATCCACCAGACTTTCCACCCACTGGCCTGTGATCTTCCTGCACTTGGCATCATTGCATGTGTTGTGTGAGTTTGAAGAGGAATTTATAAACTGGTATCAGGCATATAGGCTAATATCAGGTTTATGGACTTGATCTGGACTGGGCTGGGATACTTTCTTAATATGCTATTACTCTTTATATAAAGTTCTCTATTATATACATGGATGTCTATTAATTTGTTTCTCTAGTCAACCCAGACTGCCGCACTACTGAACTATTCAGATTGAGTTATGTTTTCCTAAATAAAGAGTCTCTGGTGGCCATTAGCAGAGATCAACCTGACAGCGACTGATTAGAAGTCCTGGGCAGTAGTGCAAATGGTTAAGCGCTCAGCTGCTAAGCAAACATTGGCAATTTGAGGGTACCCAGAGGTATCTTCAACGAAAGGCCTGGGGATCTATTTCCCAACATCACAAATATTGTGACAATTTGCCTATCAAATTCACTTCAGACACAAACGCATGAAAAGTCAAAAAGAAAAGAAAACCCTACTGAGTACAGTTATACTTTGACACAAGTGATCACCAGGAGTCAGTCAACTTGACAGCAACTGGTTACTGGTTGCATAAGGACGTGGCCCAAGTCTACCATTTCAGATGTTCTGTGACAATGCAGACACCAGGCAATCTGCTTCAAGAAGGAAACGAGAAGCCATCTACGTGGGGAGAGGTAGCAGTCAGTGAAGTCAACTCAAATTCACGACCATCTAGTCGATTCCAATTCACAGAAACCCTTTAAAACAGAGTAGAACTGTCCCTGTGGGTTTCCAAACCTGCAACTCTTTACAGGAGTAGAAAGCCACCGGGGCTTCTCTAGATTTCCAAGTATGGGGTATAATATATATCAAACATTGGAAATCCTATGGAGCTCAGTTCTTCTCTGGCAAACATGGTTTGTCATGACATGTTAGGTCAATGGGAACTGTTTTTTTCTGCAATAGCCATCCATGTGGTGCTAACCATATGCCATCCATGTTATAAATGTTTACTTCTTCCTCAGCTGACTGGGCAGCTGGCTCCCTGATCACACGAGAGTTAGTGTATAGCATATCTGAAGAAGGGCCCAGACAGCCTGGTCCCAGAACCTTTCTTCCTAGCTGTTAGATTGTTTCTCTGTGGATATATTCCACTTGATGTCCACTACCACCTTCTTTTATAATCTGTAAACGTATCAGAAAGAGTACTGCATAACAAGCAGAGTCAACATCAATCATCTGAAATCAGATTGGCTCGTGAGTCTGAAAATGCATCCTGGACCATGATACTTTGGGGACGGCCGGAGGTGCCATCTGTTGACACTTGTCACAGGAGCAGAGGTTCTGTGATGCTATCAAGAGGGCTTCCATGTCTTGGGCCTGACGTCAGCTCGATTCTTGTGCAGACCAGTTGAACAACCTTCGGTGAATCTGGTCTTTCATTTCCCAATGTGTCAAATGAAGATCAGGCCTGAAAAAATCTTCATACTCTCCCAGCCTGGACCATTTTATAATTCTGTGGTGCAAGACCTAAGAGGTTGGGACCCCGTATTAAAGATGGCAGGAGGAATGTTAAGATGGAAGGAAGAATGTTAACCAGAACGCTAAATGGAGCAGAAGAGTTATTTTTCTGCTTCCATTTCCAGCCCACAAATCCAGCTTCCTTCTGAGTGATAATCAGTGGGTAGAATGGAGGAAGTCTTATTTGAGTTGATGGGATTTCCGAAATGGCATTTTCCTAAGGTTATATCAGTTTAGTGTTTGAAGAGGACTGAAAAGCCAGGCAGGGACCAGTAACTCTGAATGAAGGATATATGCATGAGGGATACTATCCTATAGATCTTCATAAAAGGTGGGAGAGTATTTATGAGGGAAGGCTCCTATCTTTGCAAAGCATGTAAACTGCTGACTTAAAAAGAATTAGAATTGGCATTGGCTTTCAATCAAGCAATGAATGTGTTCAGTCAGAAAACATCATTGCAGCTATTTCATGGAATTATTGCAGTGTTGCCTGTTTTACTTCCAAAAATGCTCAATCTATTTTAAAAATGACTGCTCCTATCCTAGTTTCTCAGCAGTTTGAAACCACTAGCTGCAAGGTCAGCAGTTTGAAATCATCAGCCGCTCCACAGGAGAAAGATGAGGTTTGCTTCTCCAGTCCAGAGTTACAGTTTCGGAAATCCACAGGGGTGGTTCTTTTCAACTCAATAGCAGTCTCCTAGTTGGGGGAGAGGGTTCCCAGGCTGCTTGCCCAAGAAGCCCTTTCCGAGACAATGGGCATAGATGTGAGAGCCAGGGTCAACGCTGACTGTAGAGACCGTCTAGTGTCTAGACACTCCTGTGCTCCGGGACACTGAAAAGAATTGCGAAGCTTCATCCTGCCTGGGATTTCCTCTAATTCCTGTATTTCCTTTGACCTATTGCCCCTCATTGGCAGCAAATTGATTATTTACTACTGTTTCTCTTCATCCTTTCCCACAATCCTTGTTCTTCTTGCTTTCATTTTTCTACCACCTTCACCCCCGTTTCCAAGTGCCTCACCTGGTTTTCCTTTTCATCCCCCTGGATCTTTTTCCCCCACATTTCTTTTTGCTTAGAGCCCTCACGTTGCCAATCTACAAGAGGTATCTAAACAAAACCACAGTAAGCAGCCCAAGGGCTCTCCAAAGGAACTTCCTTCCTTCCATCTGCATCCCCTGCCTGACTCAGGAAGTGTCATGTTTCTATATAATCAAGCCATTTGATAGGCACGTCTTGGTTTTAGGGGAAGTAAACAAGAATTAATACTGGGGTTCCAGTTCATGCATTCATGGATTTATTACAAACAAAATGCTTTTCAACAGGTTTCTGCCACCAGTGAATGACTAGTGTCAAGTTGCCTCAGCAATACTGAGAGCCCTTCCGAAGAAAGAGTTAATCAAACAGCGGCTTCTGAGGGATACCGTTGGGCCAGTTAAATTCAACGCAGAAAGGTCAGCTCAGAAAGTTATGATGGTTATTTTATTTATTTGGTGG
>NW_022103896.1:84081051-84125550 GCF_000313985.2 Echinops telfairi | reverse complement strand
GGATAACAGTTGTATCAGCCCCTAATAAAATGTTAAAAAAAAAAAAAGGAAGGTTGAGACCCACTGCTCTAGGAGAAGGGCTAGAGAGATGGGAAAAGTACCTTCCAAAGTGTGTACATCTAGGCGGAGCTATGTGGAAAAAAAATCCAGCTTCACATTTTGATATTTTTGTTTAATAAATATTTCTCTGATTTTGTAGCAATCCTTTTTTTTACTTACCCTCCTACTATGATAAATGAATTTCTCTGGAACTAGTGCAGAAAGAAAGTAAAGAAAGTAAAGAAAGTAAAGAAGCATCCCGACATCCGTTTGCCCAACGAGTCCATGTGCACGCTTATCAGCGGGCTTGGCCAGTGCGAGGCACAGAGCAGATACAGCCCAGACTTGCTATCTGAGTAAGTCCATGTGAAAACAATACAGTGAGATGTGATAAGGGCTGATTTCAAATTTATTTGGGAGCTTGATGATAAAGCAAGGGAATGTTCCTAGGTGGGTGGGGAGTGGAGCCAAGAGAGAAAGAAGATTTCACAAAGGAGATGACCTCTGAGAAGAAGAGACCCACCAGATGTGTTTCCAGCAAAGAAATGTGTGCCCTCTACCCAGGAGAGGCACAGAGAGCTAAGGCACAAACTCCATGACCTAGAATACTTCAGGAAGAACTGGAGTATAAATTGTGATTATTGAGACATAGCTAGAAAGCTCAACATCAAATCAAAACCCAAACTAACAGCCGTGGGTTGATTCCAACTCATGGTGACCCTATAGAACAGGTTAGAGTCGCCCGGTAGGTTTCTAAGCCTGCAACCCCTTCACAAGGGTAGAAAGCCTCATCTTTCTCCCACAGAGATGCTGATGGTTTTAAACTACCTGCCTTGTAGGTAGCAGTCCAAAATGTAACTACTGTGCCTCCAGGGCTCCTTATAAAGCTAAATAAACAAACAACAACAAAAACTCACTGTTATCAGATGAATGCTGACAGGGTCCCTGCAGCAGGCGGAAGTTGCTTCTGTGAGTTTCAGAGACATAACTCTACAGGAATAGAGAATTTAGTCTGTCCTCCTGTGGAGTGGCTGGACGTTTAGAACTGCTGACCTTATGGTTAAGCAGCCTAATGCATAACCACTAAACCATCAGGATTCCTCCAGAAAGTGCAACAGAACTCAGTGAAGTATGTCATGCCCCTCAAGTAGTGTAAACAGTTAATGTACTTAGGTGCTAAGAGAAAAGTTTGGGTTTGAGCCCTCCAGAGGCGCCTCAGAAGGAAGGACTGGTTTGAATCTACCCAGAGAAGCTCAGATTAAAGGTTTTGAGATCTACTGTCCCCCCACCACCACCACCACCCACCCCGACCAAAAAAACAAAACAAAACAAAAAAACTCAGCTGTTAAAATCCCTTTGGAATAGAGTGCTATTCTGATGAATAGGCGGTGGCCATGAGTCAGAGTCGAATTGACGGCATTTTTTCTCTTTTTTTGGTCCCCTTGTTAGGTTACTGTCAGGTCCTGTCGAGTTAGTTCTGACTCATAGCGACCTATATAAAGAAAGAAACGCTGCTGGCCCTGGGCCATTCTTACAATTATTTTTATATTTGAGTCCACGGATGCAGCCCCTGTGTTAATCCATCTCGTCAAAGCCGGTCCTCTTTTTTGCTGCTCTGCTACTTTACTTGAGGGGCTCGGCTGGCCTAGGTATGAGTTGGGCTGCTAACCACAAAGTCAGCCGTTCAAAACCACGGCCCACTCTGTAGGAGAGAGACAAGGCTTTCTACTCCTGTAAAGAGTTATACCAACTCAGAAATGACTCGATGGGAGGGAGTTGCCTGGTTTTGAGGAATAAATGAATCCTGTGAATGAGGAGGATGAGTGGAGAAGCTGAAACTCCTTTAGTGACACATTTTTAAGACCCCAATGGATATTTACCAAAATAGGATGTAGAACGTTGTCTCCGTGAACTACGTTAAACCAATTGACGTTGGTGTTCCCTGAGTCTATGGTATTGATCATCAGGGAACTGTTTGAGTGATAGAAATGCTGAAAAGAGGCCCCAATAAAATGATATTTTAAAATTAACAAGAACAAAGTAAAGGGTTTAAAGATGTCACTTTAAAGACTAGGGTTTGCCTGCTGCAAGCCATGGTATTTTCCACTGTCTCATACATGTGCGAAAGCTGGACCATGCATAAAGTGGGCTGGAGCGAAAAAAGAAAAGAAAAGAAATGCTGAAAAGAACTGAAGTCATGTTTGAACAACTGACAAAAGTCATTTACAACTTTAAATAGTCGTTTAATTTTACAGATAAAAGAAATGGAGTTTATGGTGAGTGACAGCTCAGTCAAACTTTTTTCAAAAAACCAAGAAAGGGATCATAGAATCTTACACTGCCACTGTAATTTCACAATGTAAAATAGAAAATCGCTCTTATATTGTTAGGTCACATCCACAAATTTTAGAACAAAGAAATATTTACTAAAATTATTGAATAGGCATTTAAAATTTGGCCAACATATTTTCTGTAAATGTATCTTAAGTATTCATTGCTTACTCCTTTAAAATAAAGTAGTTGATAGTGAAATTACCATCATTTCACCATCATTCACATTCCATATAATTCACCTGTTTAGAATATGCAGTACAATAAATCGCTTTCAATATAGTCACAGAGTTAATTGACCGATACTGCAATTCATTTCATTTATTTGTTTACTGACATATAATTCACTACCATACCATTGAATACTTTCAGTATATTAAAAACTTATGCAATCATCATCACAATTAATTTTAGATCATTTTCTCCATTCTTGTATCCGTTATTATTAGCTTTCAATTTTCCCCCAACCTCCACAGTCATGACCGTAAGAAGCTATTCATCTACTTACTGTCTCTATAGATTTACCCAACCTGAATTTCATATAAAGAAAATTATATTTTAAAAACACAACAACAAAATAAAACACAGAAAAACCTCAATCCAAAAGGAAGCTGAGAATAATAATCTCTAGAACAAGTTGTACACGGGTCAAAGAGGAAAACAAAGGGTAAGGTGTTGAACCTAACAGGATCTGCAGTAATCTACTTTACAGCGCACTCTGTCTAGAACAAGACTACTCCATCTTTGGCCAATGGTCTGAGGGAGATCAGCAGGAACAAACTCACTGCCATTGAGTCCATGCTGACTCACAACGACCCTGTAGGACAGGATAGAACTGCCCCTTTGAGTTTCTGAGACTGTCATTCTTTATGGGAATGGGAGTAGAAAGCCTTGTCTTTCTCACGAGGGGCAGCTGGTGGTTTTGAACTGCTGACCTTGTGGTAAGCAGCCCAACTCGTAACCATTATCTGTGAACACTTAATCCATGTTGGAACTCTGTGAATGGATTTGGGGCTTTCATTGTCATCCATAACCTTCATTGCAATACACTGGAGAATATTTTCATTAACCCCTCAAAAACTCTACCCCCAAGCCTTCCATAGCCAGGAATCTACTTTTTTGTATCTGTAGAGCTCTATTCTAGATGTTTTATACAAATGGTATCTATAATGTTTAATTTTTCAAGGTTTGTTTATGTCATATCATAAGTGAGTTTTCTTTATTTTTCATTGCCAAACAATATTTCATTGTATGCATGTACCCTATTTTGTGTATCCATTCTTCACTTGAGTTGTTTCCATTCTTTGACTATTATAATGCTGCGATGATCATCCATGTACAAATTTGGTGTGGGCATATGTTTTCATTTTTCTGAGGTATACACCTAGGAGTGGAATTGCTGGGTCATATGATTAAAAATCTATGATTAACATACTACTAGAATTTTTCCAAAATGCCTGCACTATTTTATACTCTAACCAGCAAAACTCAAAAAGCCAAACTCACTATGTTCAAGTAGACTAGAAAGCATAGCTTTCATAGGTTGACAAAGGTCAACCCCTATTGACTACTTCTGTGGGTTTCCAAGGCTGTAAATCCTTGCAGAAACTGAAACCCTCATCTTTCTCCCGTAGCTGTGTTGGTGGGTTTGAATCACCAACCTCGTGGTTAACAGCCCAAAGCATAACCTACCACACCGCCAGGGCGCCTCCACTAACCAGCAATGCATGAAGAATCCAATTTCTCTATTCTCGCCAACATTCACTATTCTCTCTCTTTTATTAGTGCTGTTCTTATTTCTGTTCTACTACTAAGTGTGAAGTGGTTTTCATTATCATTTTGATTTGCATTTCTCTGATGGCTAATATTGAACATATTTTTGTTTTGCTTCTTGGCTATTTGCAGGTATATTTGGGGGGAAATGTCTTGAGATCCACTTCCCATTTAAAAAATTGCATTATTTGTTTTTCTTGTTGAGTTAAAAAAATTGTTTATCCTAAATTTGCAAATATTTATTCATTAGCCTGTGGATTGCCTTTTTGCTTTTTGGATACTGTTCTCCCCCCATGCCACCCCACAGGGGTTTCAGATGTGACTAAGGCCAATGTGTCTGTTTTCCCCCTTTGCTTGCTATGTCTTGGGTGTCAGATGTAAGAAACTATGACCTAATCAAAGACCAGGAGGCTTTATAACTACATTTTCTTCAAAGAGTTTTATAGCTTAGTTTCAAAATTACAGTTTATCGTTGAGCTCTTCGGTCCATTTTAAGCTAATTTTAACACGATGTGAGAGGACGTGGATTGAGTTGTAGGGCACTAGAATGCGGGTTGTAAATGGTAACCTCCATGTTTCGTGCTGGTGTACGCAGGGGCTCTGTGAGCTAGAACTGACCCCAGAGCACTGAACAATTCCAGTGATTATAATCTCATTTGGGAATGGATTGCCTTCGCTATGCTAATGAGGCGGATTTAGTGCAGGGTGGATGCGTTTTCCGCCATCCCCTTTGAGATATAAAAGAGATAAGATACAAGTTAGCAAACAGAGATGGAGGAAAGAGATGCCAAGTTACATGAAGATAATGCAAAACCAGATGCTCAGAAGAGACAAGGACCTTCCTTCATAGGCAACAGTCTCCCTCGAAAGCTGGCACCCTGAGTTCATTTCTTGCCTTCTAATTGCCCCCTTTTTTTTTTAAGGCTACCCACTTAGCACTATGTAACTGACACAGGAGTAAGGGTTCAACTTAATTATTTCCTATGTGGATATAAACCACCCCAACACCTTTCGTCCAAAAGACTATTTGGACCAATTAAAGTGTCTTGGTACACTTTTCAAAAATTAGTCAATCATAAATGTAAGAGTTTACTTTTGAACTCTCCATTTTGTTCCATTGATCTATATGTTTATCCTTATCCCATGTTCCACAATTTAAGTATTCTTTCATTTTTTTTCAACAATGTTGTAGTTTCCTTAGTATATGGTTTACACTTTACTTGTTAAATTTTATTTTGTTCTTCTAAATATTTTCTTTCTATCTTTTTGATGGTACTGCAAAAAAAAGATGGCAAACAACACCACAAAAAGAAAAACTAAAAGAGAAAAAAAAACTTTTTAAAATGATAGTACTATAAATATAATTGTTTTGTTCTTTTTAGGAGCCCAGGTGGAGTAATGGGTTATGCATTGGACTGCTAACTGCAAGATATGTTCAAAACCACTAGCAGCTCCATGGGAAAAAAGATTAGGCTTTCTACTCCCTTAAATATTTAGTCTTAGAAACCTATAGGGTCAGTTCTACTCTGTCTTGAGGGTCTGCTATGAGTCAGCATTGACTCGATAATAGTGAGTTTGAGTTTAGGGAATGGTGTTTTCATTTCCATGCATATTGCTAACTGCAGCGAGCCTAATATCCCAACTTTGTTTCTGGGTTAAGAAAGGGACTTCAGAAGAAATTTCAACTCATTTGAATACTGTCATGCCTTTTGTAAGTTAGACCTTTTTTATTCAATCTGTTTTGAAAATCTCAGATAATAAATATAGACCACATGTGCAATAGTGCATGCCTCTAATGCTATATTAAGAAGGAGGAGAAATATAAAAACCAACAGGATTGTAAACTTCCTGGAAATGCTGCTGAAGAAACTGCAGAGACCAGAGAGATCATGACATCACAGGGAAAACACTGCTGAGCCGCCAGCTCCTACTTAAAACGGGGCTCTGGGCAACCTCGGCTTGCTTATCTATAAAATGGAAATAGTGGCGGTTTACATAGTGTTTTCAGAGTGGACTTCAGGTAGAGGAAGACAATCTAAGAACCCTTCTTTATGCTTATTTATGTCATTCTCTCTATTTTGCTTTTGTTTAAACTTCATACGTGTACACAATATAATAGTATTTACAAATTTACATTAAATTAGCAAACCACCTCAAGGTTTGTTGTTGTTGTTGTTTTCTCTGACTGAAGGTACAATTTAACTCACTACTTAGCACGTAACAAATGCTAGGTACATACTATCATAAAAATAATATATATAATTATAGTCGTATGTTTATCATGAAGTCTAGTATTAATTGTATGTTCCTGGTTTACTTTCTTGCCACTCCTGATGAGATTATGAAGCACATTAAAGTCCATGCTCAAAATTATAAGCATGCATGACACAGCCATTCAACACCAAATAAACAATGCTTTTATGACTATCATTTAGGAGTATGAGAAATATTAAAAAGGAAAAACCCCAACAGGTTTAAGTTTCTACATCTTTAAGATGTACAACCCCAAGCCCTGGACAATCTTTGCTCCTAGACTAAAGCTAAAGTATGCAGAATCATTTTTATAAAAACAACATTCACCGGAACCATAAGATCCTCAAACTATGGGAACGCCCGGCATCTTGTGGTTCTGCCATGAGTCAAGGTCTGCGATTCAGGTACAGAACTGGGGAAGGGCTTGGAAGAGCCTGTCATTTCCCTGCCATTCTTTCTCCTGCCTGTGTGTATGGTACTAGACTCACTTTCCCAGAAGGGCTTCTGAGACCTCCTTTTGCACAAAGGGGTTGTTAACTGTGTTTCCCTCCCTTCTGGTTTCTGTTGACTCCAGAGCCTCAGGTCACACACAGCTCATAGTTCCTATGGCTGTTCCCAAAGGAGCCCTGGGCTCCTGTAAGAGCCAGCCCTTCCTTAGAACAGGAAACGTTATTTACACTGTCTTGGAGCCTGGTGCACTCATCCATAAAAGGGAAAGAGTCCTTTAGGAAAAGGGCAGGGTGCTTGAAAACTCTTTAAAAGTGAGAGCTTCCCAGCTGTCTTTGTTGTTGTCCACTGTGGGTGGATGCAACTTTTCGGAATGCAAAAACATATGCTCCCGGGAGAGTTGAGTGGTCGAACTAAAAGCTGACATGACAAATAAAAGAGACTTTCACTTGAATCGTCTCAAGGGCACACTTAGGCCAGACATTTGTTTCTTTAGCTTTCTAAAACAGAATTCGACACAAACATACTACTTTAGACATGGATTAGGAGCCCAGGTGGTACAGTGGTGAAGGACTCGGCTGCTAACCAGAAGTTGCTGGTTCAAACCCACCACCGCTTCATGGGCAATAGATATGGAAGTCCGCTTCATGAAGGTTGGCCGCCTTAGAAATCCGATGGGACAATTATCTGTCCTAGTCGTTATTTGTTGGGCTGCTAAACACAAGAAAGGTAAGCAGTTTGCAACTACCAGCCACTCCTTGGGAGAAGGAGAGTTACAGGCAAGGATGGTGAGAATCCATCTTACCTACATTGTTGTCTTACCTACATCCATCTTACCTGTTGTCAGGAGAGACTAGTTCCTGGAGAAAGACACCATGCCTGGTAGAAAGGCAGCGAAGAGGAAGGCCTTCAAGGCGATGGACTGACAGTGGCTGCAACGATGGCCTCAAACATAACAATTATAAGGATGACATCGGACCAGCCAGTGCTTTGTTCTGTGGAACTCTGGGCCTTGATATAAGCGTAGCTCCCATCTGCTGCCTCATCCCATACCCACCCACCACTTTCACTCCATTGCCTGAGCATTGCTGCTGCACTTGGAGCCCAGAGACTGCACGTGGCCTGTTCATTTCTGCAACCTCAGAGCCACCAGCATGCCTTCCAGTCACCTAGCCATTCCAGAAGAAAAGAATCCCTCCGTTCTTCGTGCCCCTGGTGCTCTGTGTCTACTCGCTTACTTCCTCTATCTCTGTGTGTCCGTGTTCCTTATGTTGAGTGTCAGCCTGCGGATTCCTGAGAACAGAACCGTGTTTTATGCAAATTTGACACAGTATCTAGCATGAAGTAACTGGGGAATTAATTCATCAGATTCAGGAAGTTATATGCCCCAACTTATTAGAATCGGCCATCTGAGACGATCTCACAGATAACACTTTAGGATGCTGAGAAATGGCTTTTGGTTCTAGCAGAATGGAAGTTGCAGGTGGCCTTGTCTAATTGTTGTCCCCATTGTTAAGGTGACAGAAACTGAAGTGTATCTAAGGGGTGGAAGGAAGGGTCTAGTAGAGAGGAAAAGGAGAAACAGAAAGGAAGTAATCGATAGCTTCCGGTTTCAGAGACAGTGGTAAGAGACATGTCCAGAGTAGAAGAGTCTTTTGAGTGGAGAGACAGTCACTTCATTGTACCAGGCAGAGAAAACCAAAGTCCGATACCAATCTACAAAGTCCTCCTCAGACTCACAAGACAATTCAATGATGCCGAATGCAAGAAGATCACAGGCCAGTAGGTGGGAAGTCAGTGGCGGTAGAAGCATCTCAGCACTGGCAGGAGTCTCCATGTGGCTCCTCCAGTTTCCAGGGCTGCATCAGGGTAGGTCTATTTGGCATCTCCTCATGTGAGGGATATAAAAAAGGTTGTTCCCCAGCTTGTCTCCCCCAAATATATGTCAGACCTAGGACACTGCTTGCAACTGATAGTAAATGATTGTCAAGTTATCTCCCTGAAGGCATCCACCACCCAGAGCAAGCAGACCCTGTTGTCTGTCCCCGCCATAGGTGGGGCTCACTCCCTGCTGTTAAGGACAGTGGATTGCTTTCCTGATGGAGAGCTCAGGACAGGTCAAACCAACTCAGTGACATCCAAAGTTAGGCTGCTGAGGTAGTTAGTTTATTGAGCCAACCTGGAGGATAAACACATGTGGGGTTAATTGAAGTTAAATGGCTCAGTGAGCCTCGCCTTTGGGTCTCTTGCTTTCTGATGGTCAGACCAGGGTGCAGCTGCCTTAGCCAGTTCCCTACTTTAGCTCATAAGGCTGACTTCCTGCAAGACATCCCTGAGGAGAAGCCACATGGACCTACCCCGATGCAGCCCTGGGTGCTGGAGCAGCCGCGTGGAGACCCCTGCCAGCGCTGAGATGCTTACACATTCACTGACTCGGCTTTCCTCCTGCAGTCGGCATCATTGCCTTTGTTTTGTAAAATGGAGGAAGACTTTGTGGATTGGTGTTAGACCTATGGGTTAATGGGTTAATGTTGGACTTGTGGGCTTGGGCAGCACTGGGTTGGGATGTTTTCTTGATGTGCACTTACCCTTTATATAAAACTCTCTCTCTCTCTTTTTTTTTTTTAGGGGAGAGCTCGAATACAGTCCCCCACTACCACAAATTATGCAGTCGAGTTTCCCACATTTGGGGAAATCGCAGGGGTCAATACATCCGGAGTGCAATGGATAAGCCTCACCCTGGGAAAACCACCTTCATGAACATGGTATCTCCCCTGCCAGGTAAATATAAAACTCTCTCTTATACACGAGTTTCTGTGGATTTGTTTCTCCAAAGTACCCAGACTATCACAGCTTCCATCATGAATCGAGGATCCGCCCATCTTGTCAAATGTGTATTCTTAATCCCTCCTCTTCCTAAAGAGTGTATACCCCTAGATCATCCCCCTCCCATTGCTATATTGCATATGGTACAATCCCTTCCTTGCATGCCCCCAAAGACATATAAGCCTTGGTTAGAAATAAATCGCTCTCTCTGTCCTGCCCTCTCCTCCTGCACCTCCATGAGGACCACCAAGAAGGGCTGAGGTGAGCATGCTACTATGAAATGTGTCTGACTCCTTTATTTTACTCTCTCTTCTAGTCTCTAAGACGTAACTATAATCTTTATATATCATAACCTTACAGTTGTGCCTACGAACCTGTGATAGTGTTAGGGGCTGGTCTCTCCTCACACCCAGGGATGTCTCACAGGAAGTCAGCTGTGAGAGAGTCTCTCCTGCCTCTAAGGAGGAAATTCAGGAATTCTCAGAAATTCTCAGGAGAAGGCCATGCCCACATAGAGGCCTCATTGGCTATAACCCAATTGACAGATAGATTTAACCCCATTGACAGATAGATTTAACCCCTTCACTCTTAATTCTCTCAAGTCCCAAATTGACTCCAGATTATGTAACCACCACATTCATCTTAGTCTGGAAATCTAGCGGCATTCCCAGCATTTGATAACTAGGTGTTCATTGATTGTTTGAATAATAGTTTTTTAAAAAGGAAATAAATAGTAAATTAAATGACCCCTGAAGGGTTCTTTTGTCTTTGCTTTGTCCAATGTAGAGGTACACATAGTATCCAAGGAGAGTCGACCTGATGTAGCTTCAGTTACAAACCCCAGGGAGCATCAGCTGAGGGCAGCCTGTTCACCTTGTTTGCAGCAATGCAATCAGTTTAGGAATGGGACCCTCAATAGATGTTTGTTCCATTGGAAGAATAAATAAAAGAGCTCTAATTCTTATAACAACTGTATGAGGTTATTCCTTTTTTGTAATTTTATTTATTTTTGTTGTTGTTAATAAATTATTTTACTGGGTTCTTACAGCTCTTATAACAACCCATAAAATTCTATCAAGCACTTTTGTACATATGGTGCCACCATCATTTCCAAAACATTTCTTTGTACTTGAGTCCTTGGTATCAACGCTTTTCTCCCCCTTTCCCACCCCACTCATGAATCCTTGGTAATTTATAAATTATCTTTATTTTCATATTTTGCACTATACACTGTCTCCCGTCACCCATGTTTCATTGTTCATCCCCCTGGGGGGATGGGTATCCATCGATCATTTCTCCCTTCTCCTTTTCTTCCCCTTCTCCCCACATCTTCCCCCAACCCTCATGGTATCACTACTCTCATTACTAGTCCCGAGGGGTTTATCTGTCCAGGGTTCTGTGTGTTGAGAGCTCTTATCTATACCAGTGTACATGCTCCCTGTCTAGCCAGATAGGCAAGGTAGAACTTGGGTCATGACAGTGGGGTGGGGGGTGGGGGTGGGGGAGAAGCATTACAGAACTAGAAGAATCTTGTATGTTTCATTAGTACTATACTGCACCCTGACTGGCTCATCCCTTCCTTGTGACCCTTCTGTGAAGGGATGTCCAATTCCATTATGACTCCTTTGTTTGCATAGAAATGGTTGTTTGTTTTGGATCTTCTGATTCCTCCTACGTGACCTGACCCCCTCGACACCTCATGATCACACAGGTTGCTGTGTTTCTTCCTTGTAGGCTTTGCTGCTTCTCTGCTAGATGGCCACTTGTTTATCTTCAAGCCTTTAAAACCCCAGATGCTATATCTTGTAATAGCTGGGCACCATCAGCTTTCTTGACCATATTTGCTTAAGCACCCATTTGTCTTCAGCGATCCTGTCGGGAAGGTGAGCATCAAAGAATGCCAGTTTATTAGAAAAAACTGTTCTTGCATTGAGGGAAGACTTGAGGAGAGGCTTACTATCTGTCTGCTACCTTAATACTTAACCTATAAATATATATATGTACACAGACCTATATCCCTATTGTTATATATTAATATATTTACATATGTACATCCCTATGTTTATACCTGTATGAGGTAATTCTTAATCTTCCCATTGTACAAAGAAGTGAGGCTCAGATAGGTAAGCAACATTCCCAAGGCTATAAGATAGCAGCAAAATCAAGATTTAACCCCTGTCATCAATTGCCATGCTTTCTTGACTATATTGAGCTACCTCTCCATGCACTATAAAAAATGGCCACTCAAATTAAATAGAATAAAGTGATAAATAATAATACGAATGGAGCGGGATTTTCATATCTGAACTCAGAAAACTCACTGCTCATGAAATTAGACTGTGTCCAGTCAAAGTACTGAGTTCAATAAATCCAAAAGAGGAATTGATGACGGATTTTTCACCTGAAAGTGAGCCTAAGAGTTCAGCATGCCCAGGTGATTAAATGCCTTGGATGACAGCAATGGAGTGAAAACAATAGCATCGGGAAGTATACATTCTCTGTCCTTTGTTTGCCTTATGGAAACCAGCTGAGTAGTGGAGATGCTTGTTATGGGCAATTGTAAAGTTTGTTGACAGTATCAAAGAACACAGTATCAAAGAGCTAAAACTCTTTGCTAAAATTTACCTTTAAAAATAGTGTTATTGGCATTTATGTCACATATCATACAACTTAATCATGAAGATCTGTACAATTGTCACTGCAATCAATTTCAGAGCATTTTATTCCTATGCTCTTTGTTGTTATCCCTCCATTTCCCTCCAACCTCCCATGCCAGTCCCCTAGGCACTTATCAGCCCAGTTACTATCTCTATCGATTTATCTATCCTGAATCTCATATACAGAAAATCATTCAAAACACAAACAGGAAGCAAGCAAGCCAACAACAACAACAAACCATCAATAATGACTAAATAAAACCTCAATAAAAAGGAAAGGAGAAAATATTAAAAATGGAAGCAACTTTTTAAAAATGAGTTAAAGGGGAGATCCAATAATGTGTTTACATTTGGTAACCTAACTGCATCTGCCCTGATCAACTTTGCAATGTGCTCTGTCTGACAGCAAGGCTATTCACATCCCTGAACCATGTTCAGAGGGGATTTATTGGAGGGAGGGTAGGGTGGGGCTGGTGTGGGGGGTTAATCCTTGTGGGAACCCTGCAGGTGTAGTTTGGGCTTCCACTGTCATCCATAGTCTTCCACAAATGAAGTGGTCAGAATTTAAGCTCTGATACCATTCCCTCTTTCAGATTTGAATATCATTATTTACAATCCTTGGATCACCCAAATTGGTGTGCTTTTTCCATGTGAACTTAGTTGATGACTCATTTAGATGGCTGCTTGTTTAAAGACAAGTCTTTAAAACCCCAGATGCTACTCTTTCTGAAAGCTAGGCACTATCTAATTTCTTCATCATAGTTTGCTATAGCACCCCCATCTTCAGTGATCTCTTCATGAGTGTGAGCATTAAGAGGGCCATTTCAAAAGAAATATTTGTTCTTATATTGGGGCTAGAATTAGTGTGCGCCCCAAATTCATTCATATATATTACATATATGTGTAATTCACTCTAGAGACATCATTCTCAATTTATGATAGAAAATATTAGAGATCACCCCCTGCGATATAAGATAATTCTATTGATAGTGTCATTAGGTTAGTCAAAGGTGTAGAATTTTAAACCCTCCTGAGAAAAGGAAACTATGAAAAGTATAGACCAGCACCCAACTGCAACACATGAATTGTTGTCTTATACAGATTAAATTCTTAATGACTGAACAATAGTTACACAGACAGTGGGCTTTGTTGGCAGGGCAAAACTTCCAATGACACTCATTCATTAAAGCCGAACCATGCCTACCAGATGAACAGATGTTATAAGAAAGCCAGGGTGGGTGGCATTAAAGAGGGACTATAAAGTCGTGCTGTCATTATCATGCAGCCACAGGACACTTCAAATCTTATCGTTTCTTATGCATGTGCTACAACCAGGTGCCCTTGTTTTCATTGCTTATAGTGCTTGCATAGCCGCCGATTTTGTCAACTTTTCTGATGTTTTAGCTACAATACTGTGGTTATTAACATTTGTGAAATAGTCATTAAGTAGAAAGGCAAGGCTTTCTACTCCCATAAGTAGTGACTGCCAAGGGGCAGTTCTATCCTGCCCTACAGTGTTGCTGTGAGTGGGCCCCAACTTGATTGCGGTCAATTGTGTTCTTGTGAGTAATTAAGGGACAAGAAAGAGGGAATATTGTAAAGGTTTCTGTTTGCTTACTAATAATGTTGTAGCTAAGAAAACAATTCAATATGGGAAGATTTTACAAAACGGTTTGGGGGTTTGTAGTCATATAATCTAAGAGATATTACACTTAAGTAATGTATATCTCCATGTTATCACATACTATTTATGCTATGATTTAAATCGATAATAAACATTGCTAAGGAGTCTCTGCAGTCTGGTATGAAAGACCATCCATGGAGTGGTGGCGGGAGAGGTGGTGCCAGGAGTTACAGCATTAGGTGTTCAACCTCCACTGCACCCCCTTTGCTCAATGCTCAGTGCCTTAAGGTTGCTCTCTTCTTCTCAGCCTCTCATCCAGATGGGGACCCTCCTCTTGTAGTCACGCTGTTATGACGAGATTCGGATCCATCTCCACTGGCCTGGCCAGCAGAACTGGGACCTTAGCATGGACCAGCTTCCCTCCTGCCAGTAATGGCTTCTAGTTCATGCTCCCTGCTGATACCAAAGTGATCTAGCTCATGGCCTCTTCTGAAGTCCTATTTCTGATTACTATGTGCAGCCTTGGCATAAAGACCACCTGCCACCACTGCACACAATGTCATCACTAGCTTCCTCCTTGCTTTGGGCCATGTCCACTGAGCCCACTTCTTACTCACACCTTTATGTACCCGGGACCCCTGGGAACTCCCTGAACAGGCCTGGTTTTCACTTGTCTCTGAGCTTTTCTCAATCTCGCCCCTCTGCCTGGAACGCCTTTCTCCACCATGCTGGACATGTTCTCAGCTAGCACCATTCCACTAATCCCTGTCCCCCAAGCCCAAACTGGACGAGACCCCTTTCAAGTGGACTCGGAAACTCTCTGCTTATCCACGACAGAGAAATGATTGCTTTGCTTAGCGGTCTTTGCCCACCACGGAACTGGGAGGAAAATTGGGCTTGAACAAGGGTGGCTGGATTGCTACTACTGTTCTTTCTCTCCTACCTGCCTCCGACCAAATAATTCGGTCATTTCCTAGAAACCAAGTGAGTTATTTAGTTAATTTGTAGGAATTCTGTCATTTCACATTTCTCCTGTATCTGAGAACAAAAGAGACATGACTGCTCACCCCCCTGGTATCTGCAAAGCAAAGAGAAGGTGCAAATAAACCATACCCCACTGACTCAACAGACTGTTCCTACGAGTCTAACTTTAGGTAGTTAAACAGAATTTTTAAAACTTGAGTTCTTCAGCTTCTAGCATAATTTAAGAGGGTAGTTATATAAACAGTGTGCTTATAAGTTTACATCTCTGAAAAAATATAAATAAGAAACCAAAAATCGCCTATAATTATGACTATCATTAAAAAAAAACTCTTATAGACTCCACCAAAAGGCATTTAATTATTCTACTCATTTGTGAATTTGGTTGATTTTTTAATTGCACGTATAAACAGAGTTATGAACAGAGTTATGAACAGTCTGTTTCATTCTTATACTATTTGAGTTTCTGTCTTTTTTTGTGTTATTCTTAATTCAAAAGTTAATGAAAAGGTAAATTTGAGTTCTTAAACTCTTTCCCTTGGCTGTATGGGTAGCTCTTTATCTAACTGGTCATGGAATGCCCACTTTATTAGGTGCACGTCCATCATCAGAGAGACCCAAGAAAGTAGCAAGGGAGACCTTTGGACTTCAACAACTGCTGGCTTCTGTGTCTTAACATTTCCTTGGCCACTTGGAGTAAAACAATGTTTAAAAAATTCATATAATCAAACGGAAGAATGGAAACCAAATAAAAGCTATATATTTTGTTGTTGTTGTTGTTGTTGTTATTGTTGTTAGGTGCCATCAGGTTGGTTGCATCGCTTAGCACAACAGAACAAAACACTGCCCAGTCCTGTGCGATGTTCATAATTGTTGTTATATTTGAGCCTATTGTTGCGGCTGCCATGTCAATCCGTTTTATAGAGGGCCTTCTTTTTCACCGCCCTCCCCCCACTTTACCGAGTATGAAGTCCTTCTCCAGAGACTAGTCTCTCCTGATAACAATGTCCGAAGTATGTAAGATGAACTCTCTCACCAACTTTTGGCAATCCATGGTATTTGTGCTATTCTTCGCCAACACCAGAATTCAAATGCATCAATTTTTCTTCAGTCTGCCTTATTCAGTGTCCAATTTCCACATGCGTGGGAGGCGATTGAAAATATCATGGGTTGGGTCAGGCATATCACCTTAGGCCTCAAAGCAAACGTTTTGCCTTTCAACACTTTAGAAGGGTCTTGTGCAGTAGACTTACCTAATGAGTCATTTGATTTCCTCGTTGCTGCTTCCATGAGCATTGACTGTGAATGAAAGCAAAATGAGATCCTTGACAACTTCAATTTGTTCTCTGTGCATCCTGATGTTCCCTTTCCGTCCAATTGTGAGGATATTTTATTTTTTTTCATCGAGTTGTAATCCACATCGAAGGCTGCAATCCTGGCTCTTCATCAGCAAGTGCTTCAAGTCCTCTTCACTTTCAGCAACACGGTTGAATCACATGCATAATGAGGTTATTAATAAGCCTTCCTATAATCCTGATGCCACATTATTCTTCATAGAATCCACCTTCTTTGACTATTGGCTCATCATACAGATCAAATAAGTATGGTGAGAAGATACAACTCTGATGCCCGCCTTTCCTGATTTTAAACCATGCAGTTATTCTCTTCTTAAGACAATTGCCTCTTGATTCATGTACAGTTTCGGTCAGTGCACAAGGAAGATCTCTGGAAGTGCCTTTCTTCTCAAGGTTATCCGTAGTTTGTTATGATCCACACCGTCAGATGCCTTTGCTTAGTCAATGAAACACAAGTAAACTTCTTTCTGGTCTTCTCGCTTTCAGCCAAGATCCAACTGAAATCAGCAATGATATCCCTTGTTCCATGTTCTCTTCTCAACCATATTACATGTAAGAAAAATATGCTTTCATCCATCACTACCTGATTTTACTTACAAAGGGGGAAATCGTCATGTTCCTGATATATTATGCAATAGTCTATAGTTTTCGTCTAATTAAACTAGGAAATCTTTTGAATGTGGAACAAGAAATTTTATTTTATTCAAAAGGAAGCCTGGTTGTGTAAGGAATTAAGAGTTGGGCTGCTAACTGCCAAGTCTGCAGTTTGAAACTACTAGCCACTGTAGGGAGGAAAGACAAGGCTTTCTGTTCTTCTAATGAGTGCGTCTTGGGAACCCCAAAGGGCAGTTCTACTCTGATAGGGTCCCTACGAGTCAGAATTGACTTGATGGCAGTGAGTGTGGAATTTAAAAACAATATTTCCTCTCAGAGACATCAGGTATAGACGTGTGCATACATGTGATGATGCCATGTGATACTTTGTTTGGACCAAGGTTGCCTGTGGAAATTCTTTAAGGCAGTGTAATAGCTTGACACTCCCTCATTTTGCCAAAGAGCCCCAGACAAGAGAATGATTTTTCGAAAGATAAACAGCTCCAGAATTACCTGAGGCTATCCATTCAGCCGAGTCCAACAAGCATTGACAGGCAACTTTCTGGAAGCCAGATGCTATAAAGAGCCCTGATGGTGGCATAGTGGGTTCTGCAGTTGGCTGATAAATGCAAGGTCAGCAGTTTGAACTCACCAGCTGCTCCTCAGCAGAAAGATGAGACTTTCTACTCTTGAAGAGCTACAGTCTCTGAAACCTAAGGGGCCGCACTAGCCTCTCCTGTACAGTCACTGTGGCTCAGGATTGGCTCGATGGCTGTGAGTTTGGTTTGGTTTGGTTTGGTTTGGTTTTGCCCAGAGTCGGACAGGGTGCTGGGCTTGGGAAGCATGCAGGTACCAGTGGACACTGGGCACTCCTTCCTCCTCTTGGAAACAGATGAAACGTCACACCAACTTGTGTCACACACAACACTGATGACAGAACTTGTGGAAGGTTTCCTGCCAGAGAATTTACTGACATCAGACCACAAAAAGAAGGTAGTGAATGAGTAGGTTCCAGCGAGACACCTACCCCGAGAAACTGAGGATGAAATGAGGAACATTTTCTAAGGTAGCAGTCCCATTTTGTAAAAATCAATACATAAAATGGGTAAAACGCAGCTACTACAGGGAAGGAGAGAGACATATTTTGACCTTCCTCCTTCTACATGGCTCCCTCATAGACTAAGCACAAGGCTATTTTATAACATATAAGCTAGTGGGCAGTGACTGAAAGTGGGGCACAGAAGGGGTTTTTTTTTATGCTAGGGATGTATTTATTTATTTAGAAATGTTATTTCTTGAGAGGTAATAACTATTCAGATGTGTTCAAGTCAATAAAATTCACTAATGTGTTCATTTATGTTTTTTTATATACTTTTCCGCACTTAATAGTTAATAAGAACAATTTGAAAACCTAGCCAAATTTTGATGAGTTTGCATTACCCCAAAAGTTATGTCCATAACCTAACTCCCAATATCTGTGAATGTGACTTTATTTAAGAACAATGTCTTTGCAGGTGTAATTAGATGAACACTAGGTCATTCTAAGAGGATCCTGATCCAATGACTGGTGTCTTTGTAAGGAGAAGGGAAAAGATACAGCAGGAAGACAGTCATACAAATAGAAGGCCAAGGTTTGAGTTATGCTTTCTCAATGCCAAGAATTGCCTGGTACCACCAGACACTACAACTTGTACTGATTGATTCACCCTTAGGTATTTTATACAGAAAAGGGCCCTGCTGACACCTTAATTTTGGGCTTCTCACTTCCAGAATAGTAAGAACATGAATGTCTGGGTTTGCTTTATTTTTAGGTCCCTGATTGTGGTACTGTCTGAGCAGCTCTAGGAAACCAGTCTTTTCGATGCCCACCTTCTAGAAACGTTTGAAGTAGTGTTCTTCCACTATTGGGCTAGCAAATATTCCTATTCTAGGAAGGACTGAAGGAATCGCTCCCACTTTGTCTCTCACCTTCAAAAGAATAATAATAAGCAATCTCTAGATTAAAAACAAAACCAAAAACCAACCCTGGTAACACTCCTTCACCGGATATTTACCATAATTTCCTGAAATTGTCCTTGACAACTTGTGCTTCTATTTATGTCGCCCCTTCCAAAATAGCTTTGCTTCAGGCATTCCTTCCAGTGATGGCGAGCCTCCGCTGTCTCCAGTTTCCTCTCTGTAAGGCAGCTCCAGGGTTAAGCAGTGACTCAATGATAAGCCCAGTGGAGTTTTCAGAGATTCTTTGTTTATCAAGAAGTCTTCTTCAGCTGAATGATTTTTTTAAAACTTCTCTGGGAGCAGAAATAGTTCTCCTGAAATAAATTGTTCACTTTGAGCATACGTAGATATTTGAGATAATACCCCTGCTTTGTCAATATATTTTATTCTTTAAGAAAAGATTGATTAGTCACTTTAAGAAAAGTCCCTTGAATGATGTGAATCGGAGTGAAGGTTGATGATAGGCAATGAGTATGTGAATTTAGAGAATGCTTTATCTAGAAAAAATACTTGTGTATGGTATAATTATGTCCTGAAATAACACTACCTTAAAATATTTTCATTTTGGGAAGTTGTGTGTGATCTAATTCTGAAATATCAGCTATTGAAAACCTTATATAACAATGATCTACTTTGACACATGTGAGTTTATCAGGATGATTTAATATCAACTGGTAAATAAGTAAGACTGGAAGGAGCTGAACCACCTGTAGTGCCTATGAAATAGAACACTTTCACCTGACTTTCTGTGTTGCTCACCTTCCCGATGACTTTGGGTGACTCATTCAGTACCAAACGTTGAAATCCAGATTGACATCCTAGCACAGTTGGAGCACCATCTGTGCAAACACCACAAACCTTTTCCCAAGAGATCTTACGTTCTTTCAGAGATGAACCAGCTGTGTCAAATACATCATGTGCAGAGTTGTTGTTTCAAGAGGTTTGCCAAAAAGAAACCCATCTTTAAAGTGGCCATCATTAATATACCTCACGTAAACCAGTAACTGAACAGTTTGCAACGTCTGTAGATTCTTCAGGCTGGATGCTCAACATTGGAAGTGAAGCAGATTTAATTTCCTGGATTACCTGATCAAGGATATCAGCAGACATGTCATCTATTATTCTGCAGACATTGTTGTTAGATAATGAAATTGCACTCAATTTCATAACAAAGTTGTCTCCAATCATAACTCAAGCAATGTCTTTGGCCGCTGACAATGGTGTGAGGGTTCATAGCTCTGGCGATTCTGAGTGCCACCAAATATGAAGTTTCATCAGCTGCCACATTTTGTTTGTGGTACTTGCCACCAGTGTCAAGTCTGGCTCTCTCTTTTTTTTAAAATGTTTTCTGAAGGTCTTAGGCGACCCCTATGAAAGGGTCGTTCGACCCACCTCCAAAGGGGTATGGACACACAGATTGAGAACCACTGCTCTCCAAGAATTTAATTAACGACTTTACAATGATGTTGTCTGAATTGATATTCTCATCTTTCTCACTATCCATTGCAATGACTACACAGAATTCACACAAGATTTATGATAAAAGAGTTTATTAAGGAAGTTAACAGGTTGTAAGGCCAGCAGCTCCTCTGCCTTGGTTGTGGCCCACGCTGGAGGTGCACACTGCCCGTGACGCTGCAGAGCTGCCACTCGGAATAGCTGGGAGCAGTGAATAACAGCTCTTCTGGCCTGCAACAAAAAATGGCCTCCAATAAACGACATTGCAAGAAACATGAAACAAACCACCTGGAAAGAGTGAAAAATTCAAAGAGACTGAACCTGAAGAATTTGAGGCAAAAAAAGTGCTGGACTGACGTGTTATGAATGGGAAAGTGGAATATTTTCTAAAATGGAAGGGTTTTACAGATGCTGATAATACTTGGGAACCTGAAGAAAATTTAGATTGTCCAGAATTAATTGAAGCATTTCTCAATTCTCAAAAGAGCAGGTAAAGACAAAGATGGTACAAAAAGACAGCCTTTCTCTGATGGTGAGTCTGAGGACAGCAAATCAAAGGAGAACAGAGATGCAGCTGACAAACCAAGGGGCTTTGCCAGAGCCCTTGGCTCTGAATGAGTAACGGGGGCCACAGACCGCATTGGGGAAGTCATGTTTCTCATGATTCAGAAGATTCAGAAGAGGCCAACTTGATGCTGGCCAAAGAGGCAAATATGAAATGCCCTCAAATTGTAATTGTGTTTTATGAAGGAAGACTAACTTGTCCAGAAGACAAATCTGCATAATTGTTAACATTGCTCACTCTCTCGATAGCTAGATAGACAGATAGATAGACATAGATAGATTGTATCTATTCATTAGTTTCTAAAACACTAAGGACCACCGCGTTTACTGGTGCGTCACATTTGTTTTATCAGCAGACTCCTTAAAGTTCAGGCAGACACCTCTCGCTTTCACGGAGAGTTCCTCCGTGCCCCTTCAAGGAGAAGCAACAGGGGAATTCACTCTCATTATTCACGATTTCATTTCTGAATGATTCATTGTATTCTGCACTAGTCCTTATAACAGCCTGTTATAAGGCACTCCTAGTTAGGAAGTCTAACAATAGAGGCTGGAGATGGGGATGAGGTTTAAGAGCTATTTATGCCATCATTAGATCTACGTTTCTAGTAGTTCTAGATCCCCCCTATGGCTTTCTAATGTTTCCTGGGAGACTAGACATTTTATCTTTGTGTTACCTTTTTTATTCTTTCTGTCCATCCTAAGAGCAAATATTTGTTTACTTTCACCTAGAATATTATACATTTCACCTAGACTTTAATGCCTCAGAGTTTTACTTTTCCTCCCAGCTATTTCTCTCAAATTGTCCATGCTGAGTTACAGCACTAAATTTTTTAATGAATCTAAATTATTGCAATATGTCATTATGTTTTATGCTCAAACTCCCAGTAAGCCTGCATTGATGGCAGCATAATCTTATTAACACATTTAACTCTGAAAGGATATAAGATTTCTAGAGAAAAGCTACAATTATCCCACTCTTGTTAAATATTTTTATAATTAGATTAACTAGATAATTCAATTTCTAGAAATAACATTTTTATTGAGCCAAAGTATAAAGATACAATTGTTGCGCTTCCTAGTCCCAAAACTAAGTCACAATTATGTGGGTTTCTAGGGTTCTATAGAATACAGTCCTATAAGATGACTTCTAATATTGGAATATGCATCAGTTATACGTTCCTGATTGGTACATCACCAACTGGCTATGATGTTCAGGCATCTACTGGGTTGCCCCTAACAACAATTTTTTGCTTAGTGGAACCAATCTTTGGGCCCAGCCCCGTTTAGGCTGGATTGTGAGATGAACCCTAAACTGGAACTGGATTCCAGGATGTACCTTAACTGGACTCCTTTTGGCCTAATGCAATTATATTAAGGGCCTAATGGTCTCAATCAGTGTTTTCTTGGTATGCTTATTTAGTGGCAGTATTTACAACATGGGCAGGACTTGAAATTACTAAGGCACATATAGAATTATTTGCTAATATGTGTAAACTGCCCTACGTGACAGTGTAATGGAATTCAAAAAGTCAGTACTGATATAACTATGATGAGAAAAATAGTGTCCAAAGTACACTAGCTCTTGAACTCTTCACTACACTGCAAAGAGTTTCTTGCACCTTAAGTAAAATCTGGTTGTTGTATATCTATGTTCCTGAATATTGGGCTAACATAACATCCTATGGAACATGTATGCTCTAATCTTAATGATCTAGTTCCCTGCTTAACTGAAATTATGAGGAATTGGTTTTCTCCTAGAATGGATAATGGGGGAAGACTGCTACTCTATTTTGAAAGCTGTATGCTCCTTATAATTGTACATGCTGTTGTACTCTAGTTCAATGCATTCTTTTTTTTCCCTCTTCATACATAGGTTCTTTTTACCATTTTATTTTTGCATACATACTTGTTTTAAATCAGGGAGCTTCTAAGCCAAACTATGGTAGCTTTTATGAGTTATATTTATTTACTGTGAGCTTATTTTATTTGTTTATTATTTATTATGAGTTTATATGGTCTAGACCCAAGTTATGCTGCAAACGCAGTCTGGAACAAATATGGGAACGTCATCTTTCTAAAGACAGGCTGATCCAGTAGGTTAAGATATTTCCTTTCTCTAGTAGCAGGGATGAGTCATTGATGGATATAGCCAAGATAACAGGATAAACACCACCGAGAACAAGACTGTCCACCCTGTGGTGCAGTGCAAATTTCACAGCTCAAGGTGACCCTGTACTCAAAGGGAAACTTGCAGAACTGTTGTAAGATTACGCCTTCTGTGAACATTGTAATCATTGCCATTGATAGGCCAGCAGCTATCCCAGCCTGTGCCACATTGAAGGCACAGGCCAAAGAAAGCAGCATTAAGTCCAACATCCGTTGATCCATGTTCAAGTAGATTCCTTTCTACATCTGGAAGTTGGTTAATTTTTCTGTTTATAATACCATGAGTTAAGGTTCCCTTCGTCGTATCATCTGGTTCATGGATTTCCATCTTGGAACCTTGAGGTTAGGAGTCGGGAGCTTCTGGGACAGCGCCGCGAGGGCTCCTGGTACAGAGAAACCAGGCAGCGTGTGAAGTGAGGCCGTATGCTCCTTTTTCCTCAGTGACCGGTGCCTCCCCGTTTTCTCAGCTTCACCAAGTGGACTCAAAATCTGCTTTACTAGCCCGGGTGCAGCCACCTTTGGTGGGCACGTGACTCCAAGTTCAATGCATTTTATGTATGATATGAGAGGCTGAGTTTCAGAACCATTTGATCCTTCACATAAACTTATGGTACTTTGTCTTCAGGGGTCTCTCAGGTTCATATGCATTCCTTTCTGATAAAATGGCTGATCTTTATATTTCAAAGAACTCTAATCTGAAGCTGATGCATGCAATAATTAACCTCCATACCTCAAGCCCCTTTCTTGATATAGTTAGTTGGCTATTGCTGAAATTGGCTCTTGAATGCATTCAATTTCACAAGCTGGAATAAATCTCTTAATTACTATAATAATTTTAATAAAACGAATCAAATGCTTTCTGAAATTTCCCCCAAAGATTGTACTCACAATGCAGCACTACTTACTGTGCAAAAAAAATGTGCTATCTGAGGAAACAGAAATTCCTTAGAGAACAGCTTGACTTCACTTTGGCCAGTGCCCCTTTGTGACACTATTACTACTAAATCACCCATGCTGTAATACAACTCTTATAAAAGATCACAGAAACAGCATTCCTCACAATTGCTACCAACATCTTAAACACAATCACCAATGACCTGGCTTCCTTTCATGGAATGAGTGCAAGATCATAAAACCTATTTAGAATAGGTGGCCAGCTAACGACATGAAAAAGCCCTGCGGAAGAGGAGTTACTCCTTGGAGGTGACATGAGATCTGCCGACCCAGAACATGAGACTCCACACACAGCAAGGTGAAGAGTTGATATGCATGTTCGTAGAAGACACTCATAAAGTAGTGATGAGTGAATTTCTATAGAAAACCTTGATTAAAAGTAGAGATTGGGATGGAGCTCAGAAGAAGCAGGGGATTGCCGTAAGCAACCCTTTTTATCGAAGACACAGGCTGGGCTCCGCTGGTCTTTCTTTTCTGTGTATGGCTGATGCTGCGTTGAGCTTCAAAAGCCACTTCAGAAAGGCTGCAGGCTCCTCTGCGCCCCCTTCCTCTCACAGCATGTTCCCAGGAAGAATATTCACTCAGACTGGTTATCAAAATATCCATAAATTAAACTGTTAAATGACACAAACTTTATAATTAACAAAATAATGCTTAAGAGGAATCTCCATTGTATTGTTCTGCTAATGTATGATTTTATAAATGTCAACCAATCATACTTTTTTTCTCATAAGTCCCCAGATCCTCGGTATTTAAGATGTGTGTGTGTGTGTGTGTGTGTGGTGGCGGGGGAGTGGAGGGAGGGATCCTTTATCTCCAGTTTTTTTGCAAATCCTCAGCAAGTGCTGCCCAATTCTGCATAATTTTGGTCCTTCAATAAACTAATTTTAACAAAAGTCCCATAATAAACAAAGTAACACAATCAATTTTGATAGTACAGAGGAACCAGTGTGACATTTGGTACAGTCATTTATATTATTCTACTTACATAGGCTAAACACAGAGGGTATACACAAGAATATATGAATACAACAATTAGTTAACCCTGTGTTACAAACAAAAATGCACCCCTAGGATCTTAATTTTCCTTCAAAAGCTGCCTGAACTTAACAGTCAATAAGATTTTTAAAGATTTTTATGTAGGATTAATGAAAGCTAAGATAGATAATCCTTCAGAAGCAGTAATGGGAGCAATGATTCCCAGAGGGTATGTGAAGGAGGGGGACAGGGGGAACTGATAGCAATGATTTCTTTATAAGCCCACGTGAGAGGAATGAATAACAGAATTACAGGTGAACTGATACATTGGATGGTGTAAGATATGACAAAATAATAATAATATATAATATAATAAGAAGGGTGGAGGGGAGGGGAGGGGAGGGGAGGGGAGGAAAAAGGAGGAGCTGATATCAAAGAGTTCAGGAAGAAATAAAATGTTTTTAAACCAATGTGGGCAGCAATTGTACAAGTTATGCTTGTTCTAATTGAATTATGGACTTATCATATCTGTAAGAGCTCCCAATAAAATGATTAATTAAAAAAGTTTTTAAGATGTTTAAAACAACTATGCGGCTGAGTGGAGATGTATCACTTCTAGGGTACCAATTCATACTTGCATGAGTTTAGTAAAAAACAAAAACGTGTTGAAACATGTCTTGACATGCAGTGGATGGTGGCAGACAAGTTCCATCAGTTATACACTGAGTCTCACTGGGGTACCTTCAAAATATGATCTCACCAAAACAGTGGCTTCCAAGGGGATCTGCTGGGCAGGTTGAATGCAAGGCAGAGATGTTAACTTTAAAGGTTATAGTGACTGTTTGGGGGGATTCCAAAAGTGGGGGTGTCATCTTGATAGATTTTTTTCTAAGGGCACAGATGATCACAGCAGCTTATTAGGATGAGATTTTAAGAAAATATAAAACTGCATTAGTGTGAAAAAGGCTAGGAAAAGAGAACCCAGGATCCCCACCCCCACCCCTCCACCCATCACAGAAATGCACCTGCTCGTTCTTCATGAAGAACTATATATACATATAAACTATATATATAAACTATAAACTATATATCATCCACCTTAAAGCCCTTATCTTACCCCCTCATATTTCTTTTTAAAATTTACTTTTATATTTAATCATTTTATTGGAAGCTCTCACAGGTATTATAACACTCTATAGTTCAATCACATCAAGCAGTATTATACATTTGCTACCAAAATCGAACTCAACACATTTTCTTTTTTCTTGAACTCCTTTAATATCAGCACCCCCCTTGTCCCCTCCCTCCCCCACCATATACCCTAGGAATCCTTAATTCTCAAACTTAAACAACATTTCAGAAGTATATTATTTGAATCCCTCAAGAATGCCAAAGCAGCTGTTTGGACATGGTGTAAATCAAAGAGCTCATAAATATTTGAAGAAGGGTTAGAGAGATGAAAACTGCCTTCAGAAGTGAATAGACCTACATGGACGATAAATAGAAAAACAATAGCTCATGTCTTCATGTTTTTGTTTAATAAAGGTTTCTGATTTTTAGCAATGCTTTTTTTTAACCTACTAGATCTCACTGCCACTCACTGCCATCAAGTCAATACTGACTCATAGTGACCCCCAAGACTATAACTGTTTATGGTAGTAGAAAAGCCCACTCTTTCTCCAGCGGAGATAGGTAGGTTTATTGTGATAGGTAGGTTTATTGTGCCAACTTAGCTAATAGGAACTTTGGGGAATAATCACGTCACAGTTTGACTGGAGGGCAAAAAAATAAATGGCTCGGCAAGGCCCGTGCCTTGCTCTCTTCCTCTCTGGTGATCAGACCAGTGTACAGCTGCTTTAGCTAGTTCTCTGCTTCAACTTGTGAGCTACACTACCTGTGGGACAGCCAACCTGTGGATCATGTCACTAGAGCTTGAAGTTCCTTCAAGACCTGCTTCCCCACGCTGCTGGTGTGTACACTTGAGCTTGAGGCTGGTGGAACCTGTCATCTTGCACTTCTTGAGTTCTATATCCCATCTGGGTCTTCTTGCTAAGCTCCTGAGCTGCTGACTGTTGGTAACCAGCTCTGTTGTTTGCTGCCTATAGGAGGACTCTGTCTGCATTGCCCTAGGGAAGACTCAGCTATCTGCTTCCTTGACCTAAGACCCAGCAGCCCTCATGAGTTGAAGAACTGCCAGTATATTAACTGTTCCACAGAAGTGAGTTGAACTGAGCCCTCTGTACTGCTGTGCGGACTAATTAGCTTTTATATTCCTTTGTGATGTATAAATCTATCCATATATGTATATGTATATATATATAAAATCATAAGTGTCTTGGTTTTCTTTCTCTAGAGAACCCTGCCTAACACAGTTTCAAACTGCCGACTCTGTGGATCACTACACTACCATATGATTTATAAATTCGAGAGAAATAAAAACATATGTCCATCTGAAACTTGTACATGGGTGTTCACAGTAGCATTATTCATAATAACCCCAAAGTGGAAACAATTCAATGTCTAATAGATAAACAAATGAAGTGTGGTATACATGAGTAAAATGTTATTTAGCATAAAAGTATGAAGTATTGATAAATGTTTCATCATGGATTAGCCTTGAAAATTATGTTAGGTGAAAGGAATCAACCAGAAAAGACAAGATATTGAAATGCACAGAATAGGCAAATCCATAGAGACTGCAAGTAGAGTAGTGGTCACCAGGGGCTGCTGGTGTGGGAAAGAAAAAGGAAAGGCACCTCTCATGGACACAGGTGCTTTGAGATGATGAAAAGTTTTAAAAGTGATTGTGATTGCACAACTTGATGAATGCATTAAAAACCATTTCATTTTACACTTTAAAGAGGTGAACTGTATCTAATGAAATTTTTATTTTATATGGCTATGAACATTATAATGTGATATGTCTAAAAGTTAAAACATGCAAAACAAGATGATATATTGTGTAGACACGCAAACACGTATTTGGAGACGTGCAGGCAAGGGTGGCATTCCCCATATGGAAAACCTGGTGATGACAAAGCAGAACAAATGTGGGTTGATCCTTACACAGTGCAGAGAGCTGGAAGGCCATCACCCTGCTGCCGGGAAAGCAAGTGACAAATCTGAGACAGTGATTGTCTCTGTGCAGAGAGAGAGGGCAAAGGGCCACAATATTTTTAATGTCAGCATCACAAAATGTCCAAACTGATGGCTGAGACCACAGCATTTATGCTTTCCAACTTTTGCATACTTGGAATATTTCATAGATTTAAGAATTTCTTCATGTCTAGGCACTGGTCAGGGCTCTTTGTTCCTGGGAGCTGCTGTTCAATATTGGCCAGGATACAGTGACTTCAAATATCTGCCCATCTCACAAGAACAGCAGAAAGGACCCCACTTCCTTAACTATGAGGGAGTCAACCTATTAAGTCCTTCAAGAGAAAAAACACATTATTTTGAGCAATGGTCATCCACGCTACAGAAAATTGGGTATGATTCGCACTCACAGAAATGATGCTGGTTTCTGCTAGGGAGCCTCTCCCTGAAGCCCACCTACTTATCCTGCTTACGTCACCTGCAGGATGGAACCAAGTCCAAGCTTCCTTTGAAAACCATCCGACCTCCTGATAGTCAAGATTTAAGATTCTAAGAGGACTCCAGTACCTGTTGAATTACACCTCTGCTTTCTGATAGCAGGTTGCTAAATATTTTTAACCTTTTGGCATAGGCAAGTAGTTTGAAAGACGTGGTCAAAAACCTAATAATCTAATTGCAGTATCCCAAAGCCAAGAATAACAAACAGAAAGTTTTTTTGGTGTATTTAAAAAAATTTTTTTATCACTGTCTCATAAGTCTCTCTTGTTATTTGGGTGGCAATAGGTAGTATGGCCCGTTGGTTTGGATTTGGTCTCAGGGCTCTGTATTGAATTCAGTTAAAATATATTGAAAGTGGTTATTTGATCTTAGAAGCAAACTTTCTCCAACATTCACTCATACCTTCCTCTTCCAGCCTGCTTTCCTTGAAAAATTAAAATAGAAGAGACAAAAGAAGCAGGGGGTTAATAAATGGGAAAGAGAATGATATGAACCAATGGCAAATTGTTGTATATCGGGGTATCAACTTTTTCCTCCCCTGCCCCCCCTCCCCTCCCCCAACGAGCCCTTATTGGCAACTCCAGCATTTGCCTGCGATGCATAAAACTGTTTTGAGACAGCTTTTTCCTTGTGTGACTCTGGATCGTACAGGGCCTTCCAGGGGGGGATAAAAACACAATGGATTAGGCATCGCAGCGTCTGCAATTCCCAAGGAAGAGGTAGCTTTAGACCTTCATATGCCAAGCCTGGCGACCAAGTGTGGGTCCGTCGGCAGCTGGAAATGGGACAGATTGTGCTGCAGAGCGAGGACAGGAAGCCTTGCGCGTTTCTGCAGCAGGGGTTGGCTTGAGATAATGCCATTGTGTAACCAGGCCCGCGACCGCTCCCACTGCTGAGAGCCAGGCCTGGCGTCGGACTCCTTGGCAGCCAGCCAGACCCCGAGGTCCTACCGTCTGAAGGCAGGGCGTGTGTCCCCCTCCCCGGCAGTCCGCACACACAGCGCCGGCCACACCTCATCTTCAGAGGAAATCTGGCCAGAAAGCCAGACTTCGTGACTTCGCCTTTATGAGCCTGACCCCACCCCACCCCTGTCCCCTCCCCTGCCCCTGCCCCACTTTTTGCTTTCTTTTCCAGGGCCGTTGCGGCACCCACACGACGCTCAGCCCCCAGCCACAATCGGTTCTTGGCAAGATGCTGTATCCGGAGGGTCTGTAGACCCTGCTCTTCCAAGAGGCAGCAGTTCGTATCACTTTTCCCAATGATCTCTCTTCTCCACTGTTGGGTCGGGCAAGAGCTCTCAGCAAGGCCTATTTTAGACTTCTTGAGCGGCAATATTGTTTGGTTTTCACTGGACATTGTTCTGAATACACAAAAGAGTTCAAGGATGTGGCATTGGGTTTTGTCCTTCTCCCCCTTCGCCGCCCCTCCCCAGAGCTGTCAGGTTTCTCTGGGAAAATGGGATGAAAATGTTTGGGGACATTTCCACAATAAAACACTTTTAAATAGTTGTGGGTTTTTTTGTTTTTGTTTTTTTAAGATTTCCTTTCTAGTCATGTCAAGATTATAACTCAAATCTTCAGAAATCAGGAAATTCCAAATTAATGTTGACACTTTCCCCCTTGGAACTCTCACCAGATGATAACACAGTGTAAAAATGTCTGTTTCGGGTCTGCTGTCCCACACATGGATGCCTCTGGCGAAAGGCTGCTTTAGCCTGCTCAGCCTCAGAAAGAGAGCAACCCTTTAGAAAGCAAATAAGACTTCTATTCTTGGGGTGTGTGTGTGTGTGTGTGTGTGTGTTGCTAACTGCCCACCCCTCCTCTCCCCCGTACTTTTCCAAACCTGCTATGCTAATTCTTTTTCACAGCAACATGCGAAACAATTAGTATAGCTCACTTAGGAACATAGGTAGGAGCAGGAATCCTGGTTCACCCAAAGTGTAACTGTTCGGTTATTTGGTTAAAAATCTGATCACCTTTTAGGCTACTAACGTCTCCCAATTATTTCTTCGTATACAAGATGAACTAAGCAATTCAGATGATTGCCTTCTTGAGGTCGTGGTTACAAGTACAAAGGAGTTGTGTTTAAAGTTGAACATAGTGGGAAAGCAGCCGCATCACTCACGCCGTCCTTGTCAGTTGGTTCTCAGCCCTGTGCCCACTCCAGCGGCTCCCCAGGGTGCTCATCTGTGTGGCTGGGGGGAGCTTCGGTGCTCTGTGAGCTATGAGAGGGAGGGAAATTCTTTGACCTCTTCCATATATTGACAGCAATACAGCATCTACCTCACAAGCTGTGTGAAATTAAACGAGATACTGCATGTTCCCAGTTTAAAAGTACAGCTAAAAACTCCCCCATCATTATTAGCAATGGGAATGGGCATCTAATAACAGCTTTCATGGTGTAAAAGAGAGGAAAAATAGACACAGTCAGCCGAGGTTACAGAAACATGCAGTCACCCCGCTTCTGAGCAGAAAGAGCCCAATGGAAAGAAAATACTCAAGACAAAGCTCCACAAGAAAAATGGAATGGGCTCTTCAAAGCCATTTGCAAAGCTACAGAAATAACACATTATACTGATGAGAAAGAGAGTGAAAATGGAGAACTATCAACCTACAAGGTCCAGAGGCCTGGAAGACAAAACAGGATCCAGAACGTGGGCTGTTGTCCCCCAGTCTATCCTGACTCAGGACATCCCACGGGAGTCACGGTAGAACTGCTGCGTAGGGATTTCGCAAGGCGGCATGACCTTTGAAAAACAGATCGCCAGGCGGTCCTCTGAGTCTCCTCTGTTTAGTTCAATCGAACTGCCCACTTTTTAGCTCGTAGTCACTCAGACCCTCCTCCAGAAGATGAAAGAAAAGGGAAATAAGTACTAGTTTTCTCCAAGTTAAGTGGAAAAATATAAATAAATAATCCAGAACTCAAGAGAGGTGGGCCTTCTATGTATGAGCTAGAAGTAGCAGAAAATAGGTCTGTGTGTTACGTAAAGCTAACACAGTAAGCCAAATAAAACACCAGGCTGAGGGAGAAAGCAAACCTTGATGAGATGACACCTGATTTCATCACCCACCTTTGTATGTAACACACACACACACACACACACACACACACACACACACACCTTAATTGGCCTAGAGCTTGGGATTGGAAAGAAGGGATGCCAAGCATCAAACTCTGACAGTAAGAAAACTGTTGACTCCTGATGTATTCTAATCAACATGATCTGATGAACTTGAGAAATGAAGTCACTTTTTTTTTTAAAGTCAGGCGATATAGTAAGGAAGTCTTAAAGAATGCCTTAAAAAGGCAAATGTATTGTCTATCCGAATTTTTTTAAAAGAGAGAGAAATATAAGCAAACAAAAACAAAATATCCTGACAGGTCTGGCCGTTAAATAGATCGGCTTAGCTGTCATGCCGGCTCGAGAGTGGAGTGTAAGTCATGTGTCAGTACCAGTGTCCTCATAATAACCACAAAGACTGTGGGAAGAGGAAACCTTCCAGACCAATTTCATTTCCTTCTAGGATAGATAGTCAGACCAAGTAATAAGGGTGAAACAATGGGCGTGGGACCTGTGAGGAAGTGGGGCTACGGTTTGCTCTAAGTGCAAGGTCTGGGGTGCGTGGGAGTGCAGTGAGCACTTTTCTCAGCACCTGATTTCTTCTCCCTCCCTGGCTATAGGGAGCCCTGGTGGCATAATGGCCTATGCGTTGAGATGACCTCTTTAAATTTCATTGGCCCAACGTATCCCCTTAGAAGGCACTGATTTGATGGGACCCTTTTTTCTCCCAAGGGTACCCTAGTGAGACCCACCAGCTGCTTGGGAGGAGGAACATGAGGCAACTCCCATAGGTGGAAAGTCTCAGAAGTCCAAAGAAACAGTTCTACTCCCCAATAGTGTCACTATTGACTCGATGGCAGTGGGTAACCCCGATTTCCTGGGGCTTCTTCTCCCCAAGGAGCTGTTTACATTTAGACTTCTTTCCAGAACCACAGAGATTGTGCTCAGTGGTGAAGAGTCTGAGGAGCAGGATGAGGGGGCAAAATAGTGAGTGACTCCTGGCTTGGCCGGCAGAGATGATGAACCGGGGACCCTCTGACTTACTGATCCTTGTTCATCAAATGCCTCTTTCATCACAGAGCCATCCTTTGATGACTAGTTGAAGACAAATGATCCAAATAGACTCCAAAACCAGATGAATGGATAAGCAAAATATGGAACATATGGATAAACAGAATATGGAACATACATACATTGGACTAATATTTAGTCATAAAGAGAAATAAAGTCCTGTATATGCTACAACATCGATGAGCCTTGAAAATATTATGCTGAGTAAAATAAATCACACGCAAAAAGATTATACTGTATGATCCCATTTTTATGAAATATCTAGAATAGGCTAGTAGAGAGAAACCAAAATTTATTAGTGGCTACCAGGGGCAGGAAGATGAGAAGGGGAAGGGGACTCACGCTTAGGGGACATTGAACTTCTGCTAAAGGTGATGGGAAATTTTGGAAACAGATGATGATGATTGAACAACGGGATAAACAACTGATGCCAATAAATTATGGATATAAAGAGATATGGCAAGAATCAATAGCTTCTTATTTTCGTATTTTGTTTAATAAAATTTCTATTATTGTGGTAGTTACATAGTTTCATGTAAATGTGATAAATAGAGTGAAGGGGTGGAGGTTAGCCTGTCAATCAGGTCACAGCCTGCTGATGCCTCCTAGTGGGCTTGACTTTCTCATGAGGATTCTGGGAACTTCCTCTCTCCCTGGAGGTGGGCCCCACTCTCTCTCTTCTTCCCCTTCCTGTGGAGGAGACACTCAGATAGCTGGAGGAGCCACGTGGAGACCCACGCCAGTGCTGAGATGCTTCCCTCAGCATTGGATCCACAAGACTTTCCACCCACCAACCTGTGATCTTCCTGTATTCGGCATCATTGCATGTGCTGTGTGAGTCTGAAGAGGAATTTATTGACTAGTACCAGACATATGGGCTAATATCAGACTTAGGGACTTGATCTGGACTGGGCTGGGATGTTTTCTCAATATACGATTGCTTTTTGATATAAAACTCTTTCTTATACACATATGAGGGCCTCTGGGTTTGTTTCTCTAGTCAACCCTGCCTAACACAATTATTTTATAGCAATACTTTAAAAATTTCACTCCCATATATACTTTCCACAATAATTTTTTAAAAAGTGGTTAGAAGTCAGTAAATGTTTTATGTGTTCATCATTTATGACCTCACATCTTTCCCAGTTCAGGGAAATTTCTGTGTACTGCATCCTTATTGCAAAGTACATTATGTTCCCAAAAATGATCGGATAGTTTTGTTAGAATTTTGATTCTCTTGATGGACCCTGCCATTCACTTTCTATGGTTTGGGTCAGGCAAGCAAGTTTGGTCTCAGTGCAGGGAATGGAAAGTAACTGTGCTGTCACTCAGCCACTTACATCACTTTACTTAATTTAAGCACCTTTTCTTCTTCTTCTTTTTTCTACTTTCCTCAGTCCTAAGCCTTGTTGTTCATTGACAATGAGGTAACTCTTACAGGCTACAAACATAACCTACAACCATGCATATTTTCAATACCATCCTTGGTCAAAATTACAATGATATTTCAACACTGGGAGTTCAGTCCCTCTATGAAGTCAAAATTGACAGTAGAGCCATGGGTTTGCTTCCTGGTTTGTCTCCACTGCTCTGGTTTCCAGGACAGCAGGCAAAGCCCAACCTTGTGCTTTTGACATCTCACCCCAGGGTGATTCTGCCATTGGCTTGCTGTGTGACTTTGAGAAAGTTAACGATCTCTCTGTGCCTAGTACAAGAAGGAAGGAGTCACAGCACCTCCCTCAGAGTAGCTACAAGAATCCAAGACAATTTGGATTGGAGCACAGAGCTTGGTCCATGGGAAATACCCACTGCCGTTGAGCTTATTTCAATTCATAACACAATGATGTGGCGTTTCCTGTAAATCTTCATCGGAGCGGAGAGCTCTTCTTTCTCCCCGGGAGTTGCTGATGGTTTTGACGGCCAACTTTGTTCCTAACAGTCCAGTGGCACCAGAGCTCCTCATCGTGACTCCAGACGACAGGTTACAACTGCCCAGCCGGCGTACGAGGTTGTGAACTGTGATAGAAGCAGATTGGAACACTGAACCCCTATGCCCACAGGCTGCCTCAGGCCCTAGATCCAGGAGCGCAAAAAGGTGAGACAGACGATTTATAAACAGAATCTAGGCTAATTAGATACAATATAGAATGATAACTAGTAAAACTATGTTAAGATCTTTTTTCCCTTAGTAGTATAACGACTGACCTTGTATCCAAAATAAAACCAGAGTAAGCAGCATGGCATTCTGCTTCACACCAAGGCCTCCAGCAGTGCACTGCCTGCATGCAAATCTTGAGCTTGCCACTATGAGCGCTGAGTCCTTGAGGAAGGTATTTTTATCGCGGCCGCCGGTTAGACTGCTGTTGTTAAGGGCCACTGAATCACTTCCAACTCACAGTGAGCCTGTGCAGAGCACAGCAACCCACTGCCTTGTCCTGCGCGATCTTCACAATTGTGGCGACGTGTGAGCCCATCTGTACAACCACACTGTGAGTCATAAATATTAAGTGATCTAATCTTCGTTTTCAACATGATATTTTAAAACTCAAAGGAGAGACCACTACTCATTAATACTACAATGTCACTTATGTTGATTCACTCCATCTGAAAACTTTCTTTTGGGGGCAGACACTTTGGATTGGAGTGGAGGGTCCTTATTAGTCACGAAACAAAGCAGATAAAGGAGCAGAGAGAAATTAAAACTCCACAATACCAAATAAATAAACCAGAGGTTAATGCCTTTGAACATTTTACTATTACAGTAATTACTAACATTTAAAGATGGAATTCATCACTCTTATGACTTGAACTGTATCCTCCAAAAATATGTGTTGTACGTGCTAACCCCTGAGGTGCAAATGCTAGCCCCTGATGAAGTGCAAAGTCAGCAGTTCAACCCCACCAGGGGCAGTTCTTCCCTCTCCTGCAGGTTTTCCATGAGTCAGAACCAACTCAGTGGCAGCGTTCTGATGGTACTTTCAGAAAAATGGTTTGCTTTGTTATGGGGCCATATCGCTGTACAATGTGGCTTAGCCAATTGCTTTTGAGTGTTAAGAGGGAGCCGGTTAGACACGGAAGCAAGGAAGTGCAGACCAGGACGGTGTCACACCGAGGAGCTGAGGGAGAGAATCTGGAAAGACCTGCGAGCCCACAGCGATCTGAATTCAGACTGGTAGCATCTGACATTATTCACAGAGAACACATTTCTGTTCGTTTGGTAAAGTCACCCACTTGTGGCATCTCGATTACAGCATTGCTAGGAAGCCAAGATAACATTTTTTCTTCTGGAAGAACCAAATATTTAAACTATGTTCAACAAAAATACACTTAGTTCAGGAAGTGACTTTGCGTCTTCCTGATTCAGTACATCTACATTTGTATGAGCAGCTGGCTTTTAAAAAAATGGTTTTATTTTACTGGGGGCTCTTGCAGCTCTTTTCACAATCCATACATATATCCATTGTGTCAAACACATCTGTACATATGTTGTCCTCGTCTTTTTAAAAACATTTTCTTTCTACTTGAGACCTTGGTATCAGTTCATCATATTTTCCCTCCCTCCCCCACCCTCCCTCCCCCATGTCCCCTTGATAAATTATAAATTATTCTTTCTTTTTCATGTCTTACACCAACCACTATTTCCTTTCACCCACTTTCCTACCATCCATCCCCCTGGAAGGGGCGCCATACGTTGATTATTGTGATCTGTTCCCCCTTACTCCCCCCTCTCCTTCCTTTACCCTCCTGGTACTGCTGCTCCTCTTATAGGTCCTGAGGGCTTTTTCTGTTCTGGATTCTCGGTGTTTCCAGCTCTTATCTGTACCAGTATACATGTTCTGGTCTAGCCAGATTTGTAAGATAGACTTGGGTCATGATGGGGGAGGGGGGAGCATTAAAGAACGAAAGGAAGGTTGTGTGTTTTGTCAGTGCTATACTGCACCCTGACTGGCTCGTCTCTTCTTTGTGGCCCTTCTGACAGGGGGTGTCCAATTGACTACTGATGTGTTTTGGGTCTCCACTCTGCTCTCCCTCTCATTCCCAATGATATGATTTTTTTTGGTTTTGTTTTGTTTGGGGTCTTTGATGCCTGATACCTGATCCCATCAACACCTCATGATCACACAGGCTGGTGTGCTTCTTCCATGTGGACTCTGTTGCTTCTCAGCTAAATTCCCACTTGTTTATCTTCAAGCCTTTAAGACCCCAGATGCTATCTCTTTTGATAGCCAGGCATCATCAGCTTTCTTCACCGCATTTACTTATGCACCCATTTTGTCTTCAGCGATCATGTTTATGCACCCATTTATTTTTCGTCTTCATCGGTCGTGTCAGAGAAGGTGAACATCACAGCATGTCAGGGAAGGTGAACAACACAGTGTGTCAGGAGAACAAATTGTTGTTGCGTTGAGGAAGTACTTGAGTGGAGACCCTTGTCCATCAATCAGCTGGTTTTTCCAACACCACAGACCTCTCAGTTGCAGATGATGACTACTCAAATGACCCAGGTTTAAGCCAGAAAAGAACTCTCCTTGTTCCCTCGCTATTACTAATCCCCATACCCAGTCTGCAAGCACATCCCTACCTTTAAGGTACATCTTCTTCAAACTATGTGCAAACTCACCATCTTCTTTGTAGTTCTACCACTGCCACTGCTACAATCATGCCATGCAAGAGGCCTTAACTGTTCTATCTACAGCCTCCCTGAACTGCCCCCTCCCTTCTCCATCCAGAAGTCAGAATGATGCTCTTAAAACATAAACACAGCTGATGACTAGTTGGGCATTAACTATGTAAAGGACCAAACTCCTTGCTGTCTAGTGGATGCTCATTCACGGTGACTTCACACTAGTCAGAGTAAAACTGTGCTCCGTAGGGTTTTCAATGACTTTGGGTTTTTTTGGTTTTTTTTAAAGTATGATACGTTTTTCTTCTGCAGCCCCTCTGCATGGACTTAAACTGTCTACCTTTCAGGTATTAGCTTAACATGTGACTAATCTTTACCACTTAGGGACTCCACTTACTTTTTACCAAATGAATTCCTTAAACCTTAAAATATAAGTTACCATTTTTTTTATTTCAGGAAAAGATTCCAAGTCCAGAAAATGTCAGCATTCCGCCCCACGTCAAATGCCTTGTAGACAGCAGAGCTGGGATTCAAAGGCAAAGCAAACGGTCCCCAGAATCCACATTTTAACTGCTCAATTATTCATCTCAACTCTCCTTCTAAAACAAAGTTCCTCATTTTCCTGCACAAAGCCCTCAACAGCTCCCATTACACCAAGGATGGGATTCAAGTTCCTCTTAGAAGCCTCCAAGCCTGGGGACCAGCTCTGCCTCCCTCAACAAGCACAGCTCCTACCTTTGTATTCTAGCCCACTTTGCAGAGCCACACCTGCCCCCAGCCTGGGCGCCAGCCCTACCTCCCCCAGGGTGGGACAGGGCTGAGCCACCTTCTCATTCACAGGAATCCTCAAGGGGCTGCATCCCCTGAGGCTTTCCCACCGCCTGGCCACCTACAGAGATTCCCTTCTCTTCCCCTGCTGCTTTTGAATAACAGGCATCTCCGGCAGGACTTTTGGTATACTACATTGCAGATTTTGCAAAATTTTGTCTTTTCCTCTCCCCTAAAGTGCCAGCTTCTCAAAAGCAGAGCCTCCCTCCAGTTGACAGTCATATTTCTAGTTCTTGAAACGTGCCTGACTCTAAGTGGAATTCCCTGACTGTCTTCATGAATGGTCAAAAAAACAAGGTATGGCTGCTAGATCCTGCACGTTGTTGCAACCGCACAACAATGAAATAAGGGTCTCTGAGTGGTGCAAGCCCTGTCAATCTACTTCAGGAAAACCAGTCATTGACAATTTTAAGGAGCACAGTTATGTGTGCGCTGACATTCCTGGGCTGACCTTGCATAGAAGCCGAGTCTGGAATGATTTTGTAGATAGTGTATTTGAAGGGTCAGTGTTAAGGGGTACACTGAAGAAGCTGAGAGAGGGAGAGGCTGGAAGAGAAAGAAGTTTAGCTAAGGCACAAAAGCTTGGAGAAGTCAGCAATATCGACCTCAGCAGGTGGGAAGGGGGGAGGAACGAGCAAAGGCGACCAAATATGCAGTATCTGAATGACACCTGGCTCTAGGTCAGCCAGCGGAGGATGAGAAAGTTCTCCCTAAAGTTAGTAAAAATCTGCTTCTCTGTAATGTTATCCATTCCACGTCATTCCCTTTTCTCCTGGAGCAATCAAGAAACGTGACGCCCTTTTGTTTAAGCTAGCTGTTTAAATGACCTTAGAGTACTGCCTTCTTCTTTCGGTCCTTTGCTAGGTGGAGCACCAGCGGTTCTCGGTGTAAGATTTCCAAGCCCTCACTTTCTGACCACTCAATCTGAAACTTTTATCATTCTTAAATTCCTTCTAAAACTCTCTCTAGAGTTTCAGTGTTAAGGATTTTCAGGAGTGGCCCGCCTCTTGCAGAATACAATAGAAAACCGACTAACTAGATAGAAGTAGAGCTTCGGCAAGAGACAACTTAGAGACCCTCAAGCACCAGAATGGTGAGTTCCCTTACAATAAAAATTAGCAAAACATGAAGTTGTCATCTGACCTGAACATCTTTTAAAATTCCAAATGCTTTATTCTCCCCTTTAAGTCTTCCAAAGTGTCATGTGAGCAGTATCTAGATTCTGAAAGTCACCCTGGTGATGTAATGTGTTACACATTGCGCTGCTAACCTCAATGGTTCAAAACTACCATTTGCTCCACAAAAGAAAGATGAAGCTTTCTACCCCCTTGAAGATTTGCAGCCTTGGAAACACACAGAGACGATCTTAGAGGGTCATTATGAGTTAGAAGTCAACTCAATGGCAGTGAGTGTTTTTTTAATTCTAAATGAAAAATTTGCAACAGACAAGTGTTTGCAGGAACAAACTATTTAAATAAAAACTGGCAGGCATATAAAACATCTGCAATTCTATAGTTGTTTAAGAATACAAAGACAATGTATGTAGCCTTGTTCCATTGTTCATCTTTGTGTTATGTATATTTTATCCTTAGATCCACTGCCATAAAGAAAGCTGCTGGTGCATGGCTACTAGAAGATATAGCATCTGGGGTCTTAAAGACTTGAAGTTGAACAAGCAGCCATCTAGCAGGGAAGCAAATAAGCACACATGGAGGAAGCACAGCAGTGATCAGGAGGTGTAGATGGGATCAGGTGTCAGGCATCAAAAGACCCTAAACAAACAACCATTTTGATGCAAATGACATGGCTTGTAATGGAGACCCAAAGCCCATCTGTAGACAATTGGACATTTCCTCACAGAATGTTTACAAGGATGGGACAAGCCAGCTAGGGTACAGTATAGCACACACAACATTCCTTTAGTTCTTTAATTCTTCCCTCTCCACCCCCTACCCCCACCCCACTATCATGACCCCAGTTCTACCTTACAAATTCGGCTAGACCAGAGCATGTACACTGATATGGATAAGAGCTCCTGACACACAGAATCCAGGCCAGATAAACCCCTCAGGACCAATAATGAGAGTAGCGATACCATGAGGGTAGTGGGAAGCCAAGAGGGGTGGAGGGTGGAGAGAAAGGGAGAACCAATCCCAGTGATCAACAATTCCCCAGGGGGATGAACAACAGAAATGTGAGTGAAGGAAGACGGCAGCCAGTGTAAGGTATGAAAATAAAAATTATAATTTATCAAGAGTTCATGAGAGTGGGAGGGTGGGAGAGGGAGGGGGAAAAAGAGAAGAGCTGATACCAAGGGCTCAAGTGTAAAGAAGAGGTTTTGAAATAATGATGACAACATATGCACAAATGTGCTTGATACAGTTGATGTACGGATTGTTATAAATGGTGTAAGAGCCCCCAACAAAATGATTTATTAAAAAAAACACACACACTGCCATAGAATAGATTCTGACTCCTAGAAACTCTGTACTGTATAGGGTTTCCAATGCTGTAAATCTTAATGGGAGCAGACAGCCTCATCATACTCCTTAGGAGCTGCTGGTGAGCGCAAACCAGTGATCTTGAGGTTAGCAGCCCAATGGTTATCCACCAGCACCACCAGGGCTCCTTATTTTATCATTTCAAACTAAACTCTCTGCCACTGAGTCAATGCTGACTCACAGCACCCCTCTGTGGGTTTCTGAGGCAGTAACTGCTTAAGGGAGTAGAGAGCCCAGTCTCTCTCCCACAGATCTACTGGTGGTTTTGAACTGCCAACCATGAGGATCGCAGCCCAATGCTACCTGAGGAGCATACAATACATTTTTCAATAAACCAATTAAACAGAATAGTTCGATTGTGGGGTGAGCTACATTTCTTCATGACAGAAGATATTCAAACAGAACAGCAAAATGTCTATAATAGGAAAAAAGGGGGACCATGTGTTAGGGGAGGTGTAGCACTTTATGTCTGAGGCAGACTGCAATCCTAAGAGTTTATGATTTAATAGCCTGGCAACCCTCTATGTTGCAGAATTAAGTTCAACAGTATTTTCCATGATTACAGCAGGAGGAATGAAATTATAACAGAAGATCATATCAGGAATATAAACCCTTTTTTAAATGAATCAAAGAAATAGAGGAAAGGATGGGGTACAGTTTTATTTAGATATTATAAGCTTATTTCTCTTGACTCACTTCAGGAATAACTAGGCTTTGGGTTGGAAATCTACTGAACTATTCAGCACCCAATCACATTTTAAGACTCCCAGTGGCCAAGTATGAGCAGTTGTGTCATAAAAATCTATAAGAACAGTAATAGATTAGATGCCATTTAGTAGAATAAGTAACGATGAGTCCATACTGGTAGAGGAAGGAAAGAAAGGTGTGAGGAGGGAGGGAGGGAAGAAAAAGAAAATAGGAAGTTCTTTTTTGTTCTTTGTAAATGCTGACAAATACAGAGAGAGAGTTGTTGTCAGCTACTGTGAACTCAGAAGCCAAGTCATGGCAGCCTCACGCACAACATAACCACAAGCTGCCCATCCCCCTGCCACCCCGTGATCAACTCCAGGTCTGATCACGATGTTCTGTGCGGATTTCATTGACTGATTTGGAAGTAGATCGCCAGGCCTTTCTTCTTAGACCTGGAGCTCCAATGAAATATAGTCGTGATCAGACATGAAAAAAAATTTTATCAATTATCATGGGTTCATGAGTGAGGGGGGAAATGAGCTGATCCCCAGGGCTCAAGTGGGAAGAAAATGTTTTGAAAATGATGATGGCAACACATGTACAAATGTGTTTGATCCAATGGATGGATATATGGTTTATGATAAGAGCTGTATGAGCCCCCAATAAAATGATTTTTAAAAGAAAAATAATTATATTTATGCTCATCACAATACACAAGGCCACAGACAGAGGGGTGGTAGCACATGAGGTGCATTGTCTGGAGTCCCCAACACACAGGAGGAGACTTCTACCTCTGCACAACCAGTGCCCCATCTCGACAGGAAGGAGCTTTAAAACACACCAATTGATGATTGCAGTAAAAAGGGAGTCAGACAAAAACCATCCATGGATATAACTCTGAGAGCAGTTTAATGGAAAAAAGAATAGTTTCAGTGTATGCCAACAAAATGGTTATTTTTAGAAAGAAAAGGTAGTAATTATACAATGGACGAGCAACTCAATGGCAATGAGTTTGATTTGGTGTTTTGGGGGCAAAACAGGGAAGTCAGACAGCACTTTTACCTATCCCTTGGTAAAATCAGCATCCTATCCCTTAGTGAAACAGAGACCAGATCACTTGGTCAGCAGGCAACCCGTGTTTCCAGAGCGGGACAAAATATTAATTATGCTGCTCTCTAGACAGCACCATCTAGTCACCTTCTAGACACAACCTGGAGCTAATCAGGAAGAAGAGAACACTCGAAAAATTCAAATGAGAAACACTGTCTAATAACTGCTCTTTATCCTTTAACGATGTTCATAGTGAGATTAAAGAACGAGTCCAAGTTCAAAGACTCATGAGATAAAACATGGTACATGATCCTGGACGGGATCTTAGAAATTGTTATAAAGAAATTGGTACCATTGAGAAACTGAGAGATGGACTATATATTGAATAAAAGCATTGTACCAACTTTATACTTCCTCAATTTGATAATCTTTGAGTACATAGGAAAATTTTCCCACAGTTACAGAATGTACAGGGATGGGTGTGTATATATGTGACCAACATGCAAATGGTTCAGAAAAAGCATATGAAGGTAAGTTAAAAAGTATCGCTACTAGGGTCCCAGTTCATACATGCATGGGTTTATTCCAAACAAAACACGTTTACATATGTTTCCGCAATCAGTGGATGGCTACAGACAAATTCTCTCAGTGATAGACTTGTCTTAATTGCATTAGGGTGCCTTCAAAAAATGACCCATCGAAATAGTAGCTCCTGAGGAGATGCGCTGGGCCGGCTCACATGAAAGCAGAGAAGTCTTCTCCTAGGTTATAGCAGCTGGGTTTTTTTGGAATTCTAAAGGGATAAGGTTGATAGATTTTCTCAAAAGACACAAAGCAATCATGGAGACTTTTTAGGAAAACGTTTTTAAAGGAAAAGGGAAACTGCATTGGGGAGAAAAAGGCCAGGAAAATTAAACCAGAAAGCTGTCCTCCCATGATGACAATGCACTTGAGCATTCTTCATGATAGCAAGGGCTGGTCTATGAGAATTTCACTGGAAAACCTAACTCCATCCAGCTTACAGCTCTGACATTGCCCTTTCCTGACTTGTTTTTCTTTCCCCAAGCCCCAGAAAACATTTTAAAGGAACGTGATTTGCCCTCCTTGTTGAAGCTAAAACTAGTGCTTTGTTGTGATTTGAAAGGAAGAGCACAGAATTGTTCAAGGAAACACTAGAGAGGTGAAAACACTGCTTTCAGAAGGGTGTAGAACTCTATGGAGGATATATCGAGAAACACAAACTTCACATTTTTGCTTATTAAAATTTCTATGATTTTGCAGCAATATTTTCATATCTGTGTGTGTGTGTGTGTGTAAACACACATACATGCTGTGAATGAATGATAAAGTAAATGTAACAAAATATCTTAAAATTTGGGGATTTGGGTAAAAGATATATGAGTTCTTTATATTATACCTAGAACTTTTCTATAAATTTTGTATTATGCTGTAATAATAAGATTTAAAAGTCAAGCTAATGTTTAAAAAAAATTTAACCCAAGGATATGTCAATTTTTAAAATGATAACACCTAAATAATTTATTATAGGGAACACAGGTGAAATCATTTGTAAGAGACATAAAATTCAGAAACTCACTGCCATCAAGTCAGTTCAGCCTCTGCACATTTATTCAACCAGGAGTCACTGAACCCTACTCAGAGCCAGACTCTCCAGGAACTCAGGGTTTGAATGTGGGCTAAGAAGTAAGAAGAGGAGCCATGCTCTCTCGAATGGCTAACAGTGGGTTTCAAAAAACAACAAACACATAAGTGTGAAAATCTTCAATGTAGTATACCAAAAGTCCGGATGTAGATAGATACATGCTATCCAAATGCAGCTTGTGAAGAGGCAGAAGTCTCCGCAGGTGGCCAAGTAGTAGGGGAAAACCTCAGGGGATACAGCAGTTGGAGAGTTCTTGTGGATGAAGAGTATTGGTGAGATTACGGTAAATGCCCTAGTAACCTGGGGTTGAAGAAGTAGTTGAAGACCAGTTGGTTAATTAATGTATTAACTCATTCCTGGAAGAGCCCTAAAGAAACTGCCCAGTTCAATCCCTTTGTTAAATAAGACAATAAGCATGC
>NW_022103896.1:84058933-84080951 GCF_000313985.2 Echinops telfairi | reverse complement strand
CCCCCCCCCCAGTCTATGTCATCTAAATTGTTAATGAGAGAAACAGGGCTAACTAAATTCATCTTGGAGGTGGGAGGTGATCTTTCTTTAGCTTTTCCTTTCTTTCCCCCATAATTTTCTCGAGGAACAACTGAGCTCCAGTTTGGAGCACATGATTTAAGGAACCGGCCAAATTCAACCTGAAGTGAAGATCAAGCATGAATTGAACCCGTAAATGATGAACACAGTATTGTCTTAACCTAACCACATCAGGTTAATTCTGAAGGGGGCATTTTACTCACTGGTCACACGCTCTAATGGTGTGCGTTTTAATTTCATCCTCAAGCAATCGAGCAAGCAGGGCTTCTATGCCTCAGTGTCGTTAATTAATGATCACCAAGAATTTCGGACAGGTGGGAGGAGCCCACCTTCAGCAGGATTTAGCAGCAGCTGTACAAGCTGACCATATTATGATTGACACTGTCTTCAAAGACTCACTTATCCTACAATCTATCTGAATTGTTTTATGACACAAGTGGAGTGACTCATTGGTTGTGATGTTAATTGGAAATGCTAAAATAAATAATACTTAGATTTCTTGCTTATCAAGACACGATTAGCATGGGGAGATAGGCTCCTGAACACCACCCTCGTCCTTTCATGACACAGGAGGCAGAGGGAAGGACAGTTTCCTGCATGAGCCCCGGATCCATCAATTGTACTAGTTTCGACATGAAGTACAAGGAGCCCTGGTGTAGTGGGTTACCAATTGGGCTGCTAACCACAATCTGGAAACTACCTGCAGGAGAAAGGCTTTCTGTCCGATAAAGATTTAGAGCCTCGGGAAAGCACAGAGGCAGTTCACCTCTGTCCTCTGGGTCATAGGAGTTGAAATCTCTTCAATGGTAGTGAGTTGTAGTATAGTATTAGGAAAAAAGAATCACAGTGGTCTAGTGGCTTCAGCATTGGACTGCTAATCCCAGGTGGCAGTTCAAACCAAATGGCAGCATATCTTACACTGAAGGAATTGAAGAAAAAAGTCAAGCCTTGATTTGAAATATTGAAAGCTTCTATGGACAAAATATTTAAGGATGCAGGAAGCATCAAAAGAAGATGTAAATAATTCAGAGAGTCACTTTGGCAAAAGATATCCAACCAGTTCAAGAGGTAGCATCTGAGCAAGAACCAATGGTACTGAATGAATAAGTCCAAGCTGCACTGATATTTTAGCCAAAAATAAGGCTCCAGGAATTGATAGAATACCCATTGAAAACCCAGGAAATTTGGAAGACAGCTACCTGGTCACTTTAGTGGGAGAGTTCTCTATTTGTACCCATTCGAAAGAAAAGTGATCCAATGGAAAGTCCAAATTATAGAACAATACCATTGACATCACATGAAAATAAAATTTTGCTGAAGATCAACCAACAAGGTACATTGATAGGGAGCTACCAGGGTTCAGGTCAGATTCAGATGAGGATGTGGAACAAGGAATATCATTTCTGATGTCAGATGGCTCTTGGCTGAAAACAGATAATACCAGGAAGATGTTTACTTGTATTTTATTGACTCTGCCAAGGTATTTGACTATATTGACCATAAAAAACCATAACCCTGAGAAAAATGATAATTCCAGAACACTTCATTGTGCTCATGTGGAAGTTGTACATGGATCAGAGGCAGTTGTGAGAACAGACAAAGGGAATACTACATGGTGTAAAACCAGGAAAGGTTTGCATCAGGTTTGCATCTTCTCACCATACTTATTCAATCTCTATGCTGAGAAAATAATCAGAGAAGCTTGATTATATAAAGAAGAACGCAGTATCAGGATTGGAACAGGCTTATTAACAACAACCTGTGATATAAAGTCAACACAACTCTGCTTGCTGAAAACTCGGAGGACTTGAAATACTTGCTGATGAAGATCAAGGATGATAGCCTTCAGTATGGATTACAACTCAGTGTAAAGAAAATCCAAATCCTCCCAACTGGACCAATAGGTAACATCGTGAGAAATGATTGGAATTATAAAGGACTGTCCTTATCCTTGATTGGATCCACAAACAATCCTCATGGAAGCAGCAGTCAGTAGAATAAAAACATGTTTTGCATTGGGTAAATCTGGTGTGCAAGATCTCTCTAGAGTATTGAAAACAAAGACATCACTTGAGGACTAAAACGTGTCTGACCCAAGCCATGGTATTTTCTTTTCTTTTTTTAAAAAATTTAATCATTTTATTGGGGCTCATACAATTCATCACAATACATAGATCAATTGTGCAAAGCACACCTATACATTTGTTGCCCTCATCATTCCCAAAATTCGCTTTCCTCTTGGGTTCCCGATATCAGCTTATTTTCCTTTTTTCCCCTCCCCCTCCCTCCCCCCTCCCCTCTTCCCCATGAACCCTTAATAATTTATAAATTATTATTATATCTTATCTTACACTGCCCGGCGTCTCCCTTCACCCACCCCTCTGCTGCCTATCCCCCATAGAGGAGGCCATTGTATTTTCAATTGCCTTATGTGCATGTGAAAGTCAGACATTGAATAAAGAACCAATGCATTTTACTTGTGGTGCTTGAGAAGAATATTGAAAGTTTCGTGGTCTGCTAAAAGGATCAACTGCTTTGTCATGGAAGACGTAAAGCTAGAGTGCTCTTAGGAGGAAAGCAAGATTTCATTTTGCAAACTTCAAACTTGTTGGGACAGACCAATCCTTGGAGATTGATATCATGCTTGGAGGAGTAGAGATGCAGTGGGAGAGAGGAAGGCCGTAAGGAGATGGGCTGACACAGTGGCTGCAACCATGAGCCCCAGAATGTGGACAATTGTCAAGATGACACAGGACCAGGCATTGTTCCCTGCTGTGGTGCACAGGGTTGCCCTGACTTGGAGCCAACTCGATGGCACCTAACAACAAGTTCGGATGGTTAGAATCTGGAATATGGACAAACAGAACTCCCAAGACAATCTTTTTATAAAGACTTTAAAAGATGAGTTACACTGGGTAAAATGCCAAAAACATTGGAAGTCAACGGGAAAGTTCAATGAACAAAATGTAAAATAGATTGATAGAGAAATTTATAAATGTGCTTTTGCTTTTCAGCAAATCTATGCTCTTCTATTTCCCACCAGAGCCTCTTGATGGCCATCTTACTCCATAGCGTTAATCATATCGGAGCTTCACCAGCCCAGGTGCCTGGAATTTAGAGTTCTGTTCAGCTAGCTATGGAAAGTATATTCTCATGCTATTTCCTACACGCAGTGATCCTAACCTGGACGCCCAGTATGCTATCAAAACTCCCTACTGACCTAGATGCAAGTGTGGCCACACACACTACCTGTTCCATCAGTGCCGTGCTTGTGAAGAGGGGAAGTGAGTGCTTAGTTGGTGGGGTGCAGGGGATCAGTAAGTCAATCCAATAGGAGTTGGGAGAATTGCTTGGCAAGCTTTGCAAAGGAAGGGGACTGGAAGCTACAAAGGAAAGGGAAAGGAGATAAAGGAAAAAGTAGAGAAGGGGAGGGACAGAGGAGGAGGGACCATCTGTACCCTGGGTCACCCGAGTGTGAAGCATATTTGCCATGCCACATCAATGACCTCACGGAGCATAAGGCCTGGGCTTTATCATTTCACTCAACACTGCCCATTCATCCCTTCTTTGTAGTTCATTGTGTTCTTGTCATTAACTGCCCTGGAGTCTCTCACATGGAAGGCAAGAATTCTATCACAGGGCCACCAATACCTTTTGTTGTACATATTTTACATGCTGCTTTTCATATGCTCACAGCCCTAAATGGGAGAGAACGTATTAGATGTGTATAGATTTCAGCTTCCTCATTTGATCAATGAGAACATAAAGCACTTCTCCCCTTGATGCCCGAAGAGTCTATACCACATTGGTGGGGCATCCTAATTGGTCACAACATGATGGCCAATTTTCTGTCTTTTCTAAGTAATCTCACTTGTATTAAAGATCCTTTTGCCAGACTCCAGTGCCTTTTATGGACCTGGAAGAAAAAGAACTCAGAGTTCAAGTGAGCTGGCCTCATCCTTGGAAGTGGCAGCACAGCATAGTTCCCAAGAGACAAACCACCTATTTCACGTCCTAGCACCACCACTCACCTGCACAGGTCATTTAATTTCTTTGTGCGTCAACATCTTCAGCTACACAATTAGATTCTTAAGATTTCCCAGAAGTTTCAAATATTATACATAACTCATTTCTTAAAGTCAGTTGTTACATATAGCCAACCCTCAGTTTATGTTAACTACTGTCATGCCTAGATGAATTTAGGTGGGAACATTCTGAATCATTCATTTATTCATTTCATTTGCACATTGTCTATGCACTGAGGCTATGAAACCACCCTGTCCCCAGGGGAGTTAATCTGCTGAGGGGACCTAGCAAATGGACACCCAAGTGAGGTTTAACCAGTTTGGACAGTGAAGAATCCAGCAGGGCAGCACTAGTAAGGGGAGAGTGAGTAAGAGACTGAGTGATTCCAGGGGTGGTAGTACTGGAAGCTAATGTCATTTAGGAGGATCTCTATTCTGACACATGGGATTATTATGAGTCAGAATCTATTGGACAATGCACAACAACAATTTCTTAAAATGAAGTCTTAGAGGGATGCAAACTAGTCTCACTGCTACCCAAAGTATTAGAAGTTCAAAGTCAACCAAAAGAAGGCCTGAAGATCTGCTTCTGAAAAATAACTCATTGAAAACTCAATGGGGCTGCTCAACTCTGATGCACATGTGGTCTCACAAGTAGGACCCAAGTCCAAAGCAACGGGCAGCTAACGAAGTCTTGGACTCGAGGAGGGGCCGTGAAGTGAGGGCCTCTAACTCTCAAGTTTCAGTAGCTTTGTTGCAATCTGCTTCTAAGGGAAGGACAGGATGGGGATTCCCAAAAAGGAACAGCCACTGTTTGCAGGGTCCGAAAGCGCAGGCCTTTGCCCACCATCCTGTGGATTGTGAATGCTGAAAGGATTTACGTGAGGGCAAGAAGAACACATGGAAAGTATGTAATTCAGGTGACAAATGCACGCTTGCTTTCAGGCAATCTGCTAGAAGTGTAGAGGACAGAATATATATGAAATATTAATGAAGGTCACCAGCATTTTGTATCATCATCATTTTTTAAGATTAATTACTGAGTCAACTATAGGGAAGGTAGGTTAAGCCAAGGGCAGTTTAGAAACTTCTGTTCTCCAGGTGCGGGGCTCTGAGATGATCTGAAACTTACCAGGTTTTCTATGCACTCAGATAAGGAATGACCCTTTCTTGTGTTCTTTCTCTTGACTTCATAAACTCCCCTTGACCCTCTCTGCTCTGGGGTAACAATGAAATCAACCCTAAGGAAAGAACAAGGAGTTCCAACAGAGTATCCATGTTCCTTTTCTCAATGGAAATTGATTTGCATTTCTTTACTCAATGCATGAAAGTGTTAACATCCTCCTATAACAGGTGAAGTCCCAGTGGTATAGGCATTATAAATAAAGGGCCCAGAAAGCATGAGCTGTGGACCAAAAGGACCAGGTGAACAGCAAACAATCCATCTCTCTCAAGTAGAAAGTGAAAAAGATAGGCGTTCTGCTTCACTTACCTCCAGGATGGACCCGGGGGCCAAAAGTTTTCCATCTAAAACTCCAGGGACAGGTAAACAGAGGTCCAGTGCTTCTTGGTAGCCCTGTTAGAAAGAATAACTAATCACAAGCCTTTCATCTATGACCCTTTACCTTTCGGTCTATTCTGGGGCAGGAAGGTGACAGAGCTAGTGTTCTTTGTGCCCAAGGAAGTGACGGCTGCCTGCTGATCAATATCGCCCCTTGGTAGTGTCCTCAGAATTTAGAAGAGGGGCCAGAAAGTGGATCAATATTCATGTCTGGAGAAAAGGAGGTACTTGTTATAGTCATTTCGTTTCTACAAAAGAAGAAAAGAAAGGTTGTGTTCATTGGCAATGACTGTCGTTTCTAAAGACATGAAGAGTCAAGTGCCTTGTCTTTGCGTCCGCAGGGCATCCAAGGTGTGATACTGAGTGTGAGCACTGACTTGGTCTGCCTTGGTCACTGGTGCAGGATTCTTCGATTCACTGCCAGCCATCGCTCGTTGGTAGTAATTTGTAACAGAAAAAAAAACAAAACATAAAAGAGAAGACCTTCTGACAACAAACTTCCAACATTCAGAATGAGCAGTTCAATAGATAATGGTGGGAGTTGGGAGAAATCAACAAAGCCATTAAGAGAATGGAGAAATTGATTTATGGGGGAAAGATCATTCCTTTGATGTTGAGCTTGAATAATCAATGATTCCCCTTTTTACTCTTTTTACTTGGATTAGGTGACAGAAGAGTAAAGAATTAACATTAGTAACCTATAGATATCTAAAATAAATAATCTCACATTAGAAAGAGAAATTCACTGATATAATTGAATACATCTAAATCTATCCTTGAATTTTTTAAGTATTCATACCACAACCTTCTGTGCCCCCTCCTGGCCCTGCCCAACCTGCTACACTGCAGCCCGAGTCAAAACTCTCTTTTATTACATCTTATAGCGACTGTACACTCACTCGTTGTGTGTTAGCTTAAAATAGAAAAAAATTAAATTTAAATTCTTAGAAGTATGTTTAAAATACAAAAGCAATTGCTTTAAGAAGCTAGAAAAACTCACCCCATGAAATATTTAAAATGACATCACACGTACACTGCACCAGACAATGAGCACAGGACCAGATTTGTCTCTTCCTTCTCTGGTAGATGAACTATCACTTCTTATGGTCACAAGCTTTAAACCGGTTAAAGCCTTTTTCCTAATAAACCTAGAAATGTAATACATTTACTCTTCTAATTTATACCAAATTAACTTAAGAGAATGCTTGGTCTGATTCTGACAGCACAATATCTACTGAGGTCTTATTTGATTGAGCCTTTTTGAAAGCAGAATCACTCTGGTGCTGTTATAGTGGTCAGCACCAAGCTTGGCTATTTGAGATCTGCTGCCTGATCTAAAGAATCCCTGGTAGTTTAGTGAATCACACGTTGGCCTACTAATGGCAAAGTTAGTTTTAACCAACCACGTGGTCTTCCTCTGCTCTGTTAAAAATTTACAGCCTGGGAAATCTAAAAGGGTAGTTCTACTCTGCCCTAGAGTGTCCCTATGAGTCAGAATTGACTCAATGGCAGTGAGTTTGGCTTTTTGTGCCTTTTCTGGGGACCTCTTGAATGAGCTCTGGTGGAGGAGTGGTTACTCACTGGGCTGCTAACGGCAAGGTCAGCAGTTTGAAACCACCAGCCGCTCCAGGAGAAAGCGGGGGCTCTGTACTCCTGGAAAGATTACAGTTTCAGAAACTCACAGGGGCAGTTTTACTCTGTTCTATAAAGATGTTACACGTCAGAATTGACTCAATAGCATTGAGTAAGCAGCTCTGGTAGTCCTGTGGAGTCAGTGTTGGATTGCTAATCTCAAGGTTAGCGGTTCGAGGCTTTCCATTCCCATAAAGATTTGCAGCTTCAGAAACCCTGCACAAGGATGCTATGCGTCAGAGTCTACACCGTGGCAACCAAGGACGTCTGTTCTAAGGAGACCTAGTGACAAAGTGAGCTAGCCATTGTGTTGCTAGGTTGGAGTTTCTCCATGGGAGGAAGATGAGACTGTCGGCTCCAGTGGAGATTTACAATCTCGGAGACGCTATGGAATGTCTATGAATTAAATTGTGCTCTTTGGCAGTGGGTTTGGTTTGGGCTCTCTGTTCTGCAGCAGCCAATTCCTATCCCCCGGCCTCCTGCGTCTCTAACAGTGACATGCATGCTTCACACATCAAAAGACGTTTTTGTGAGTATCCACTTATCACGTTGGATGTTGACTCCTATCTGCCCCCTGTATGTTAGAGTAGAATTGTGCTCACGAAGGTTTTCAATGGCTGATTTTCCAAGAGTAGATCACCAAGTCTTCTTCAGAACTGCCTGGAGAGCAGTGGTTCTCCACCTTCCTCATGCTGCGATCCTTTAATATAGTTCCTCATGTTTTGGTGACCCCCAACCATAACATTATTTTCGCTGCTACTTCATAACTATAATTTTGCTACTGTTATGAATCATCATGTAAGTATCTGATATGCAGGATGTATTTTCATTGTTACAAATTGAACATAATTAAAGCATAGTACCAAAAAAATTAAAGCATAGTGATTAGTCACAAAAACAATATGTAATTATATATTGTGAAATATTTATTCCTAATGACAAATAAATGAAATTTTATCTTGAAGTATGGTGTAGCATGGGTAACAGTCTTCACATCGGGTACTCATCTGTGGGCATATCTGCATGTGGGCAGAGCCGCCTGGAGACGGATAGAGAGCGGTGTCTCGGTCCCTAAGAACATCGGAAATATGTGTTTTCTGATGGTCTTAGGCGACCCCGGTGAAAGGTTGTTTGACCCCCAAAGGGGTCACCACCCACTGGTTGAGAACCACTGCTCTAGATGAAGTCAAACCTTCAATCTCCTTGTTAGCAGCCTAGCATGTTCATTGTTTGCACTCAGGGACTCCTGACTCCTACCTACATAAGCTAAAACCCAAGACCTACAATACACCTGAAAGAATTATGAAGAGACCCTAATCCTGCTCTTGACACCCCCCCCCCAAAAAGGTCACTGACATCAACTAATTTCTGACCCATAGTGACCTTCCAGAAGAGAGTAAAACTGCCCCTTTGTGTTTCCAAGACTGTACATTTCTGTGTGAGTTTCATCTCTCTCTCCCTAAGTGGCTAGTAGGTTCACACAGCTGAACTTGTAGTTAGCTGCCTGGTGCATACCCAGTTGCACCAGCAGAACTCACCTGCCACTCTTGGCTTTGCTTCCTTTCCATCCTCCACTTCTGTCCCACTGTGCTTCACCTGCACAGCCCACTCCCGCCGAAGTAGGGTCCTTCAAGCTGGCATGTGGGCTGATTCTTTCCCTTCTATAGGTCTTGGTTCCAGTGTCACCTCTTAGAGGGGACTTCCCATTCTGAAGTAGAACCAAACAGCACATGAAATCCCTGTGACATTTCGGCCCCACCCCACCCTCCAAGTTTTCATTACCCTCTTAAATCATGTTTTTTTAAAAATTTGCTTAGATGTTTACTGTGTGTCTTCTCCATTGGGACAACATCCTCAGAGAGGATGTCTTTATCCTGATCCCTGCAGCATGTCCGGTGTTTGGAGCAGCATCTGGCATTGGGTAGGCAGCTGCTGTGTTGTAGAAAGAGAAAAATAAAGAAAAGAAGGGAATAAGAGAAAGAGGGAGGGAAAAAAAGAGGTCAAGAAAAGTGAAAGACCAGCGACCGAAGGTGGCTCTGAAGTTTGAACTTGAATAAAGGAGGTGAGAGAGAGTATGACTGAATCAAGATGTCTGGATGGGACAGAGGCTGGGAATTGAGGGTCACTGGGCCAGTGCCTGTAAACACTCCAGGAGTGCAAAATGGATAAATGGGACATTTTCATAGGCAATTTCAGTCCACCTAGAGATGCCTAGGAAGGAGAGTTTGGGTGATCTGCTTCCAGATGGTCCCAGCCCTGAACAGTCGATGGCACACAGTCTGCACCCAGACAGTCATCATGAGTTGAAATTGACTCCATAGCCACTGGTGTCGATTTCTGGATTGTGAATGCTCTGGCTGAAACGCTAGCAGGTTCTCATCGCAGGCCCTGAGGGAGGCAAATACTTGGAGAGAGGCATTCACAGGGACTCAAGCCGCAATCTTGTACCAGAGGTGCAGGGAAGGATTGAGTTCATTATTTATCACTACATGCTTCTAGGGAAAATAATAGACCATTAAAATGTCTGAGCTGTAATTCCTATAGTGTATCTTTACGGTAGTTTTGAATGAATTCTTGGACAGAATATTTATTGGTTCTTTCTTAGTGTCAGGCACTGTCCTAGGATTCTTGCTCTGCTGGCTATGGCTATTCTAGCTGTGTTCCTCCATCCCGAGGGATGTGGGCTGCCTCGCCATACCGTGCATGGCCACCTGGCACAGCTCAAGGCCCCTGGACTCAGGAACTGTACAACCCAGCCCAGTCACCCCCTTGACACCATTCTAAGAAACCTTGATAAAATGGATAGCTATCCCCTCAATCCTTTGGGTGCACAGAAAGCTTTCCTGATGCCTTATCTGGACCAGGGGATCAGTGGCCCCAGCCTGACTCACACCCACTTTTGCCAGCAGATCCCGGAGTGTCACAATGTGAGGAAATCAGCAATACACAATTAGGGAGGTCTTTTGTGTAGTAACCAAGCTCCACTTTTCCTGACTTGAAATAGCACCCATGCTCTGACAACATAATGTACAGGGCTGCTTCTATTTTTGGTTATTCAATGCAAACCTTCTAAAATGCCATGTTACATCAAATATCAGGGTATGTTTCCTTTCATTGACAATATGGCTTCCTATGCAACATTGCCCTAAAAATTCTGAAAAAAATCACGTCCATGGTATTTTGGGTACATTATCATGGACTCCTGGATGAATACACCTGAATGAGCCCATTATCATCCAAAAAAAAAAATTACCTTGAATTTTAGTAGTTGCAAAGCATGTTATTTTTAGTGTATTAAGAATATTCATATTTGTAAATAAAAGTGTTTATTTCATTTGTAAATGTATCTAATGGAATACAAGCGCTACAGCCCCATATTGTCTTCATTATCCGCTTGTCTGTGAGTTTATAATGTTGGAGCAGCTTGTGTGTTGCAATTATCCTGAAAGCTAGATCACTGGTATTTCAAATACCAGCAGGGTTACCCAAAGTGAACAGGTTTCAGCAGAGCTTCCAAATTAAGAACAGACTAAGAAGAAGCAATAGGCTGTGCACCTCAGAGGAACTAGCCACTGAAAACCCTATAGATAACATTGAAACCTTGTCAGTTACCGAAAACCCCGTGAACAGAAGCAGAATATTGTCAGAGCTAGGGCAGAAGACGAGCCCCTCTGTTTGGATGGCATTAAAGATATGACTGAGGAAGAGCAGCCTTCTCAAGGTAGAGTGGACCTTAATGATCCTGATGGAGAAAAGCCTGCAGGAGCCTATGAGACCTTCATTTACTGATGGGAATAACTCAAAATAAGAAGAGACAGGTGCGAACATCAACTAAGAATTGAAACTTGGAATGTACCACATATGAATCTAGAAAAATTGGAGTTGTGACAAACAAAATGGAATGTATAAAGGTTGATAGTCTAGGCTCTAGTGAGCTGAAAAGGACTAATCATTTTGAATCAGAAAATCATATGGTTTTCTATGCAGAGAATGACATAATCACGAGGAAATGCATTTCATCCATCATCAAAAAGGACATTTCAATATCTATCTTAAAGTTCAATATTGTCTGTGATGGGGTAATGTCTATCCACATACAAAAAAATCCAATTGATACTATAATTCAGATGCATGCACCAATCACTAAAGATAGTGATATAGAAATTGAAGAATTCTAATGTCTGGAGTCTGAAATTGACCAAATGTACAATCAAGATGTTTTGATAATTATCGGCGATTGGGTGCAAAAGTTTGAAACAAGGAGGGAAGGGCAGTAGTTGGAAAATATGCTCTTGGTGATAAAAACTAAGCTGAAGATCACTTGATAGAATTTTGCAAAATCAGCAAATTGTTCATAGCAAATACTTTTTCCAACAACATAAAGGTGACTATACATGTGGACTTTTCTATAAGAAATACACAGAAATCAAACTGACTGCATCTGTGGGAAGAGATGATGGAGAAGCTCAATATCAACAGTTCAAAGGAGACCAAGGGGCAACTGTGAAAAATATCATCAATTCCTCATATGTAAGTTTAGGTTGAAGCTGAAGAAAATTAAAACAAGTCCACAGGAGCCAAAATATAACCTTGAGTATGCTGTAGTTGTTAAAAGCCATCAAGTTGGCTGTGACTCATAGAACCCTATCTATATACAAGAAGGAAATATTGCCCATCTTCTCATCTGATTGTGCCGTCCTCACACTTGTTCTTGAGTTTTAATCCATTGTTGCAGTCACTGTGTCAATCCATCTTGTTGAAGGTCTTCCTCTGTTAGCTTCCCCTGCACTTTACCAAGCTGATGCCTTTCTCCACAGAGCAGTGTCTCCTGAGTACATGTTCAAAGTTCATGAGACAAATTATTGCCACCTTTGCCTCTAAGGGGCATTCTGGCTGTACTTCCAAGATAGATCTGCTTGTTCTTTTTACAGTCCGTGATACTTTCAATATTCTTCACCAGCACCATAACTAAAATGCACCGAGTTTTCTTTGGTCTTCCTTGTCCAACTGTCACATGCACAAGAGGCAATTGAAAATACTATGGCTAAGGTTCAGGTATACCTTAATTCTTAAAGTAACCTCCTTGGTGGTTTTTGGTTTTTTAAAATCATTTTATTGGGGTCTCTTTTAGCTTTTATAACATTTCATATATCAATTGTATCAAGCATATTTGCACTTATGTTGACATCATCCTTTCCAAAACATTTTCTGTTTTAGCCCTTGGTATAAGCTCTCTTTTTCCCCTCTCTCCCCCGCCCCCATCCCCATGAGTCCTTGATCAATTATATTATTATTATTTCATATCTTACACTGTATGTTGTCTCCCTTCACCCACTTTTCTGTTATTCATCCCCTTCAGGGAATGGAGGCCTATATATCCAACTTTGTGATGGGTTCTCCCTTTGTCCCCCTTCCTCCTCCTCGACCATCCCCCTATCCTCATGATATTGCTACTGAGGGGTTTATCAGTCCTGAATGCCATGTGTCAAGAGCTTTTACCTATACCAATGTGTGTTCTCCAGTCTGGCCAGATTTATAAAGTAGAACTGGGTCATGGTAGTGGGTGTGTGTGGGAGTTAGAGGGTTAGGTTTCAGGAACTAGAGCAGCAGTTCTCAACCTGTGGGCTGTGACCCCTTTGGGAGTTGAACGACCCTTTCACAGGGGTTGCTCAATTCATAACAGCAGCAAAATTACAGTTATGAAGTAGCAATGAAAATAATTTTATGGTTGGAGGTCACCACAACATGAGGAACTGTTTTAAAGGGTGGTGGCATTTGGAAGGTTGAGAACCACTGAACTTGAGGAATGATGTGTGTTTGCACTGCACCTCCGTTAAATCATGCATTCCTTATAACCTTTCTGTGGGGGGATGTCCAATTTTCTACAGATAGGCTTTGGGTCTCCACTCCAAACCCCCTCATTTGCATCAATATAGTTGTTTGCTTTGGGTCTTTTGATACCCGATCCTATAGACAACTCATCATCACACAGGCTGGTGTGCTTCTTCCATGTGGGCTTATTTGCTTCCCTGCTAGATGGCTGTTTGTTTAACTTCAAGCCTTTAAGACCCCAGACACTATATCTTTTGATACCCGGGCATCCTCTGCTTTCTTCACCACATTTGCTTATTCACCCACTTTGTCTTCAGTGATTTGTGTCAGGGAAGGTCAGTATCAAAGGATGCCAGATTATTAGAACAAAGTGTTCTTGTATTAAGGAAGGCCTAGAGTAGAGGTCTAAAGTCCATCTGCTATCTTAATACTTAGCACATAAATATATGTACATTGGCCTCTATCCCTTTATTATAAATTAGTATACTCACATGTATACATTCCTCTACTATACCTCTCTAAATAGCTTTTGCCTCTTATTTCTTTTCTATTCCTTTCACCTTCCTCTTATCCCACAATCATGCTCACCCTCCATTTGGTTCTCAATAATTCCTCTCAGATACATTGCACTTGATTAAACTCCACCGGGCCTTATATGCCCTCCTCGCCATCAATTTTGTATCTCTTGTTGTTCCCTTATCCCTGATTTTGTTGGCTTCCCACTCCTACTCCCCAGCCCATGCTCTCCAATGTCCACACTGGAACCACCAGTCCTGCTGTTTTCTCCTCAGTATTGTTTGTCCTGCATATCTTATATAGATAAACATAGGCATAGGGCAAAAAACCCAAAAACCAAACAAATAAACAAAAACAGAAAACAAAACAAGGAAAAAAGCCCCAGTAGATAGTTCCAGGTCTATTTGCTGACCCTTATGTATGTTTTCAGATCAAGTCTGATGAGCTGCCAAGCCCTGTCCCCCAAGTCAGAAGTCTAGTCCCCCGTAGCGCTATGGGTCAGTGAGGGAATGTCATGTCTCGTGGCGGGGATGGCCCTATGATCCTCTCTGTGTATTGACTACTCTGAACAGGGATGTCAAACCTCCCTGTTTTTTAAAAAACTTTAATGAAGTCTTGTGCAACAGATTTACCTAAAGCAATGCATCATATGATCTCTTGATTGCTGCTTCCATGAGTATTGTTTGTGAATCCAAACATGATGAAATCCTTGACAACCTCAATTTTTTCTCTGTTTATGATGATGTTACCAACTAGTTTAGTGGTGAGGATTTTTGTTTTCTATACACCGAGTTGTAATCTATACGGAAGGCTGCAATCTTTGATCTCTATCAGCAAGTGTTTCAAGTCCTTGACACTTTCAGCAAACAAGGCTGTATCACCTGCATATAGAAGTTGTTAAAAGATTCCCTCTGATCTTGATGCTGTATTCTTCTTAATACGATCCAGCTTCTCTGATTATTTGCTCAGCACAAAGATTGAATGAATATAGGGAATGCTGGTAAGGAACTTTCATGTGTCTGTTGATGTTCTGAATGTCTTCATTTTATCAACAATTTTGGGAGAACATTTATTAAATCTTAAACAGGATAAAGACAAGACAAAGACACATCATCTGGATGACAGAGACCATTAGCACGAAGTCATAGCCACACAGCCACTTAAATAAGACACGGAGAATAAAAGAAACTGTCAAAAAGTAATGATTGGTGGCAGATGATGCATCATAGTTACAGGTCAGACTACGAAAGCAAAACATGGAACCATGCTTAGGACACAGACTTATGTTAGACAGAAGAGCTTACAAGATTGCCTAGTGCCTTCCAACCAAGAAAGTAAGGGCATGACTCATAGGGCATGACTCATGATTACGTGAAGCACAATACAGTGATCTTCATCAAGGACACACTCAGGCAAACCCCTAAGGGACACTACCCCTCCCTGGGCTGGCTCGGACAAGTGACACAATGCACTTTCCAGAGCACGCTGCCTGAGGAAAAGACTGTTCACATCCCCGGTTTATGATCAGAAACAATTCAATTGTGGTTTAAAATCCACATGGGAACTCTGCAAATGGATTTTGGGCTTTCAGTGTCATCTATATGTATATGAAATAGTTTTAGCCTAAAATATGTGGAAAGCTCACTTACACAGATTAAAAAACTCAAATGAGAGAACACTGCTTTAAAAAAAAAACAAAGAGAGTTATACACAGTGGTGGGATTCAAATAATTTAACAAGTGGTTTGTTGCCCTAATGACTGTTTTAAGTATTAAAAAATTTAAGCACACCAAAAGGTGAATATAGTGACTATTTAAAAAAAAAAAACAATTAAAGAGGTACACAAAACTTGATTGCATCTCTGCTCGAACCCACCTCATTCTCAACAATGTTTTATTTGTTTGTTTTGTGCCTTCTGATGCCTCTTACCTGATCCTGTACACACTCATGATCACACAGGCTGTTGTGTTATTCTTCCATGTGGGCTTGTTGCTTCTCTGCTAGATGGCCACTTGTTTAACTTCAAACCTTTAGGACCCCAGACTAGCCCCGGATACCATCAGCTTTCTTCACCACATTTGCTTACACACCTATTTTATTTTCAGTGATTGTCTCCGGAGGGTGAGCATCACAGAATGCCAGGTTGTTAGAACAACCCATCTGTAGACAGTGGAGCACCCACTCACAGAAAGGTCACAAGAAAGAGATGGGTCAACCAGGGCACACTATAGCACTGATGAAACACACAATATTCCTCTGGTTTTGTGAGGCCCTTCACCCCCCACTATCATGACCCCAGACCTGCCTCTCACTTCAGGTTACATGGAAGCATATATACTGGCACAGATAAGAGCTCATGATATGTGGAATCCAGGTCAAATAAGCTCCTCAGATACAGAGATGGGAGTATTGATACCAGGAGGGGCAAGGAAAGGTAGGGGTAGGAGGAAAGGAAAGAGAAACCAATGGCAGTGACCAATGGGTAACCACCCCCCTCCTCTGGCCCCCCCAACCAAGGGGACGAACAACAGAAACTGTGAGGGAAGGGAGACAGCGGTTGATATAAGATATGAAAATAATAATTTGTCAAGGGGTCTTGAGAGTGGGAGGTGAGCAGGGAGGGAAAAAAAGAGGAGCTGATGCCAAGGGCTCAAATAGAAAGTAAATGTTTAGCAAATAATGATGGCAACATATGTACAAATATGCATGATACAATTGATGTATTATAAGAGCTGTAAGAGCCCCCACTAAAATGATCTTTTGATTGTGTCGTAAAATAGACTTTTAAAATATTAATGAAAAAATATCAAATAATACTTGACAAAAAATAAAACTTATTTAATATATTTCCATATTGTTTCTTGATTGGTGTCCTCAGTTTCAATATTCTTCACTTTTCCCAAGCATCATTGGCTGTGTGATTTGCCCTTAACCATCTTTTCATTGTAGGATTAGGATGCCATTCCTTTTAATACAAGCCAATTAGACAATAATCCTTGTGTATAACATATTAGAAACAGTTAGGTGACTTATCTTCTCTAACCATATTATATCCATCTTTGGAAAACCCCTTTCTTCTGCTGCTTATCTTACAGCAATTTTTCTGACAATATTTTCAGCTCTTTGAATACTTTCAGGAATTGCATAATTCACTCATAATATCTCATGGGAATCTGGTGTGTTACACAATACTGAAGTGAATGACAGCATGTCAACCTCTGGTTGCTTGGCATCTTTTCTCTTTTGTTATATGTTTGTTTACTGGAGTAACAAACACAAAGACATAAAAATGTAGTATTTCATCAAAAGGACAATGAGTTTTATTAAATGAATAAATAAATATAAAAAGCATGATTCTAATTTTTTATACCTATGGATGGGGTGAACATTACTATAGGCACTTAGAATATGTCATTGCCCAAATGAATGTTAAAATGAATAAGGAATGTAAATTTGTAGTTTCCACATTGGGAGGCAGCCCTGCCACCCATCTTAGAGAGAACTCTGATTACAAGTGCCATTTTAACAACTGGTTCACCTAACTCAACCAAAAATTAGGTATCAGTTCTATTGAACCAGTGTGAACTGGTTAAATCCCACCACTGGTTACACAGAGATATCAATTTCAATAACATGTATTCCCTAAAACAAAACTATTTATCAGCAAAACTAAGAAGTGTAACTCAAAGCAAAGAAACTGCGAAAATAGTGAATACACAGTAGTCTCAAGTTGGCCATTATTCTGCAAATGGGGTGCTCAAATTTAAGCTCTAAAACAACATACCCTTTGCCAATGAATGTTCTTATTTACAATACTTGAGTCACATGGGCTGGGTGGTGTGCTTCTTCTGTGTGGACTTAGGTGACACCTCACGTTGATAACTGCTTGTTTTAAAACAAGACTTAAACCCCCAGACACTATTTTTTTTCTTATAACCAGACACCAACTGATTTCTTCACCACACTTTGCGATAGCATCCCTGTCTTCAGTGATCCCTTCATGAGGGTGAGTATGGAGCATGGCCACAAATAGTGCCCGATCACTTAAACATGTAATCTGTACAAGGCAACAATGAATGTGTTGTAGTTGGAAAAGCCTAGACATGTCTGTTTTCCTTTTCTCAATGGTGCTGTCAATTCTATACCATTGACTAAATTTCATTACTCTTAATAAAGGCTTTTGAACATAAATATTTAACCTTTATGAGGTCCCAGTTATCTATTTTGCTTTCTATTACTTATTGATAATTTGATTTGATAATCTATCATTGAACAAAAGTAGATCCAAAAGCTCTGCTCTTGATTTATTCTAGGAATGTTGTGGTGTTGTATTTTAACATTTAGGTCTTTGGCCCATTTTGAATTCATTTTGTGTATGGTGTGAGGTATGAGTCTTGTTCCATGCTTTCCAAACTGGAAATTCAGTTTTGCCAGCATCACTTGTTAAACAGGTTGTTTCTTCCCATTAAACAGGTTTGATATTCTTGTTGACAATGAATTGATCACAGGTGTTTAGATTAATTTCTGGATTTCCAATTCTTCTCCATTGATCTATGTCTATCATTAAGTCAATAGCAAATTGTTCTGATTAAAGTAGCCGTGCAAAGTGTTTTTGAAGTCAGGAACATTGAGGTCTCCCACTTTAATCTTCATTAAACCTGCTGTGACTATTTTAGGTGTGTGCATATCTTAAAACATTTTATTATGTATTTTAAACCCACATATCACAAATAAATATGTACAGCTGTGTGTGAATTGACAGAACAAGGTGAGAAAGGATTCATGCAAAAGTGTTAACAGTAGCTGCTTTTGAGAAGAACAGTAAATAATTATTCCTCCTGTTTACATTTTGTTTGGCTCTTTAAGAAGGAAATGAATACAACCATTATTTACATAATTGGCCTTTTTTTTTTTTCAAGAAAGGAAATTTAAGAAGTGACCACTAGCCATCCATCTCTCAAAATATATCCACACCAGTCTTTGTCATTTGGCTGAAAGCTACACTGTTTTTCTGAAATTCCTCTCTGGAATGACACTGACATCTTCTTACTGCCAAACGAATGGCTTTATGTATCCCTTTGTCAAGTATTCTCTATGAGGTGGAGTCCCTAGGTGGGGCAAACAGCTAACATGCTCCACTGATCACTGGAGGGCTAAAGGATCCAGCCCACAGGATGATACTTTGGAAGAAAGATCTGGAAATCTTCTCCCACAGAGTCGGTCAATGAGAACCCTCTCACACACAGTTCTAGTCTGACACACCATGTCAATGGAATGGTAAATGGTGTTTTAATCTAGGAGACTGCAAGGTTTTAATGTAAACTTTGCAAGCATCACTAGAAATCTTACTGCTGTGAAGTCTATTCCTATTCATGACCCTAAAGGATAGAGTGGAACGGCCCCTTTGGGTTCCGGAGGCTGTAAATATTTAGGGGAGTAGAAGGCCCCATCTTTCTCCCAAGAAGCAGCTGGCGATTTGTTTTGGACAGCTGACCTTGCAGTTAGCAGCCCAATGCATAACCCACGACACCAACAGGGCAGAGAACATAAATGCACTAATGTGATTGAAACATTAGTATGGGGCACAGAAGACATCCTGTAGGTGGCACAGAAGACACTGGCAGGACCAAGATAAAATGGGAAATTAGATGTCACTTTGGACTACAGCTTTTAACAAATCCCAGTGAGGAGGAGTTGGAGGTTGCCCTAACGCTGATTTTTGAATCGCAATAAGTATTTAATAAATCAAATATAAGGAATCCTGCAAGAGTTAGTTGTTGGCCTGCTAATAGGGGGGGTTGATGGCTCTAACTCACCAGCCACTCTATGGGAAAAAGATGAGGCAGGCTATTTCTGTAGATGTATAGCCTCACAAATCCCATAGAACAGTTCCACCCTATCCTGTCATGTCACTATGAATCAGAGTCAGCTGGATGGAATTGTTGCGTGTTTGCTGCTGCAGCCTGGGGGCAGGGACTAAACTCTTGCAGCTCCAAGGATGGGGAGTGGGCCTCAGCTACCTAGTTGCTTTTCTTTCCCTCTCTTCCCTATATTCATGCACAGTCTAAATGGTCTTACTTTAATTTTTTTCCCTCCTCTTTGACTCTTTCCTGTTCTCTCACACTCCACTGCTGACCTTCAAACCACTTCCCTTAGCCTACACCACACCCAGCTAGGTGAGCTCCACCCTGTGTAGCTAGCTCGAGGCTAGGGAAAGCCCTGCTTTCCCTCCAGGGAATATTCTGCCCAACTTCTCACCGGGGAATTCTTGCCTGTGTACCTGGGGCCATAAGGCAGCTAGGCCAACACTCATCAACATTCCAAGCTGTTGCAGGAACCTCTGGCCAACCTTCGCAATACCAAAGCAGGCAACCCACCAACCTTCTGGGGCACTCCCCTGAGAGGGAAGCCACAGGAGGATAAAGTGGTATGTTAATCCCATAGTAAAATTAGCTGTAGGCAGTTCAAAGAAGCATTTCTACAAGTCTCCCAGATAGAGCCAGTGCTCTTGGACTCCCTTGAAAATGCCACCTGGCTCCTCTAAAAGAATTCAACACAAACAGCCATCAGCCCCAACGACCTCAACAAAAAAACCAGGCAAAACAAAAGGCAATGGAAGAAGATATCCCAAACATAACAACATACATAGAAGAAGCAGACATTGAGCTGCCACAGAAAGACATTTTCAGAATGCTGCTTGGAGTCATACAGGATATGAGGGAAACAATACAGAAAAGGGATGAAATGATAGAGGAGATAAAGGCCATACACCAAACGGAAATACAGGAGCTTAGGGAGGAGATAACAAAAACCAGTAGCAGAAACAGACCTTGAAATCGACTGGAAGAATCAGAGAACTTCATCAGTGACTTGGAGGACAGCCAACCAGACTTTAACCAACGTGAACAAAAATCTAATAAGATCAGCAGAGAAGCTGAAGAAAACCTAAGAGCTATGTCTGATGCTATGAAGCAGAACAACATTAGAATTATTGGCTGACTGGAGGAAGACACAACAAAGAAATCATCTGCAACAATAGTGAGAGAATTCATGGAGGAAAACTTGCCCAGTTTAATGAATGAAAACCAGGCAACCATTAAGGAGGCTAAAAGAACACCAACTAGACTGAATCCCAAGAAGAAGTCACCAAGGCACATACTAGTTAAACTTTCCAACTTCGAGGAAAAGGAAAAAATCATGAGAGCAGCTAGCGAAAAACAAGCAATCACATATAAAGGTTCTCAAATAAGAATATGCTCAGACCTATCAGCATAAACTATGAAGAAGAGGAGAGAGTGGAGTAACATATTCCAAATATTGAAGGAAATCAACGCAAGCCCAAGAATACTCTACCCAGCCAAATTATCGATCAAGATAGATGGAAAATTAAGAATCTTCCCAGACAAGGAAAAACTCAAAGAATACATCAAAAGAAATGCAGCCCTACAAAATATCCTTGCCGACCCAGTATGGGCAGAAGAACAACACTCACCAAACATAAATAAGAGACCGCCACATAGAACAACGTCACCCAGAGGGCAACAAAGAGAAAACAGACCCCAAGATAGCATTGACTTAAGGATGGAAAGAAGTCAAGAATGATACACACACACACACACACACACACACACACACGCACACCACACTAATGACAAATAAAAGTAAGAAAACTCTCAATCAAAAGGTATAAGATGACATCACAGAGTCCACAGATGGAGATAATAACCTTGAACATCAATGGCCTGAGCTCAGGCATTAAAAGACTGAGACTAGCAGACTGGCTTAGAAAACACAACTCATCAATCTGCTGCCTACAGGAGACACATCTCAAGGTTACAGACAAAAATGGGCTGAGAATCAAAGGCTGGAGAAAGTCATACCAAGTAAACAGCAATTCAAAAAAAGAAGGGGTTGCAATCCTAATCTCAGATAAAATTGACTTCAAAGTGCAAACCATAAAAAGAGATAAGGAGGGACACAATATAATGCTCAAGGGAATGGTAGACAAAGAACCACTAAGCATTGTAAATATATATTCCCCGAATGAGAGACGCCCTGAATACGTCAACCAAACACTCCAAAAGATTAAAAAAGAAATCACAGCCTCAACAATTATAGTGGGTGACTTCAACACACCACTCTCTGAGAAAGATAGATCACAGGGAAAGAAACTCAACAAGGAGGCTAGAGATCTAAACACGACAATTAGACAATTTGACCTGATAGATATTTACAGAGCTTTTCATCTAAATAGAAAGAAATTCACTTTACAACCACTGAAGACAAAGCGGGTGAATAAGCAAATGTGGTGAAGAAAGCTGATGGTGCTCAGCTATCAAAAGATATAGCATCTGGGGTCTTAAAAGCTTGAAGG
>NW_022103896.1:84037318-84058411 GCF_000313985.2 Echinops telfairi | reverse complement strand
AGAAAAGTGGGTGAAGGGAGACATCGGACTGGGGAAGATATGACAAAATAATAATTTATAAAATATCAAGGGCTCGTGAAGGAGTGGGGAGCAGGGAGGGTGGGGAAAAATGAGGTCCTGATGTCTTGGGCTTAAGTAGAGAGCAAATGTTTTGAGAATGATGAGGGCAATGAATGTATAAATGTGCCTTACACAATTGATGTATGTATGGATTGTGATAAGAGTTGTATGAGCCCCTAATAAAATGATTTTTTTTAAAGTGAGGCAAGACTTTGTCTCATGTACTTTGGAAATGGTATCAGTTGGGACAAGTTGAAGCACATGATGCTTGGGAGAGAAATCAGTACATAAAGGAAGACCTCAACAAGATAGATTGAAACAGTGGGTATAGGAATGGTTTGGACAATGTTTTGTCTGCTGGGCATAGGATGGTTTTGAGTCTAAATTGATTTGACAGCACCTAACAGCAGCACAGGAGCCCTGGCACTGTAGTGTTTATGTGTTGGGCCATGATCCACATGGTCAGTATTTGGAAGTCACCTGCAGCTCTGCAGGAGGAAGAATAGGCTTTTGATTCCCTGAAACAGTTACAGTTTCAGAAACCCACAGGGAGTTGCTATGAGTCACCATTGCCTGCATGGGGGAGAACAACAACACAACAAAGTAGCAATGCAGAGAATACATTAGGTAAGAGGAGCAGTTGCACCTGAGAAGGAAGTAGGCAAAAAGTGAGCCACTGATTAACAAGGTGGTGGTCGTGGGTTCCTATAGTGAAATTTCAGAATGAAGTGATAATAAGTGAGACATGATAATTATTGGGTAATGAGATAATGAAAGATGAAGTCTAAGATGATCCACACAGTCCTTGGGGCATCCTTCGGGAAACTGAGAAAAATTAGAGAATAAGTCAGTTTGAAGAGTTCTAACAAAAGAACGAACAAATCTGTCTTGGAAGAAGTACACCCTAGTGTTCCTTAGAGGGAGGCATGGCGCAATTTAGTCTCATATTTTGGACATGTCCTTGGGAATGACCAGTCCCTAGAGAAGGACCTCATGCTTGGTACAGTAGTGGGGCAGTGAAAAGAAGGAAGATGTTCAATAGATAGATTGACCCAATGGCTGCATCACTGGAATGAAACATAAGCACAATTGTGAGGATGGCACAGGACCGTGCAGTGTTTCATTCTGTTGTGCCTAAGGTTGCTATGGGTGGATGGCATTTAACACCAACAACAGTAGCCTCCGTACTGGCTGTTGGTGAGAATGACAAGTAAAGGCATTGATGAAGTGTACCTGGAATTCAAACCAAAGACATAAATGATCATAATTTACTCTATTTTTATTATTATTCAAATCCAACGAACACTCACTGAGCATGTGCTTGATACCATAATGATTAAATGTAATCTCAGGAAGCTCACAGGCTCAATGCCAAGAAGATAAGGATTGGGTTCAGCTGCAACGTCTAAGCCAGTATAAGTCTTTCTGCGTTGACAGTGTAGGCCTTGCATTGGTGCCATGGCACTGTTAGGAGTGGCAGTGCAGAGGTGCCCTACATTGGTCCCACAACACGCACCTCATCTTTGCCAACTTCTTTCTAAATATCAAACCCACCCTCCTTACACCTGCTTACTGGTCAGTGGTTTGAGCCTATTTCTGAAAATAAATGGGCAATTGTGCAACTCTTCCCAGCACTTATTTACAGGCACCACTCAAAATGCAATGGCTGTTTCTTATACATATTGTATGTTCTTCATCTCAAAGCTCCACAGTGCCACAGAGAAACACAGAAACACCTTCCAGAGACTGCTGCCTCCATTTCCTGGTGTTGCTGTACCACAAAATGCCACAAAAGAATGGCTTTAACAAAAAGGAATATAGCTGATTCTGGTTCTGGGTATCATGGAATAGGTTTAGAAAAAGGCATTGAACAAGGTCTATCATTGCCGATATCATATGAATCTTGGCTTAGAGCAAAAAATTTCAGAAACACTTCTGGCAAGATGGCGCCCAGGTAAGCAGCTTTCATCAAGAGTTCCTTAGTGATCAGTAAATTCATCAATTAGGAGACCAACTGTGGGGGATTCAGGCAAGTGAATTAACTCCTGTATCCATCCATCCTACTCCCTAGGCCAGTGAGGTGACCTTTCCCCCAGCTAGCCATGCTCAGGAGCCCCTAGTTCTGCCCAAAGATCCCTCGTGATACTCACCACTTTGAGCAGCCCACTTCTCACCACATGGTACCTCACTACCACATCTGGTACCCTTCCACCACCATCCCTCGGTCCCAGTGGCTGCAGCTACACCCTGTCTGCCTGAGGCAAGCCCCACAGTGAATGGCCGCACACATACTGCCAGCCCGTAGCCATACCTGCCACGGTTGGAACCCACACCACCACTGTTTCCCACATGTAGCTCAGCCACCTGTGCCTGGGTTTCATTGACCTACCAGCAGCAGCCTGTGCATGGCAGCTGGCGCCTGCCAGCCAGCCATGCGGGACTTCAACAGCTGTGAACGGAACACTTCAATAAGTACATGTAATCCAACCACGACCCCTTAGCCTGTGGCCGGATCCCTCTGCAGCGACTGACCACAGCTCTTAAAGCTGCAGTCAAAACCCATCCACCAACCTCTGCAGATTGTCCCACAGATCCAACCTGGACACCGTGGCCCCCTGGTGAATCTGTCTCTGACTAGAGGCTTCTCTGCTGGGCTACCTCCAGTCCCAATATCTTCCTGCACAGCTGCTGCAGGCCCACAGCTTCTCCACCAGGTCACTGCCATCACTGGGGGCTTATGTTCGGTTACACTGCAACCACGCACACTGCCATGGCTCTGCAGACTCTCCGCTAGGCAAAGACCGACCTCAGGGTTTACCTATTGTATCTCTGCAAACCTCTGGCTTCTGGCCCAGATTCCTCCACAACACAACCAGCCCCGCAGTGCCCCAGCCAGCCTAGGTCAGTCCTGCGGACACACCACAGGCATCCCTTGGCCTCGTCCAGAATTGTACCTATAACCGCCCACAGGCCATCTCTTAGCACCCTTGCTGCTACCAGCCACCAAACTGCTGTGGCACCTTCCTTACATAATACCCCAATACCCAAACACAGTAGGCCACAGACAGGCCCCACAATCAGAGAAAGCTCAGGGCCCACATGTCTTTCAGGAATATGGTTCCATGTGCCACCAAAATGACATGCAAACAGCAACCTACCTCAACACCCTTGACAAGAAAACCAGAGAAACAAAATACAATGTCAGAGGTAATCATAAACCTAACGACACTCATAGAAGAAGTAGACATTGATCTACCACAAAAAGAAATCCTCAGAATGCTTCTTGGAGTCATATAGGATATGAGGGAAGCAATAAAGAATAAAAATACAATGATTGAGGAGATGAAGTCCATGACTGATGGGATAAAGTCCATGCACCAAAGGGAAAAACAAGTGTTACAGAAAACAAGATAACAGACCTTACCAAACAATTAGAAGAGGTGGAGAATTGTGCAAGTGATCTCTAGTACAACCAAGCTGACTTCAACAAACGGGAAAGACACCCAATACAAAAGGTATGGGATGACAACAATGAATCCACATTTGGTGGTAATAACTCTGAATGTTAATGGTCTGAATTTGCCTATTAAAAGACAAAGACTTTCAGACTGGCTCAGAAAACATAACTCAACACTCTGTTGTGAGCAAGAGACACACCTTCAGCTCACAGACAAAAATAGGCTAAGAATAAAAGGCTGGCAAAAATATACCTAGCAAATAGCAACAACAACAACAAAAAACCCCACAAAAAGCAGGGGTTGCAATCCTAATCTCAGAAAAAAATCTATCTCAAATGCAAACTATAATAAGAGATAAAGATGGTCACAATATAAAGCTAAAAGGATCAGTAGATCAAGAACCAGTGAGCATAATAAATATATGTGTACCTAATGAGAGACCTGTGAAATTTGTCAAACAAATTCTTCAAAAAATGAAGACAGAAATCAAAGACTCAACAATCATACTAGGTGACGTAAATACACCACTGTCAGAGAAAGATAGGTCACCAGGAAAGAAACTCAACAAGGAAGCTGTAGAGCTAAAAACCACACTGAGATGACTCAACCTAATAGACATTTAGAGAGCTCTCCACTCAAATGCCAAAAATAATTTACCTTCTTTTCAAGTGCACATGGCTTTTATTCAAAAATAAACCACATGCTAGAGCACTAGTTGAGCTTGAGTGAATTAAAAAACATAGCGATCACTCAGACGTCCCTCTTAGGCCACTATGCCATAAAGCTGGAGATAAACAAAAGGATGATCAGGAAAACAAGGACAAACAATTAGAGGATGAATAACGATGTTCTGTGGAATGAGTAGTTACTGACCCAAATTGGAGAGGAAATTAGAAAGTTTTTAGGAACAAACAAGAATGAGAACACAACGTACTAAAACCTATGGGACACAGCAAAAGTGGTCATCAGAGGTTGTTTGATAGCGATTAATGCATGTATCAAAAAAAAAGAGAGACTCATGACTTAAATGCTATCACAAAACCTTCAGCAACTAGAGCAGAGTCAACAGACCAATCCCTTCAATAGCAAAAGAAAGGAAATAAAAAATCAGTGTGGAGATAAAGGAGTGGGAAGACAAGAGAACAATGCAAAAGTCAATGCAGCAAAAAGCTAGTTCTTGGAAAGGATTGACAGAATTGATAGACTACAGGCAAGCTTGACCAAGGATAGGAAGGAGCAAACATCAGTAGCCAGGTTGAGGGATGAATCAGGGGAAATCACAATGGTCCCTAATGAGATTAAAAGAATAATTACAAACTACTAGGAAAATCTGTGTTCCAATGAGTTCAGCAACCTGGAAGACATGGACAACACTTGGGAAAACAATCCCTCCCTAGAATATCTCAGATAGAAGTCAAGAACCTCAATAGACTCATAGCAATAGAAGAAATAGAGATGATTATCAATAAACTACCAACGAAAAAACCTCGCAGACCAGATGACTTGACAGTAGAATTCTACCAAGCATTCAGGGAAGAGCTGACACCGATCCTACACAAACTACTCCAGAACATAGAAAAAGGTTGTAAACTCCCAAACTCATTCTACAAAGTTAATATAACACTAATACCCAAACAGCACAAGGATCCCCTCAGCGTGTAAAACAACAAAAACCATGGGGGACATGAGACAGCAGTCGGTGTAAGATATGAAAATAATAATAGTTTATCAAGGGATCACAAGGGGAAGGGACTGATACCAAGGGCTCAATAGAAAGTAAATGTCTAGAAAATAATGATGGCTACATTTGTACAAGTATGCTTGGTGCAATTGATGTATGGATTGTTATAAGAGCTGTAAGAGCCCCCAGTAATATGATCTTTTAATTAAAAAATAGAGAACTACAGACCTATATCTCTAATGAATATTGATGCAAAAATCCCTCACAAAATATTGGCCAATAGAATACAAAAGTATATGAAACAAATCATCCATCATGACCAGGTGGGATTCATTCCAAGGATGCAGGGATGCTTTCTGAAAGTCCATCAACATCATCCATCACATGTAGAAGAAAATGGATAAAAGCCACATGACAATATCAATAGACAAAGAAAAAGCATTTAACAACATCCAACACCCATTCCTACTTAAGACCCGCAAGAAGATAGGAATGGAAGGGGAATTCCTGAAGTTAATGCAAGGTGTCTATGAAAAACCAACAGCCAACATCATAGTCAACGGAGAAAAGATGAAAACAATACCATTGAAAAAGGGAATGAGACAAGGATGCCCCTTGTCCCCACTTCTATTCAACATCATACTAGAGGTCCTAACTAAAAACAGGAGGCAACGAAATGACATTAGAGGTATTTGCCAGGGGAGGAAGAGGTGAAACTATCATTTGCCAATGACATGATTCTATGCATTGAAAACCCCAAAAGCTCCACAACAGGTGTGCGGGCAGCAATAGAGGAATATGGAAGAATAGCAGGATAGAAGATCAACAAACAGAAGTCTACTGGATTGCTGTAAACATTGGACAAGACCATGAAAGAGGAGATCAAGAAGGCAGTACCCTTCACAATAGCCAAGCACAAATTGAAATACCTAAGGAAATACCTAAACAAAAGACCAAAAGATTTGTACAAGGAAAACTACAGAACCCTACTATAAGAAACCAAAAGTGACCTCAAGAAATGGAAGAATATCCCACGATCATGGATTGAAAGACTCAATATAGTATACATGTCAGTCCTACCCAAGTACTATATAAGTTTAATGCTTTACCGATAAAAATACCAACAACCTTCTTCAAAGAAATGGAAAAACTGACTACCAACTTCATATGGAAAGGTAAGAAGCCCAGAATTAGCAGAGAACCTCTTCAAGAAGAGAGACAAAATAGGAGGGCTTGCTTTACCTGACTTTGAAACATACTACACAACCACGGTAGTCAAAACAGCATGGTACTGGTATAATGACAGATACTCAGTCCAATGGAAAAGAACAGAAAATCCAGAAATGCAACCAGCAGCATATAGACTACTGAACTTCAATAATGGCCAAAAAACCAGCAATGGTGCTAGGAAAAAATGGATATCTACAAGCAGAAAAATTAAGCAAGATCCTTACTTCAACCCATGCATAACAACAAACTCAATGTGGATCACATACCTCATGAAATAAAACCCCAGACAATTAGGGCCACCAACGAAGGAATCAGGAAAAACATGAGAACCTTGGCACAGGGACACATACACAGAAGAAGCTGAAATTGACAAATGGGATAAACTAAGGAGAAACCACCTGTGTGCATTGAAATACTTCACTAAGAGAGTAATAAGAGAACCCACAGACTGGGAGAAGATCTTTAGCAATGAACATCAGACAAAGGGCTTATAACTAAAATATATAATACCCTAATAGCCTGCAACAAGAAAAAAGCAGAGAGCACTCTGAAGAGGTGGGCAAAGGACCTAAACAGAAATTTCACCAGGGAGGAAACCCAAATGGTCACTAAACACATGAGAAAATGTTCATGATCATTAGCCATTAGAGAAATGCAAATTAAAACAACTATGAGATACCACCTAACACCCCTGAGGATAGCCCAATTCAAGAAATCAGAGAGTAACAAAAGTTGGAAGGGATGTAACAAGATAGGAATTCTCACCCACTGCTAGTGGTCTTGTAAATATGTACAGCCACTCTGGACAGCGATCTGGCAATATCTAAAGCAAATGGAAATTTAGTTACCTTATGACCCAGCAATCCCCTTATTGAGCATATACTCACAGGAAGTAAGAAATAAATTATGACCAGTCATCTGCAATCCAATGCTTATTACAGCACAATTCACAATTGCATAGATCTGGAAATTTCCGCTGATAGACAAGTGAATTAGAAAACTGGCACATACACACAATGGAGTACTACGCATCCCTGAAAAATAGTGATGAACACATAAAGCACATTGTCTCATGGGAAGAGTTGGAGGAAATTATGCTAAGCAAAGTTAGCCAACCACAAAAGGATGAGTACAATATAATTCCACTGAGGTAGGTCCAATCAACATAGTGGGAACTAAAGAAAAACTATTTAATACATTTTAAAACTATTTAATACATAATTTATGGGTTGAGGGACAGGCACACAGGGGACAGATCACACCCAATGACGTATACAACATATCAATATTAAAAAGGGGAAAAGAGGGGTGAGGGGGATTTAAAAAAGGGGGGGGGGAGATGGAGGCATTGGGGGGAACAGCACACTAATCCACCAGAGGGAGGTTCATGACCCCAGTTCTATCTTCCAAATGTGACTAGATAAGAGCATGTACACTGGTACAGATAAGAGCTTTCAACACATGGAATCCCCTGTTTATGTCTCCACAGGAGAGGGAGAGAGGGACCAGACTTCAACCTGGTGTGCCAAACCTTGAGGTCAACATACTGGCGTGAATCAGTGAACTAACAGAGAGGTCTGAGGGGCCAGCCACAGTCCCAGCTATGTCAACACCCTCCCCAGAATAACTACTGAGGACAGTACTGAAGATACAGCCCAGGGAGAGTGGTGGATCTTCCCAGATCACACAGGAGCAAACTAAAGGGAAAGAGCAAGAGAGAGGAGAGAGAGAGAGAGAGAGAGAGAGAGAGAGAGAGAGAGAGAGAGAGAGAGAGAACCATATCCTAGCCCAACAAGTATGGAGGACAACATTCCTTCTTGGAGCAGCCAATGCACAGAGAGGACCATAGGGTCAGCCTCACCACAAGACACAATCCCCCCTTACTGATCCACAGTGCTTTGGGGGGCAGGGGGTGGGGAAGCAACAGAGCCACAGTGTGGGAATTGTGCCCAGTCTGACATCCCCCCTTCCCCCACACACACACAAGGGCGTAACACAAAGAGAGTGCAACAGAGCAGCAAGGGTAGCAAAGCAACAAAGTCCCTGAGGAATTCTGAAAATAGACATTGGACTCAGGAGGCAGGGATTGGTACTGCATCAGACCGATCAGAAAACATTCATAAGGGTCAGCAGACAGACCTGGAGCTATTCATAGGCTCGCCCCCTCCCCTTTTCATGTCTATCTATATAAAATAGGCAGAATTAACAATCCCTAGGAGAAAACAACAGGACCAATGGTTACGTGGGGACAGGGGAGAGAAAGAGGTGGGGGAAAGAGAGTGGGGAACGAACAAACCCAGGCACAAAGGAACAACAAGAGATCTAAAATCGATGGTGAGGAGGGCACAGAACACTTGGTGCAGTTTGATCAAGTATGATGTAGCTGAGAGGAAGTACAAAGAACCGAATAAAGGTTGAACATGACAGTGGGACAGGAGGAAAGTAAAAGGAAATAGAGGAAAGAAGTAGGAGGCAAAAGATTTTTATAGAAGTATAAAGATAGGCATGTACATATATAAATATATTAAGGGACATAATGATAGGGATATAGGTCTATGTACATATAATTATGGGTTAAGTACTAAAGTAGCAGATGGACATTAGGCCTCTACTCAAGTCCTCCCTCAATGCAAAAGCACTTTGGATTTTAATAACCTGGTATTCTGTGATGCTCACCTTACCAACACAATCTCTGGAGACAAAATGGGTGTAAAAGCTAATGTGGTGAAGAAAGCTGATGGTGCCCAGCTATTAGAAGACATAGTATCTGGGGTCTTAAAGGCCTGAAATTAAATAAGTAGTCATCTAGCAGGGAAGCAACAAAGCCCACATGAAAGAAGCACAGCAACCCATGTGATCACAAGGTGCTGACCGGATCAGGTATCAGGCATCAGAAGACCCAAAACAAACAACTAATTCAATGAGAACAAGGGGAGTCAAAATGGAGACCCAAAGCCCATCTGTAGACAATTGGACATCCCCTCACAGAAGAGTCACAAGGAAGGGACGTGCCAGCCAGGGTGCAGTATAGCACCAACGAAACACACTATATTCCTCTAATTCCTTAACACTCCCCCCACCCACCCACCACCGCAACCTTCCCCTGCCCCCCGCCCCTCCACTATCATGACCCAAGTTCTATCTTACAAATTTGGCTAGACCAGAGCATGTACACTGGTACAAATAAGAGCTCTCAACACACAGAAGCCAGGTCAGATAAACCCCTCAGGAACAATAATGGGAGTAGCAATACCATGAAGGTAGGGGAAAGGTTGGGGGGAGAAGGGGCAGAAAGGGGGAACCAAGTGCAATGATCAACGTATTAACACCCCCCACCCCCAGCCCCCTGCCACCACCACCCAGGGGATGAACAACAGCAACACGGGTGAAGGGAGACAGTGGATAGTATAATATATGAAATAATAATAATTTATAAATTATCAAGGTTTTACGAGGGTGGGAGGGTGGGGGAAGGAGGGGGAAAAAAGAGGAGCTGATACCAAGAGCTCAAGTAGAAAAAAATGTTTTGGAAATGATGATGGCAACATATGTACAAATGTGCTTGATAAAATGGATGTATGGATTGTTATAAGAGCTGTAAGAACCTCCAATAAATTGATTTATTAAAACAACAACAACCACAACCACACAAAAAAACAGAATATATTTTCTCACAATTCTGGAGGTTAAAAATCCAAAGCAAGGTGTTAGTCATGCGGACACCTTCCAGGCACTCCTTGTTCTTGGTGACACTCACGTGGCCTCTTTCTTCTCTGTGTAGACTCGCCTCTGTGTTCATTGTCCTTTGTCATTATAATGTGATTATATTAAAACCCACTGAGGTAGTTAGCTTATTGTGCCAACCTGGCTGATAAATACATGTGGGGTTAATTGAAGGGCAGAGAGAGAAATGGCTCGGTGAGCCTCACCTTTCTAGTTCTGGGGTCTCTTGCTTTCTGATGGTTGGACCAGGGTGCAGCTGCCTTAGCCAGTTCCCTGCTTCAGCTGGCAAGGCTCACTTCCTGCAAGACGTTCTTGAGGAGATGCCACATGACCTAACCTGATGCACCCCTGGGTGCTGGAGCAGCCATGTGGAGACTCCTGCCAACGCTGAGATGCTTACACATTCACTGACTAGGCTTTCCTCCTGCAGTCGACATCATAGTGTGTGTTTTGTGAGATGGACCCGATATAGTTTTCCCGAGGCTGAAAGCCTTTATGGGAGCAGACAGCCTTTTCTTTCTCTGTCAGGGCAAGTGGCAGATTTGAGGCTGGCTATGGAGCCGAATTCCCCCTCTGACAATCAGGTTCCTCATAACACATTGTTTTGGGTTCCCAGAGCCAGATAGATGTAAGGCATCATCAATTTTTTTAATTGAAAAAATAATAATTTAATAAGAATGAATTTAAACTTGAAAATATACTCTCATATATACTTCAAATATATTGAAATAAAATAATTTTGTGCCATTTTTTTTCCTGAGCTTTGTTTTTTTCACCTAAGGACAAAAATTTCAGATGATGAGATCCATACTGGCTAACTGATCTTCTGTAGAAACAGTAGTCCTAAAATGAGGGAAAGAAGGAAAGTACATTTCAGAAGGTTTAACAGGATGATTTATAATAAACTGAGCCACTTGAATGGTGCACTGAACAACCAGTAATAACTTTTTCTTATGAATTTCATTAGAAATGTTAACCAAATTTATTCTTGAAAAAATTGTCCAAATGTGAAACTGTATTTAGTAGAATATGTGTTGTTTATATGTGTTTTACGTAAGACCAACTACTGTTTAAAAAGTCATAATGAAACCATTACATTGTACACCTTTAAAAAGTCAACTGTACGATGTGAATAATGTCTCAACAAAGTTGTCAGGAAAAAAGATATTCAAAACCCATAATTACCATCATTATTTACTTTCTCAAATTCTGTGACTCATTCAAGAGAGGCTGGTTCGAGCTTGGAATGAGGCAGTAAGCAAGGTGTTCGCTGGGGCAGCTGTCTTGTGAAGTTAAACTCGTGTTAGAGGATTTATTTCCACGTGGTTCATCACACTCAGGCAGATTGGCTGTTGGTAGAAGAGTTCACTTCCTCCCCACATGGTCCTCTCCATAGACTGCTTGACTGTGCTCACAATGTGGCTCTGGTTTCTCCCTACGTAGGAGAACCTGGAGAAGGAAACATGATTATTTAAATCAAATGAGTAAGAAAAATAGAAATCACAAGAGTATATAGGAACCAGTCTGGTATACTCCAGACCCCTTACATTACTTAGTTACACTCTCAAAATGCTAATGGTTTCCCCTCAAATGAGAGAGTGAAATAAGGAGACAGAATTCTAAAGATATCCTGGGAGGTCTGATCTAGTCCTAGAGTATACAAGAAGGCTTTGGAAAACCACGTGCTTCCAGGAACACTTGGGATATTGAATTCAGGTTTTACAATAGTAAACAAGAAGCGAGTTACCCAGTTTCAATTCCAAATGAAAAATGGTATCAGTATAATTTCTGTCTCAGAGGTTTATGTTAAATGAATGGTATACTCATACAAAATAACTGTCTTTCCTTTGGGGATTTTACAGTGTTACTTTAGCTAAGAAGAATGCTTCAATCTCTAACTTTCAGATTACAACTGCAATTGGATGCAACTCCTTCTAATATTCAATGTTGTTTGAAGTAAATTTGTAATTAAGGCGATCTACCAACCACTCTGGAAGAGAGGCTGATTCATCTTCCGATTCACTCCACAGAAAATTATGGTTGCAAGATCAATATCTGTATAAAGAGGTGCTTACAGAGCATGCCAAATATAGGGGGGAAACGTCATAGAGATGTGAGAAAACTAGGTAAGAAAATGTTATTTTCTGTGTTTCTTTAACTTTTAAATATACAGTAGAAATTTTTGTGAGATTACATGTGATACTGCTCACCACAAAGTCAGCCATTCAAAACCACCAGCCACTCCACAAAAGACAAGGCTTTCCACTCCTGTAAAGAACTAAAGTCTCAGAAACTCACAGTAGCAGCTCGACCTCAATGTTTTGTTAAACGGCCCCTGCAGACACTGAAAATCTGAAAATCCAGATACATTGTAACCCTTACTCTTTCCAACCTTCTAGGAGATTAACGAGTGATGCCATCCCCTATTGTTGAGCCACCTTGACTCTGACCAGCTAACCTCTCTTACATGAGGCCCCTGGGTTCCGGTCACCGTGCTTAGCTTCGGAGCTGACTGCGAACCACTTACAACACCTAGGCTCTTGAGAGATAAAATAAAGATATTAAAATATCCATTTTCTCCTCTATCCCATGGTTGGCTTGATAGTTCTGATTTGTTAGTATAAAAATAAGTAACATTGTTTTCTCTTCCTACCTTTTAGATATATTTTAAAATAGTTACATTTTTCATTTAGTAGATTTAATTAATGGCTATATGCTCATCTTGATATCTAGAAATGATAGGCAAGACTCCTAATGTAGAAAATAAATTCACTAATACAAACAAAAATTATATTCATTATTAAATCCCCAAACCCATTACCATGGAATCATTCTGACCCTTAGGGTTTCTGAAGTTGTAAATCTTTATAGGAGCAAATAGCCTTGTCTTTCTCCCTTGGAGTGGCAAGTGAGTTTGAACCGTTGATCTTGCAGTGATCAGGCCAAGGTTTACATGACAGCATCACCAGGTCATGATAATCCACTCTCTGCTATAATTATTACACTTTAGGTTCATGCCATTTTCCTGAAAAAGGGAATAGCTGGGGGAAAGGAATTTACTAAAAACACAAATTAATATATTCACCTTAGAGGATGGCCATGTACTCGAGCTATCGTAGAAAGATACAACAATCTTCTCTAAAAGTCATTTATTAGTCAAGATTTTTAGAACATGAGTGACAGAGAATCCAACTGACTGAAGCCAAAAAGAATTTTTTTGAGCATAATTGAGGTAGTTTATTGTGCTAACCTGGCCGATAAACACATGTGGGGTTAATTGAAGGGCAGAGGGATAAATGGCTCGGTGAGCCTCGCCTTTCGAGTTCTTGGGTCTCTTGCTTTGTGATGGTCGGACCATGAGGGTGCAGCTGCCTTAGCCAGTTCCCTGCTTCAGCTGTCATCCCTGCACTTCTCTGAGGAGAAGCCACATGGACCTTCCCCGATACAGTCCTGGGTGCTGGTGCTGCCGTGTGGAGACCCCTGCCAGGGCTGAGATGTTTTCACATTCACTTACTAGGCTTTCCTCCTGCAGTTGGCATCATTGCATGTATTTTGTGAGATGGAGGAGGACTTCGTGGGTTGGTGTCGGATATACGGGTTAATGGGTTAATGTTGGACTTGTGGGCTTGGGCAGCACTGGGTTGGGATGTTTTCTTGATGTGCACTTACCCTTTATATAAAACTCTCTCTTATGCATGGGTTTCTGTGGATTTGTTTCTCTAAAGTACCCAGACCAACACAGTAATGGCATATGGACTGGAAGCCCAAACACAGGTAGGATCTGGCAAGGAGAACCAGGTCCCACGAGCCTGTCTCCACTTCATAGCCCTGTTTTCCTCCCTGTTGGCTTCATTCCCAAATAGGAATTCCTTTGGGGAGGACAGAATTGCTGCCAAAAGAATTGCTCCATCATTAGGCTTTCCCACTGCAAACCCAGCTAGCATGCTTTTCTCTCAATAGCCCCAAGATTGAGTCCTCGTAACTTGGATGGACCTGGCCTAGGCAAGAAGTTCCAGTAATAGAGACTGAGAATGGGACAGGGAAATGGCAGGCACAATTATTTTATTAAAAGACAGGGAAGGGAAATAGATCAGATTTCCTATTTAATAAAATTACAGAAAAAGCAACTTTTCATTATAATACAAAACATCAGAATCCATCTGTCATAAAACTCCAGTGGTTTGTAAGCGTTGCCTCCCAAACACGGTTTTGTCTCCTTTTCTGCTGTGGTACCTACAGGGAAAACGAACTCTTCGCCGTGAAACATCCATGCTTTGCTCGGGAAGTGGAGAGCCCTCACAGAGTGACCAGGGAGGCATGCAGTGAGGTCATGGTTACATTTTGAAGCATTATAAATTAGATGAGAAGAAAGCCGCCTGCCAGAGCAAACAGCCAGGTTGAGCGCGGAGCAGAGATCCAAGTGGGCAGGCTGACATTTGCCACGGCCCACTGACTTTCCTCTGTGGCTGCCATAAATTTCACCCAGGATGGCTGTCAGTGGAATTACAGGCGGGTCGACCAAAGGAATATCAACCTGTAGTTTTCCATTGGGTCAGTTGGACTTCAAGTACATGCAGGTACACTTCATGGCCTGAAGAACTGGATTCCATGATTACTTAAAGTAACCCTTAGGAATTTCAGGAAAATTCTTTATCTTGATCTTTCTAAACGAGTTTCTGGTAATGTTTGCAGCTAGAAGTCTTGCTTTAAAAGCAAAAAGAGGAAAAACAACAGTAATAGCAAAACCAAAAAGCTCTTTGGGCCTAGCAATGTACTTTGACGGCGTACTCTTCAGTGTATCAAATCACTCACTCACTGCCATTGCATGGATTCCACCTTGAAGCAACCCTGCAAAACAGAGTAGAAGTGCCTGTGGGTTTCTGAGATTGCAAATTTTCACAGAAGTGGAACACTTCATCTTTCTCTCACTAAACAGCTGATGGCTTGGAACTGCTGACCTCATGCTTAGTGCCCAACTCATAACCCAATACATCAAGAGAAATCGAGTATTTCCAAAATTCAGTGTGATATCAGATCTTATGGAGATTTGGGTATTGTATGTACTTTTAATTTTTCTTTTCTGAAGGCTAAGCAATAAAAAATCCTGTATTTGTCTAAATATATGTTTATAAATGCAAATGTGAATGCAAAAAATCATTTACATATATAAATAACATACTAAACATGCAGATATCAAAAAGAAATTCTTATACTATAATCACCTTTGACAATATTAGATAAGTCAGAAAAGAGTATTTTATTTTACTTACACATATAATTCACAAGCTACAAATTCTATTAATAATTGGAACTTGAAACATATGAAATATGAATCTTCCACAATTAGAATTCATAAAAAATGAAATGAAACTCATCAAGATCAATGATCCCCGGTGATCATGAGTTGCAATGGACTAGGATTAACCATTTTGAATCAGAAAATTATATGATTTGCTATGCTGGGAATGACACATTCAAGAGGAATGGCGTTGCATTCCTCATCAAAAAGGACATTTCAAGATCTATCTTGAAGTACAATGCTGACTCTGATTGGATAATATATATCCACCTACAAGGGAATCCATGCAATACAATTATTATCCAAATGTATGCACCAACCACTAAAGCTAGTGATGAAGAATTTTACCAATGTCTTCTGTCTGAAACTGAGTAAACATGTTATGCAGATGCATTGATAATCATTGGTGATTGGAATACAAAAGTTGGAAACAAAAAGGAAGGGATGGTAGTTGGAAAATATAGTCATGATGACAGAGACAAAGCTGGAGACTATATGATAGAATTTTGCATGACCAACATCTTTTTCATTCAAGATACTGTATTCAGAAACACTAAAAGATATCTCCAGATGGAATAAATAGAAATCAAGTTTACATCTGAGGGAAGAGATAGTGGAGAAACTCAATATCAGTAACTAAAAGGCTGGAAGCTAACTGTGGAACAGATCGTCAATTGTTCATATGCAAGTTCAGGTTGAAGCTGAAGAAAAGAAAAGCAATTTCACAAGAGCTAAAATACAATCTTGAAATATCTCAACTGAATTTCAAAAGCATCACAAGAAGAGATTTGACACATTGAACACTAATGACAGAAGACCTGATGTGCTGTGGGATGGCATCAAGAACATCATACATGAAGAAACCAAAAGGTGACTAAAAACACAAGAAAGAAGGAAAAAATTAAAGTGGATGTTAGAAGAGACTCTGAAACTTGCTGAAAGTAGCTAAGGCAAATGGAAGAAATGTTGGTCAAAGAGTTGAAGAGAAAATTTCAAAGGGGAGCTCAAGAAGACAAAGTAAAACATTATAATGAAATTGGACATCTCCTCACAGAGGGGTCACGGGGAAGAGATGAGCCAGTCAGGGTGCAGTATAACATTGATGAAACACACAACTTTCCTCTAGTTCTGTGGAGCTTCCTTGCCTCCATTAACATGACTTCAATTCTGCCTTACAAATCGGATTAGGCCAGAACATGTACACTGCTACAGATAAGAGCCCGCAACACAGGGAATCCAGGACGGATGAGCTCCTCAGGACCAACAATGAGAATAGAGATACCAGGAGGATTAGGAGATGGTGGGGGGAGAAAGGAGGAATCAATTACAAGGATCAACTTATAACCCCCTCCCAGGGGGACGACTAATGGAAAAGTGGGTGAGGGGTGACAGAGGACGATGTAAGATATGAAAATAACAATCTGTAGCTTATCAAGGATTTGTGGGTGGGGGAGGGAAGGGTAAGAAATGGGGAGCTGATATCAGGGGCCCAAGTGGGAAGAAAATGCTTTGAAAATGATGATGGCGGCATATGTGCAAATGTGCTTGACACACTGGATGAATGTATGGATTGTGATAAGAGATGTAGAGCCCCCAGTAAAAGTAAGGGGGAAAAAGATTCATGGTCTCAGAAACCCACCGGGTTTTTTAGGCCTGTTCAGAGTTGAGTCAGAATCCAGTGAGGATTTTGTTCAGTATATGAGTGTGTCATATTCTCTTTAATAAATATGTATTGTTTATTAATTTTTAAAAAGAAATGTACAAAGACCTGAACTTAGGAAACCAAAGAGGGTGAGCATATTCAACCTACTTCAAATGGAAAAAACTAAAGATAAACATCCAATCTTAAGCTGAAATACGGAAAGATTTTATTGGCAAAATATTGAATTATATGGGATACATCAAAGGAAGATATAAAGAATACACAGAGTCACAGGACCAAAAAGAACCAGTTGACATTTAACCATTTGAAGAGGCAACATATGCTCAAGAACCAATGGTACTGAAAGGAGCGTGAGAGGAATGCAGTCCAAGCTGCACTGAAGACATTAGCCAAAATTGATGGGATACCCACGGAAATGTTTCAACCAGCTGGTGGAGCTCTGGAACACTCGATCACCTGTGCCAAGCAATTTGGGGGACAGCTATGTGGCCAAATGACTAGAAGAGATCTGTATTTGAACCTGCTCCAAAGAAGGGTGACCCACAGAATGCAAATTATAGAACCATTAATTAATAGCCCATGCAAGTCAAATTTTGCTGAAGATCATTGAACAACAGTTGCAGCTGTACATTGACGAGGAGTTGCCAAAAATTCAGGCCAGATTCAGAAGAGGATGGATGGGCTATCCTTGCTGACATCAGATGGATCTTGGCTGAAAGCAGAGAAGACCAGAAAGATGGTTACTTGTGTTTTATGGACTATGCAAAGGTATTCTTGCATGTATGGACCATAACAAAATATGGAGTTATGAATATCCGTGAGAAAAATGGGAATTCCAGAACAGTTCATTGTGTTCATAGAGAACTTGTACATCAAGAAGCAGCTGTGTGAAGAGAATAAGGAAATGTTGCATGGTTTAAAATTCAGAAAGGTGTGCATCAGCGTTGTATCCTCTCACCATACTTGGTCAGTCTGTATGCTGAGCAAATCATCAGAGGAGCTGGATTATATGAAGAAGAAGGTGGCATCAGGATTGGGGGGAGGTTTATTAACAACTTTTGATGTGTACATGACAACCTTGCTTGCTGAAAGTGAAGAAGACTTGAAGCACGTGTTGATGAAGATCAAGGATTGCAGCCTTCAGTATGTTATAACTCAACATAAAGAAAACCCAAACTTCACAATTTGACCAAGAGGTAACATCATGCATGATAAATGAAGAAAAGATTGAAGTTGTCAAGGATTTTATCTTCTTTGGATCCACAATCGATGCTCCTGGAAGCAGCAGTCAAGAGATCAAGTGACAAGTTGCTCTGCATAAGTCTGCTTCATAAGACTTAAAAGTGATGAAAAGCAAAGAAGCTACTTTAAGGACTAAGGTGCACCTGGCCCAAGCCTAGGTATTTTCAATCAGCACAGATGCGTGTGAAAGTGGGACACTGAATAAGGAAGACATAAGAAAACGCTATGCATCTGAATGAGGGTGCTGGTGAAGATATTGAAAGTACCATGGACTGCCAAAAGAACAAACACATCTGTCTTGGAAGAAGTAGAGCCAGAACGTTCCATAGAAACACGGGTGGCAAACTCTTTGAACATGTTGTCAGGAGAGAACAGTCTTTGGAAAAGGACATCATGTTTGGCAAAGGAGAGGGACAGCGAGAAAGAGGAGAGCTCTCAACGAGATGGGCTGACTCAGTCGCTGCAAAGATGGGAACCACTGGCCTTGCTGGTAGCAGCTCACTTTGGAGCTAGCTATGCCACCAGGGCATGACACAACAATTCCACTCCTGGTTTCATACCCCCAAGGCTGGAAAGCAGACTCCAGCCCACTCAGGTTGATTGCAGCATTATTCACAATAGCCAAAAGGTGGAAGCCATCTAAATTCCCATTAACAAATGAATGGATTAACAAAACGTAGTGCACATGTAGGATGGAATACTACTCAGCCAGTAGGATAAATGAAGTCTTAATGCATGTTACAATACGGATGGAGCTGGAAGACATTGTGCTTAATGAAATAAGCCAATCGCTAGAGGGAAACCTTGTCTGACTTCACTAATAGAAAGGGTCATCAAAAGGTCGGTGGAAAACTCCATTATCTTCTCATTCCATTTTCCACAAACTTTTTGAAGCCCCCCTCATAAAATTGCAAGAGAAGACTAACTTATGAAAAAGCAAAGTTTATGAGTGGTTAACAAGGGCAGGAGAGAGAAAGAAAAGGAATGTTAGTGGGAAATTTTAAAGGTCAGGTGGCTATCCAAAACAGGAAAATTAAGGCATGAAGTGGCTGGTTTATAAGTTTTCATGGGTCTCTCAAATGAGTGGGACAAAGGAGGATCCCCCCTGAATAATTTTCTCTTTTCCTGATGGGTCTGGGAAAGAGAGGGGGCAGGGAGAGAAGATGTTGAAAGGATTATATAATTCAAGTATAAATGGTTGTTAACAGGATGATTTTGATTGTAAAGATTGTATTATAGAAGCTGAAAAAGGAGGAAAGTTTATTTCTTCGTGTATGGAAAAAATTATAATTAGAAAAGACAGAGGGTGGCCTGTGGTGGAGTGACGTTTCTTAATATGGCTCTTCTATCCAGGTCTCTGTGACGCCCATCAAATGATTGGGTGGGACTATGCAAATAGGGTGTGTGAAGCACTAATAAAAGGGATTGGTCAGTTTGGGTTGTCATTCCTTTGTCTATAAGAAAGTCTCTCTGAAGCAGGAACAGAGAGAATTCCTGGGACCCTCAAGGAAGAAGAAACACCAGTGGAGCCCCTTGGAAATCCCTGCCTGAAGTGGTGGAGGCAACAGATGCCAGGCCATGCCGAGACCAGAGGCTGAGGCAGGGAGATCAGGCCCTGGAACTGAGGAGCAGTATGGAGTCTATGCAACTATGAGGCAGCACAGCATGTGGCTTACAGACCCACAGAGGCAGAAGGTAAGGAACTATGTGCATGAGCGGCTGAGGATCAGAGAGAGGCTTGTATACTGGCAGGAGAGGTTTTGCTATCAACGGATAACTGTATCTTTAGATTCCATAATCCTGATTTATGGTACTTGGGTCTTCCCTAACAAGCCCCCCATAATTGTGATTATTCTTTGTGAGTTCTGTGTGGCCACTGCAACGGATTGTCGAGCACAGTAGAGAGGTCGAGTGCCACTAGAGGAAGAGTTGCTGTCTGGTTAAAAAAGATGGAGAGTGGTGGCATGTCTAACCTCTACCTACTGGCAATCGGTGTTGGGCTAGCGTAGAGATGTAGTCTCTTCCCTAGTGTAGCTAAAAGAGGTCAGATGTGACCCCTATGCTGTTTTCTCAGTAGAGTTTCCCAACGATGATTATCATTGCTGTCATTAAGCTAAACACCTGTAAATAAGTTGAACTGGCCAAAGTTATGGATAGATATATTTATAGAAACATCAATGACAGTAAAAAGAGCAACTTCTGAAATAGATGATGTACACCTAGAAATGTTATGAGATTTGGTGTCTTGGTTTGGCAAGTGTAGGGTCATGGTTTCATGGGCCACCCTAGTTTAATTAACCTAATAACATGGTTTTTTATTGCTGTTCTACTTCCTAGATTGGTATGTCATTCCTGGGGTTTAAAAACTTTCAAGTGGTCACCTAAGGCACAAATATTTGATCTCTATTTGCCTGGTACAACAGAAGAAGGAAGAAAGTCAAGAGTAAGAAGAGGATATGTCTCCTTTCCCACGAGACCAGAAGAAATGGATGGTGCCCAGCTATTATTAACAATCATTTAGATTAAAGATTTTGTAGAGGAATGCTGATCAAAAGGAGTAAGATGCAGAATATATTTTCCAATTCTCATGAACTGTATGGACCCCTGAAACTATTGTCCTGAGATCATTTTTAAAACTCAAACCAAAAAGATACCCGGTAGTCTTCTTAAAACAAAACAATCGAATCTGCAGCTTCGGGAGAAGGATATATCTGACCAGAGCACACAGGAACAGATG
>NW_022103896.1:84032917-84035420 GCF_000313985.2 Echinops telfairi | reverse complement strand
GAGAAACGATGTACAAATGCGCTTTACACAATTGATGTGTGTATGGATTGGGATAACAGTTGTATGAGCCCCTAATAAAATGTTAAAAAAATAAATAAATAAAATAAAATTTGTATTCATAAAAAAACAAAAAAAACAAAAAAACACAAACAATCATTTACTTTAATTAATAAAAAAATCTCTTCCTTGAGCATTGTGCTCATTAAAGAACTTTCTGTATGGAATTAAACTGACAACAGCTAGATGGATGCTTACATAGGCATCCTATCAGGCAATACACTAACTTAATGGGGGAGGAGTAACTCAGAAAGAGAGTGAGAATGATTACACAACTCCAAGAATGAAATCAATGCCGTTAAATTGTACATTTAGAAACTGTTGAATTGGTGTGTGTTTTACGGTATATGCTTTCAAAAATCAAAGAGATAAAATTACACACAGAGGGAGAGAGAGAGAGAAAGATTACTCAATGCCAAACCACTGCCATGAAGTCCATTTTGATGCATAGAGATCCTAGCCTTATCCTGCAAATCAGCTGGTAGGTTTGAACAGCTGACCTTGCATTTAGCAATCCAGTGCTTACTGAAGAGGGGCACCTCGGAAACACCATGGAGCAGTTCTACTGCCCTAAAGGGTCACTGTATGGATGATCTGAAGAACACAGCATCAATATTAGAGGAAGGCTATTAACAATCTACAATATGCAGATGGCACAACCTTGCTTGCTGAAAGTGAGGAGGACTTGAAGCACTTGCTGATGAAGACCAAGAATGGCAGCTTTCAGTATGGATTACAACTTACTGTAAAGATCAGAATCTGTAAAACTGAACCAATAGGTAACATTATGATAAATGGAGAAAAGATCAAAGTGGTTAAGAATTTTGTCTTGATTGGATCCATAATCAATGCTCATGAAAGCAGCAGTCAAGGGATCAAAAGGCACCTTGTGCTGTGTATTAGTCTGGGTACATTAGAGAAACAGATCCACAGAAAATCATATGCATATGAGAGAGTTTTATATAAAGGGTAAGTGCATATCAAGAAAACACCCCAACCCAGTGCTGCTCAAGTCCACAAGTCCAACATTAACCCATAGGTTAATGCACCAAGTCCTCTTCCATCTCACAAACACACGCAATGATGCCTACTGCAGGAGGAAAGCCGAGTTAGTGAGTGTGTAAGCATCTCGGGGCTGGCAGGGGTCTCCACGCGGCTGCTCCAGCACCCAGGGCTGCATCGGGGTAGGTCCATGTGGCTTCTCCTTGGGGATGTCTTGCAGGAAGTGAGCCTTGCCAGCTGAAGAACTGGCTAAGGCAGTTGCACCCTGGTCTGACCATCACAAAGCAAGAGACCCGAGAACTTGAAAGGCAAGGCTCATGGAGCCATTTATCACTCTGCCCTTCAATTAACCCCACATGTGTTTATCAGCCAGGTTGGCACAATAAACTACCTCAATAATTTAGTCCGAAGGGACCTTGATCGCCTGTCTGTTCCACAAAATGTCACACTGGTCCATTATATTGATGACATTATGCTGATTGGACCCACTAAGGAGGATGTATCAAAGACTCTAGATTCATTGGTCCAACATCTGCCTACAAGAGGTTGGGAAATTAACCCAATGAAGATTCAGGCACCCTCCACCTCAGTAAAATTTTTAGGGGTCCAATGGTTTGGCGCATGTCGAGATATTCCTACTAAAGTGATGGACAAGCTATTTCATTTGCTCCCACACACCCACACCCCACCAACAACTAAAAAGGAGGCACAATGCCTACTAGGCCTCTTCGGACTTGGGAGGCAACATATCCCTCACTTGGGTGTTCTACTTCAACCTATTTATCAAGTGACACAAAGAGCCTCCAATTTTGAGTGGGGCCCAGAACAAGGAAAGGCTCTTCAACAGGTTCAGGCTGCCGTGCAAGCTGCTTTGCCACTGGGACCATCTGATCCAGCTGACCCAATGGTGGCTAGAGGTGTCAGTTGTACATAAAGATGCAGTGTGGAGTCTTTGGCAGACCCCCTATTGGTCAATCACAGTGTATACCATTGAGATTTTGGAGTAAAGTCCTGCCATCCTCTGCAGACAACTACTCCCCCTTTGAAAAGCAGCTGTTGACCTGTTACTGGGCCTTGGTGGAGACCGAATGCCTCACCATGGGCCACCAAGTCACCATGAGGCCTGAACTGGGTATTGTCTGAATCATAAAGTTGGATGTGCGCAGCAACACTCCACTGTTAAATGGAAGTGGTATACAGGAGATCGGGCCAAAGCAGGACCTGAAGGTACAAGTAAGCTAGATGAAGAAGTGGCCCAAATGCTCCCAGTCTCCTCTCCTGTCACATTATGGTACCTTGGGAATAGAGTACTGGAGAAACAAATCATAAGACGGAGAGTAGATGTTTGTTTGACCTCTCACTCGTGGTAGCTTTTCTTCTTTGTCTAGCTGGAGGTCAGATAAAGTGACAGTATTTACTTGGTTGTTTTCTGTAGAAAATATGG
>NW_022103896.1:84026989-84032722 GCF_000313985.2 Echinops telfairi | reverse complement strand
CCCAGTGCTTTGGAGTACTCGGGAACCAATGGTCTTTGTCAGAAGCTGGAAAAAAATCTGGAGTCATGAAGAAAACTCCTCTCTAGAACTGAATGTTAAAGGGAGCCTGTGAGCAAATTGAAATGCTTGCTAGGTGACCACCTGGATCACCTTGTTGAGAAGTGGGAGAAATGCAGCAATAAAGAGACGGGTTGAGTTTGGCCACTGACACCTGTGGACTTGGTTTACAGGGGAAAAATGAGAAGACGAGTGTGGGTTGACGTATAAAGTTCATGACCTAGCACGAGGGGGCTAGGTTTGTTGAATATTGGTGAGAGCCCATGGTCTAAAGGCAAGGCGACCAATGGGTACCCTGTGGAAGTTGAGTGAGGCAGCCCACATTGAGTTGACCAGAACCTGACCAGATAGAGATTTTTGAGCCTGTGAACTGGTGCATATTGTTGCTAACTTCATGGATGGCCTGTCCTGATTTGACTTTGCTTGTGGATGTGAACTTCACAAAGTTCCAATTGGGATGAAGATTCTTCATGTCGAAAAACATGATTGTCTCCTCAGAGCACTGGGTTGTTGTAGGTGGGCAGTATATAAATTGGATATCCCAAATTTGGGGGATAAAGGCATGAATTGGTTGGCTTACAAACTTTCATAGGTGGGAGAACATATTCACAGGATTGTAGGATTAAGGTGTAGGTGTTACTTAATTGCAACTGTGAGGCTAAAGAATTATGTACAAGTGCCAAGGTGGCCAAGGGTGGATTGAGATAGTTTATTGTGCCAACCTGGCCAATAAACACATGTGGGGTTAATTGAAGGGCAGAGTGATAAATGGCTCCATGAGCCTGGCCTTTCAAGTTTTGGGGTCTCTTGCTTTGTGATGGTCAGACCAGGGTGCAGCTGCCTTAGCCAGTTCTCAGCTTCAGCTAGCAAGGCTCACTTCCTGCAAGACATCCCAGAGGAGAAGCCGCATGGACTTACTCTGATGCAGCCCTGGGTGCTGGAGCAGCCGTGTGGAGACCCCTGCCAACGCTGAGATGCTTACACATTCACTGACTCGGATTTCCTCCTGCAATCGGCATCATTGGGTCTGTTTTGTGAGATGGAGGAGGACTTTGTGGATTGGTGTTGGACATATGGGTTAATGTTGGACTTGTGGACTTGGGCAGCACTGGGTTGGGATGTTTTCTTGGTGTGCACTTACCCTTTATATAAAACTCTCTCATATGCATATGATTTTCTGTGGATTTGTTTCTCTAATGTACCCAGACTAACACATACTGGGTCTACTGCACAAGACTTTTTAAAAGTATTGAAAAGAAAGGATGTTACTTTAGGGACTAAGGTGTACCTGACCCAAACCATGGTATTTTCAATTTCCTCATGTGTATGTGCAAGTTGGATATTGAGTAAGGAAGACTGAGGAAGAATCAATGCATTTGAATTGTGGTGCTGGCAGGGAATATTGAAAGTCCCACAGACTGCCCTCTACTTTGCCAAGCATAATGTCTTTCCTAAAGGACTGGTGTCCCCTAACAATACGTCCAAAGCATGTAAAACAAAGTTTTGCCATCTCTGCTTGCCTCTATGGAGAACTGTGGCCACACTTCTCCCAAGACAGAGTTTTTTTGTCCTTTTGGCAGTCCATGGGATTTAAAAATCTCCACAATACAGATGCATCAATTATTTTTGGTCTTCCTTAGTGCCCAACTATGTGAGGCAATAGAGAATACCATGACTTGGGTAAGGTCCACCTTGGTCCTCAAAGTAACATCCTTGCTTTTCAATATCCTAGAAGTCTTGTGCAGCACATATGTCCCAATGCAAAGTGTCTTTTGATCTCTTGACTGTTGCTTCCATGAGCATTCATTGTGGATCCAAGTAACACAAATTCCTTGATAACTTCGTCCTTTTTCCATGTAGCATGATGTTACCTATTGGTCAAGTGGTGGGGATTTGGATATTCTTTACTTTGAGTCATAATCCCCACTGAAGGCTGTAATCCTTGATCTTCATCGGCACATGCTAAGGGGGTGTCATCTGCATATTGCAGGTTGTAAATAAGCCTTTCTCCAATACTGATGCCTCATTCTTCTTCACATAATCCAGCTTCTCTGATTATTTAATGCTCAGCATACAGATTAAACAAGTATGGTGAGAGGATATAACCCTGATGCACACCTTTCCTGATTTTAAACCATGCAGTGTTCCCTTGCTTTACTTAAAGTCATCTAATTTAAATATTATTTATGTCTACAAAAACTTACATGGCTATATCTAGTCCAAAGTTTGGCTAAACAACTGAAAACTATAGCCCTGCCAAGTGGACTTAGAAAATTCACCTTCACAACTACGTAGAAGAAATGGATTTAGATGGGAGGACACTTGCAAAACGCAAGGTAACTTGATCAAGAAGCTCACACTCACACCCACTGTCATTAAATCAATGCCGACACATAGCAACCCTACAGGACAGTGCAGAACTGCCCCTGTGGGTTTCAGGGACTGTGACCCTTTTTGGTTTTTTTATTTTAATAAATCATTTTATTGAGGTTCTTACAGCGCTTATAACAATCCATACCTCAATAATATCAAGCACATTTGTACATATGTTGCCATCATCATTTCCAAAATATTTTCTCTCTACTTAACCCTTGGTATCAGCTCCTCTTTTTCCCCCTCCCTCCCCAACCTTCCCACTCTCATGACCCTTGATAATTTATAAATTATTTTTATTTTCATATTTTACACCGTCCACTGTCTCTCTTCACCCACATTTCTGTTGTTTGCTCCCTGGGGAGGGGGAGGGGTTATGCGTTGATCATTGTGATCACTTCCCCCTTTCTCCCCCTTCTCCCTACCCTCAGGGTATCGTGTCTCTCATTATTGGTCCTGAGGGGTTTATCTGTCCTGGGTTCTGTGTGTCAAGAGCTCTTATCTGTATGGGACAGTAACTCTTCATGGGAGTGGAAAGCCCTGTGTCTCCCTTGAAGCAGCTTCGGACTGCTGAGCTTGCCGATTGCAGCCCAAGGGTAGACTTGATCACCGTTGTTGTTGGGTGCCATCAAGTAGGTTTCAGTTCAGCTCTTTTGCTCATGATTTCTTCCATCTGCTTTAACTCATTTCAAGAGTCGGTTTCAGAATCTCTTCTGACATCCACTCTGATCTTTTCTTTCTTTCCTGTCTTTTTAATGACCTTTTGCTTTCTTCATGCGTGATGTTCTTGATGTCATCAGAGCCCGTTGAGTTTTTATTTTAATGTTCACTGAGGCAGATCTATTTTTGAGACGTTCTCCCAATTCAGGTGGAATATACTAGAGGTCATATTTGGGCTCTTGTGGGTTTCTTTTAATTTTCTACAACTTCGACTTGAATTTACATTTACAGTCAACCGCAGGCCTCACTTCGGCTATTGATATTTGATATTGAGCTTCTCCATAATCTCTTCTCCCAGATGTAGTCAATTTGATTTCTGTATATTCCATCTGGAATAGCCTACGTTTACGGTACCCATTTATGTTGAAAAACGGTCCTTGCCTCAAAGACATCATCGGTCTTGCAAAATTCTATCATGGGAATTCCACCTTTGTTTCCATCATGAAGGCTATATTTTCCAACTGCTTGGTTTCTTCCTCCTTATTTTCAACTTCTGCATTTCAATCACCAATAATTAGGCATGCATCGTGATTGCAGTTTTGACCAATTTGAAACTAATGATGGCCATAGAATTCTTCAACCTCTTTGTCAATTAGCTTTAGGGGTTGGTTTGTAAATTTGAATAATAGTTGTATTGGCTGGATTTCTTTGTATGCACATAGATATTACTCTAGCACACACAGCATTATACTTCATGATAATGAAACATCCTTTAAACAATGAATGTGGCACCATTCCTCTTGAATCTATCATTCCCAGCATATTAAGCCATATGGTTATCTGATTCAAAACAACCATCACTATTACATTCACCTCACTATTGATCTTTCTGTGGTCCATTTCATTTTTCATAACTTCCAGTTTTCCTAGATTCAAGCTTTGTGCATTCCAAGTTTCAATTTTCTTTTTATGAATCATTTTATTGGGGACTTTTAAAGCTCTTATAACAATCCATATATCAATTGTATCAAGAACATTTCTATATATGTTGCCATCATCAATTTCAAAATATTTTCTTTCTGTTTAAGCCCTGGGTATCAGTTCCACTTTTTTCCCCTCCCTTCCCCATCCCCCAACCCTTGTGGATCCCTGATAAATTATCAATTTTTTTTTCATATCTTGCACCACCGTTGTCTCCTTTTGTCCACATTACTGTTGTTCCAAGTTCCAATTATTAATAGTTGTATGTAGCTGTTTCATCTTATTTTCAATTGTACCCCATTAGCAAATGAAGTTCCTGAAAATGTTACTCTGTCTGCATAATTGTCATGGACTCTACTTTGAGAAGGCAGATTTTCCTCAGTTATATTTTTAATGCCTCCCACTTGAAGGACTCATCTTCTGCCATTATATCTGACAATGTTCCACTACTAGTCATAAGATTTTTCAGTGGCTACTTTCTCAGAAGTGGGCAGCCTAGTCCTTCTTCATAAAGTGTTTGTAGCCTGGAAACTCTACTCAAACCTGTGTGCCTTGGGTGAACCTGCTAGTATTTGAAATGCCAGTGAGATAACTTCCAGATCACAGCAACATGAAAGCTACTACCGTATGACAAATTGACAGGCAAGATTTAATGGAGTTAAATCTCCCATTAAGAACTGATTTCTAAAGCAATTTAACCCTTGTTTCCAAAACCTAACCAAACTCACTGCCATCGAGTGGATGCCGATTTTAGTGACCCATAGGACAGGGTAGAACTGCTGTTGTGAGTTTCCACGACTGTAACTTTGTAGGGGTAGAAAGTTCTGTCTTTCTCACACAGAGTGGGTGGTGGTTTTGAACTGCTGACCTTATTTATAGATTACCACTACCTGCAATGTTAGCAATTCATAACCACAAGCCACTCCTATGGAGAAAGACAGGGCTTTGTACTCCCATAAAGAGTTAGAGTCTAGGAAAAGCACGGGGGTAGTTCTAACCTTTGCTAGAGGGTCACCATGAATCGACTCAATGGCCGTGAGTCCTTGTTTCCAAGTTGTTGAAAAATATGTAAGTTCTCCAATAACCATCCTCTGCAACAGGGAGCAGGAGCAGTGGTAGTGCAATGGTAGAACTCTTGCTTTCTATGCAGGAGACATGGGTTCTACTCCAGCTACTGCATCTCACTACAGAGTAGTGTATTGTTGTGATGTCAAACAGGTTTTTTGTTTGTTTGTTTTTAGATCATTTTATTAGGGGCGCTTACAACTCTTACCACAATCCATGCATCCTTCCATTGTGTCAAGCACATTTGTACATTTTTTTTGCCATCATCATTCTCAAAACATTTTCTTTCTACTTGAGCCCTTGGTATCAGCTCTTCATTTTCCCCTCCTTCCCCATCCTCCCTCCCTCATGAACCCTTGATAATTTATAAATTATTATTATTTTTTCATGTCTTCCACTGTCCGATGTCTCCCTTCACCCACTTTTCTGTTGTCCATCCCCCAGGGAAGGGGTTATATGTAGATCCTTGGGATCAGTTCCCCTTTCTCCCCCACCTTCCCTCCACCCTCCTGGTATTGCTACTTTCATTATTGGTCCTGAGGGGTTTATCTGTCCTGGATTCCCTGTGTTTCCAGTTCCTATCTGTACCAGTGTACA
>NW_022103896.1:84021285-84026217 GCF_000313985.2 Echinops telfairi | reverse complement strand
CCCCCCTCCCCCTCTCCCATGTCTCCCTGGAACCGTCAGTCCCTCGTTTTCTCCTCCAGATTGTTTATCCAGCCAACTTCTCTAGATAGACCTGAAAAGACAATAATATGCATAAAAAACAAGACAGAACAGAGCAAAGCAAAAAAGAAAACAAAATAACAATAAAAAAATGTCGGGGGTTTAAATGGAGAGAAAATGTTTTGAGAAACAATGTGCAAATGCGCTTTACACAATTGATGTGTGTATGGATTGGGATAACAGTTGTATGAGCCCCAAATAAAATGTTTAAAAAAACAAAACAAAGAACCAAAAAAAAAAGAAAAAGAAAAACCTGTAAATACTTCAAGGTCTGGTGTGTTTTTAAAAAAAAAAAAAAGAAGAAGAAGAAGAAAAACCTGTAAATAGTTCAAGGTCTGTTTGTTGACCTTTAGGAGTGTTTTCCCGTCAAATCTGATGGGGTGCCACACCCTGGGCTCAAAGTCTATTTTGGGTATTCGCTGGGGTCAGGTTTTAGTGACCCTTCTAGACTAGGATGGATTGGGAATCAAGCCTGGTCATCTAATTCCAAAAGTCAGCCCGTGAAAACGCTATGGATCACAATGGTCTTATGTGCAACCAGTCACAAGGATAGCAGAGAGGGTTAGGCAGCCTTTCTTGCTCTGCTTGGAGTCACCAGTCAAGTCAGGCAACTCCCCTTCAGTTACCATCAGCAGGAACACATAATGGGAACCGGCATCAGGGACAGAAACAGGATAGACACTGGGCTACGTGCTTTACGTACATCAGTCCCTTGAATCCCCCTAAACTTTAGGAGCTGGGTTCTATTATGATCTCCAATACACAAGCCATGCGCATCTAAAGTCACAGAATAAGTAATTGCTGAATCTAAAAGAGAAAAATATTGTGTGAAGTAAAAAATGTTCAAAGTCTGGAGGAAAGCCTTCTTAAAAAGGTGAGTAGCATTGGGTTGCTAGCCACCAGATAAGAAGTTCGAAACCACCAGCCACCACTTGGGAGAAACACAAATCTTATTACACTGTTAAAGGGTTACAATCATGGGAACTCACAGGGGTGGTAGTACTGGGTCACTGTTAGTTGGAATCAACTCGATAGCAGTGAGTTTGTGTTTGTTTTTTTATAATTTCTAAGAAGAAATAAGAGAGAAGAAGAAAATGTGTATGTTTAACTTACTGAAAAATTAATTCACAACCTAATTATGTGCAGTTGGGAAACTATTTTGTATACTTATACGTCCAGTAAACTATTAACATGAAAAATCAGAACACAGACTCACTGCCATGGAGTTGTTTCTGACCCATAACGACCCTACAAGACAGAGTAGAACGGCCCCTGTGGGTGTCCTAGACTGAAAACCTCCAGGAGAGTAGAACACCACATCTTTCTCCCACAGGTGCATAAAAGAAGGCATAAGTCAGATTCAGAAATGATGAAGTTAAGTGTTAATTCTATTTAAAAAATTTGAACTATGGACTCATAGACTTAGTTGAATTTTTTTTCATAAATAAAAAAATGAAATAATGTAAACACAGAGAAATAGAAAACAATGTAAGCAACACCCTTGTATCCAATACTTAGTTTACATAATTCCTTCACTTGCCATATTTGCTTCAGTTACATATATATGTATATAAATACACATGCATACATATACTATTGTAGACTGTTTTCACCAACAAAATATGTTGCTTGCAGTTCAATTGTATTAGAACTAAGTACCTGAAAAATGTTAGAGTCCCAAGATAGTAAGCAGGGTTTAAATAAAAGCTCACATCATGAATCAAACATGGAAGGAAAAGACAGACATTCAATTTATAAGTCATAGAGACGGTATCTCTGAGGGAAGAACGGTTATTTTGCAATGGTGCATCTAGTACTAGAGCTATACAACATAACTTCATTTATATAAATTTCCTTCACATGTCACTTTGCTACAAATATTGGCACACTTTATAACTAGAACTGCAATGAGTTTATAAATGAAGAAATAACTGCAAATAAACCAATGACGTTACCTTGTTACTCCCTCCCTCTCGCACTCACTGACCTCAAGTCGATGCTGACCCAGAGTGACCCCATAGGGCTGGGCAGAACTGCCCCTGGGGGGGTTCCCAGACTATTCTGAGGGTAGAAAGCCTGTGTCTCTCTCTGCACTGTTACAGAACTACTAATCGGTGAGATGGCCACAGGTGCTTACAGATTTAGTGGCTCTTCGGACTCCAATAATTTGTAATGATTTACTGAAATTTAACTTTGTATTTCCCGTGAGAGTATTTGCCAGGGAAATTTTTCAAGGGACACTAAGGAAAGGTTTAGCCTGCTTACAAGCGCAGTTGATCAGCAGGGAAAGCAGCTAGAAAACAAAGGTTGCTGTGAAACTCTGAATGTGGTGATCATTGTGATTTATATCCTCTTATCATTAGGTAATACTAATAAAGAGTACTGCTACCTACATTGATCGACCTACACCTTTATAGTTATTAGCTGAAAAAATCAAATGTATCCTGATCCTCACTTCTGGTTATTAAGGTGACTCTACAAATATGCAAGTAATAAAATTTCACTTTTTAAAAAGATTCTACATATTATATTTTCCAATCAATTAGTTTTCCTCCAATAAAGGAAAAGTTCTGAAATTTAAGTCAATGAAATCTGCCCATCTTTTCACAAATAATATCCCAAATGTATTTTATCCATATAAGCATTTTCCTAATACCTTTGTATAGTATCTATGTCTATCCATACCTATATCTATATAGATAAGTATTTTCCAAAATCTTTGCATAATGATCCCTACTTAAGAAATCATTTGTGGTTTCTTAAAGACAGTATTTTTTACTTAAAGATATATCAATATTTTATGAGGTGACTCTTCCATCACTTCCATCACTAGTGAAGAAATTGCTTTCCTATTTTTATTAGGCCCCAAATCTTGCTTTTAAGATGAGAGTATTTAAACCAAACCCATTGCCATTGAGTCTATTTTGACTCATAACTGCCTTATGAGACAGAGCTGAGCTGCCCCATAGAGCTTCCCGGACTGTACACGTTTGCAGAAGCAGACTGCCTCGTCTTTTTGTGGGGAGAAGCTGACGGGTGCTAAGTGCTGATCTTTCAGTTAGCAGGCCAGAGCTCCACCCTCTGAACCACTAGAAATCCTCGAAGGGATTCAAATGTTTTAAAACAAAATAGTGGTGCTGGCTTCAAAACATTGCTTAAGGTAGCCTCATTGAATGGATGCTCCAGAAATGGTTGAGATGGTGAATTTTGCCATATGTATTTTGTTGCAATTTAATTTTAAAGAATATGTTTTGTACTTAAAAAGACGACTGCTCAACTTTTCAGCCCCTGCTTTTTTGTGCTTATCTTTTATTTTTTGCTTTTTCTAATAGTGGTCACTTGTCTGTGGTAGATAACACCTACTTTAAATCCTAATTATAGACTGTAGTTTTGGAGAATTTGGTAATTTACCATAAGATAGAAAGTGATTTGGCATCCCTCTATCTGTGGGAATTTGGCATATAATATTCATTTTATTTGAAAACATTGAGCCAGGCCAAAAAATAAAACGTGTTGACAAGATACTCTCTGGTCTCCCCATAACACATGTCGGCAGGCAAACTGGCAACAGGCAGCTTTCTAGACAACACATAAACAGTGTCTTTGACAGAAGGGCCAAGTGGCTCCAGGCCCTGATGACAGCTCACACTAACAAAGCAGGGAAGTTGGGACTCCGGTTTATTTACAAAGCCTACGTGCTAGAAATGACAGAGACAAAGCCATTCCCAGGAGTTGCAACATCAAGCCAGAGGAGCAATACACTCCTTTCTCCTGCCTCTGAAACATCGTCCCAGTGGGACAGTCAGCCCAGAAAGGCTCCGGGGACTGCTCAGCCTTGGCTCATCAGGACCAGGTACTATCTAGTCACTGTAGACTCAAGTGCCCTCAAGGGTGTCAGCGTAGAATTGTGCTCCATGAAGTTATCGGTGGCTGGTCTTTCAGGTAAAGACTGAGCTGTGTAAGTACTTGCACCCACCAAGGACTTGGTTCGCAGTGCAGGAAATCTGCAAATACCATTGTTGCTGCTCGTTGCAGAGTTGGTTCTGACTGAAAGCAGCCCTCGTACAACCCAATAAAACACTGGAGTCCTGCTGTTGTTCTTTTGTTTGAGCCTATTGTTGCAGCCACGGAGTCAAACCATCTCCTTGAGAGCCTTCCTCTTTTTAGATGCCTCTCCACTTTACCCAGCACGAGGTCCTTCGCCAGGGACTGATCTCTCCCGACAAGATGTCTACAGTTCATGAGACAAAGTCTCACCATCCTTGCCTCTAAGGAGCATTCTGGCAATACTTCTTAGACAAATCTGTTCTGTTGGCAGCCCCAACTTTCAACATTCTTTACCACCCATAAGACAAATGCATACATTCTTCCTTGATCTTCCTTTTCCAATGTCCAATTTTCACATGTAAACAAGGCCATTGAAAAGACCTTAGCTTGGATCAAACACATTTAGTTCTCCAGGTACCATCCTTGTTTTTTAATGCTTTAAAGAGGTCTTGTGCATCATATTTACCCAACACAGTGCATCATTTGATCTTTTGAGAGCTGCTTCTGTGACCATTGATTGTAGGTTCGAGAGTACTAGTTGTAATCTCGGGAGGAACCCTACAGCGATCACAAATGTACTAATTTCCTGGCGATTGAGTCTGCTGGCTCAAGAAGCAGCCAAAGTAGCCCCAGAATGGTGAGGTAGAAGCTACTGATCATCCATCAACAGGAAACATTGCAGACCTGCATCAAGGATACAGAGTAAGCACTGTACTCTCCTTTCTTTCTTTCCGTTTGCAAACAGCACAGCTTTTTGCACAGCCCCTATTAGGCTAGGTGAGTTTTTTCTGACAAAGAACTATGTCT
>NW_022103896.1:84011836-84019881 GCF_000313985.2 Echinops telfairi | reverse complement strand
ATCATTTATTATTTATTATATTATTTATGGCATCAAGCGTGTACAGTATGAGCCAATCAGTGGCAGTAATGACAGAGCATGTGCTGTTACGCAAAAAACCGCGATAGAGTGAAGCAGCGGAAGTCGAAGAGCGAAGTGGCGAGGGTTCACTGTAGATCATTTTTTCCATATCTTAAATCTTCCTCCATTGCCCCTTACCCACTTTTCCATTATTTGCCCCCCTCAGAGGGGGTTGTAGATTGATCCTTGTGATTCTAGGTTGATCCTTGTGATTCTAGGTTGATCCTTGTGATCTAGGTTGATCTTTGTGATTCTAGGTTGATCCTTGTGACAGATGACATTTTTTGACCAAACAAGCTTCCCAGTTTTTTTTAAAAGATCATAGACCCTTCAGGATTGTTAGGAATCTTAAAAGTATCTTTCAATTCAAGGTATCTACAAAATAATAGTAAGTACAGAGATTTTAATAACAGCCTATAAAATTATTATACCTTTAACATAGGTTATCAGAGAAGATAATCAAAATGAGACTACATAAATATCGAATAGAAAAGAATATGATATTGTTATTCTACTGCTAAAAACTTTAAAACAATTATTCCCTTGAAGATTATCCAAAATTATAATCTTAGAAATACAATAATATACTTACATAAGAAATTAAGTTCTGGACATATAGCATATAGGCATTTTTATTTTGCTCTTGGGAAAACATGTTATATGAAGATTAAAAAATATTTTATAAAATCTTATAGCACCAAGATGAGAACACTAACAAGTCTTGTAAAAGCAGAATGTATTTCGGCTAACTTTTATTTTTACTAGTTTTTTCAAGGCATGCTTCCACAGATATCTGGCCAATTACATACCCACTCATGCATTTCCCCTTTATGTTTATTTTGGAAAGATAGCAAGTTATTTTGAAAGAAAGGAAGAAAAAACAGACTCCAGAGGAAGTGGAGTTGCCTGGTCTCTTATAAGGCAACAGATTACTAAAATTACCAGATTCCAAAGAAGGGAACAGTAAACTCATTTATTTTGAACATTTTCCTTTAGTTTCAATGAGCCCAAAGCCACCAAAAATGAAGAGGGAGGGGGACCTTAATTTTAGGAATTTCTTCTAGAGAAGCAATTCAATAGTGATAAGGGTGTCATTAGTGTTGAACTTTAGCTTTGACAAAACTTTCTCTTAACGCTTTCAGGAATAATTCAGTTTTATAGCTGATTATAGCACTAAGTGGGTGATGTTAAATATCAATATAAAAGCATAGTACAAACATTGCAAGTGAAAATTTAGATTTTAATTAATATTCCAGTTTACTAAATGGATTTAATGGCAGCATCTATCTATTCAGTTGGTCAGAAAAAAGTTTACTTGACACTTAATAAAAGAGTAAGTAAGAAGTATTCCTTTTTTTCTTTTATAAAAATGTATTTCTACTAAGCCTCCAGTTCATATAGGCATAGTTTTATTGCAAACATGCTTAAACATTTCTCTGTGGGTGGCTGCAGACAAGGTCTTTCAGTAATACACTGGTCTTAGTCCCGTTAGCATGCCTTCCAAAAGCAAATATTTCTTGCAACATGCATAAAAAAATTAATTTGAAGACAGGGTTAACATCAAATTTAAAAAATAGTTTATTGACATATAATATGCATATCAGACAATGTAATGGTGAAATCATATTAAGAACAGTTGTGCAATCATCATCACAATCAATTTCAGAATATTTTCTTCTTTCTCATACCCATTGTTGTTAGTGCCCCATTTCCTTCAACCTCCCTTGCCAAGACCCTAGGTAATTATTCATCCAGTTATTGTCTCTATAAATTGTCTATTCATGTCCTTTGCTCATCTTTTAATTGGTTTATTTGGGATTTTTTTCCGTTTTGAGTGTTGCAGAATTCTATTGATTTCAGTAATTCGTCCCTTGTCCATTGTGGCAGTGATAAAGATTCCCCCCACCCCATTATATGGGCTTTTGTTTCACTCTTTTGATGAAGTCTTTTCATGTGCACAGTGTTTTGTTTTTAATAGATCTCAGACATCTGTTTTGTCTTCTACTGTGTGTGCTTCCTTTACTATGTTTGGCAGTATGTGTGTGCCCTGCAATAAGACCCTTACACTTGTCCCAATATCCTAATTGATTATACTTATAGCTCTAGATTATATTTATGTCTCCAATCCATCTTGAGTTTTTTGGTGTGTTTTTTTTTTTTTGTTTTTTGCATGGTGTTAGATATGGGTCCCGTTTCATTCATTCTTCTGCAAATGGAGATCCAATTTTTCTAGCATCATTTGTTGAAGAAGGTATCCCTTTCCCATTAATGTTTATTGGTCCTTTACCCCAAATCCATTGCTTTTATTTCTCGTTTTCCTATCCTGTTCCACTGGTCTATGTATCTATCATTGCACTAGGTTGTTTTGATAGCTGTGGTCGTGCAATAAGTTTTGAGGTTGGGTAGACCAACACTTCTCTAGAACCACAGTTCAAATGCATGTATTCTTCTAGTCTTCCTTCCTTATTCAACATCCAACTTCCATGTGCATATGATACAATGGAGAATGCTGTGGCTTGGGTAAGGTGTAGAATATTGAATATACCATGGACTAGTAAAAGGACACACCAATACTTTCAGCAAGATAGATTGACATAGTGGCTACATCAATGGGCTGAGGCATAGCAACAATCGGGAGGGTGGTGCAAGGCCGTGAAGTGTCTGGTTCTGTTGTGCATAGGGTTGCTTTGGGTCAGAGCTGACTCGTGGTACCTAACAACAGACCAAGGCTTGTTACACTGTTCTTTTTGAGACATTTTTTGCTTATCCTAGTTCTCTTCCATCTCCACGTGAAGTTGGTAATTAATCTTTCCATTTCTTTAAAGCATGACATTGGGATTTGGATCGGAAAAACCTCAATCAAAAAGAAAGCAGAAAATATTGAACACTAGAAAAAATAAAAATGGATCATAAGGCCGACCAAATGATAAGGTGCTAAATTTTAACCTAATTGCCTCAGCAATAATCCTGTGTGATGGCAAGGCTATTCACGTCCTTGGCCTATGATCAGAGGGGAGTCACCAGAGGTTAATGCATATATATTTCCCTTCATTTTTTTGTTTTAACTGAAACCACTTTTAAAAAGGTCAGAAGGGAGATCAAATGATATTACATTTTAATCTAACTCTGTCTTTTATCGACTATACAATGCTCTCTGTCTGATGACAAGGCGATTAACATCCCTCTACTATGATCAGAGGGAATTCACTGGAGGCTTAATCCATGCGTGGACCCTGCAAATGGATTTTGGGTTTAGTGTCTTTTTCGGAGCTCTCTTCACTGATATGTAGGAATCCCATTGATTTGTGTTTGATAATCTATCCTGCTACTTTACCAAATCCCCAATTGTTTCCAACACTCTTTTTATGGAGTTCTTGGGCTTCTGTTTACATAAAATCATAACATCTGAAAAAAAGAAAGAAAAGGAAAAACCCCCTCCCTTGCGGGCGTTTTGTTTCTTTTTTGCCCAGTTGTATTCCCTTGATTGCTTTCTGTTGTCTAATGGTTCTGACTAAGACTTCCAACCTGGTGTTAAATACGAGTAGTGATGGTGGCATACTTGGCTATGAGCATGATGTTGGCTGTTGGTTTTAATATATGGCCTTTATTATTTGAGGAATTTCCCTTCTATTCCTTGCTTATTGAATGTTTTTATTAGAAATGGGTGTTGGAGACTGCCAAGTGCTTTGTCTGCATCTATTGATATGATCATGTGGTTCTTACTCTTTGTTGTTTATGTGATGGGTTTTATATATATATATAAATAGCAAATATATATATATATTTACTATTAAACCATGATTGCATCCCTAGCATGAGTCTCACTTGCTCATGAATAATTATTTTTTCACTATGTTGTTGGATTCTATTGGCCAGAATTTAAGTGTCTATGTTCATGAGGGATATTGTGCTGCAGTTTTCTTTGTGAAGTCTTTACCTTATTTTGATATCAGGGTATGCTCTCTCCCAGGAATGAGTTTGGGAATTTGCTGTCCCTCTCTATCTTCTAGACTAGTCTGTGAAGAATTGGTGACAGCTTTTCTCTGAACTTGGTAGAATTTCCCTGTAAAACCATCTGGTCCTGAGCTTGTCTTTGCTGGAAGTTTCTTGATGACCTTCTCTATTTCTTCTATAGCTGTAGGTGGTTGTTGTTTTCAATATCCATCTGTGTTAATTTAGCAAATCAAATTTTTAATAAAATTCAAGTGTTAGAAAGCCAGAAAAAGAATAAGTTAAACATATATCAAGCTGAAATAATTGAAGAAAACAATTCAAGCTCAAGTTGAAATATTGAAAGATTTCATAGGCAAAACATAAAACGATAAGGAAGCATTAAAAGATGAAGGAATACACAGGGTCACTCTACCAAAAAAAGCTGGTCAACAATCAGCCACTTCAAGAGGTAGAATATTATCAAGAACCAATAATACTGAAGGAAGACTATGATCAAGAACCAATAATACTGAAGAAACTCTCAGCTGCACTGAAGGCACTAGCCAAAATTTGAAAGACAGCTATCTCATGAACAGACTGCCCTGGATCCATATTTAAGCCTATTCAAAAAAAGTGGCCCAACAGATATGGGACTTATCAAACTATCATTAATATCACATAAATGTAAAATTTTACTGAAGATAATTCAATAATGATTGCAGTATTACATCAACAGGGAAATGCCAGAAATGCAAAATGTATTCAGAAGAGGACATGGCATGAGGAATACCATTGCTGATGTTAGACGGATCTTGGCTAAAAGCAGAGAATACCAGAAAGATAATTACTTGTGCTTTATTGACTATGAAAAGGCATTTGACTATGCTGAGAAGAATGGAAATTCAAGAACTCATTGGGGTCATGAGAAATCTGTGAATGAAACAAGAGTCAGTCATGCAAACAGAGAAAGGGAATATTGCATGATTAAAATCAGGAAAGAAGTATTTAAAAGTTGTATCCTCTCACCGTATTTATTCAATTAGTATGCTGAGCCAATAGTTTGAGAATCTGGACTACATGAAGAGGAAGATGGCATCAGGATTGAGGGAAGGCTTATTATCTACCCACCATATGTTGATGACACAACTTTACTTGCTAAAATTGAAGAGGATTTGAAGCACTTGCTAATGAAAATCAATGACATCTTAAATGTGGATTATACAGCAACATAAACAAAAGACCTCACAACTGGACCAATAAATGACATCATGATAAATGAGCAAAAAATGTTTCAGTTGTCAAAGATTTCATGTTGCTTGGATCTGCAATCAATGCTCATGGAAGCAGTAATCAAGAAATCAAAGGAGGAGGAATTACTAAAACCCGAATGAAGGCCAAACATGATAGTGGGACAAGAGGAAAGTAAAAGGAAATAGAGGAAAGAAGTAGGAGGTGAAGGATATTTATAGAGGTCTAAATACATGCATGTACAAATGTAAATATATTTATATATGATGGGGAAATAAATCTATGTGCATATATTTATAGGTTTAGTATTAAGGTAGCTGATGGACATTGGGCCTCTACTCAGAGTGCAAGAACATTTTGTTCTATTAAACTAGCATTCCATGATGCTCACCTTCCCAACACAGTCACCAAAGAAAAAAGTGAGTAAATAAGCAAATGTGGTGAAGAAAGCTGATGGAGCCTGGCTATCAAAAGATATAGCATTTAGTGTCTTAAAGGTGGGAGGACAAACAAGCCACAATCTAGCTGAGAAACAACAAAGCCTACATGGAAGAAACATTGAAAATATGGTGGACTGACAGAGGAACAAACAAATCTTTATTGGAAGAAGTTCAGCCAGAATCCTCTTTGAATCAAGAATGGCTCAAGTACTCAGGACATGTTATGAGCAAAAACCAGTCGCTGGATATGGACATCACATTTAGTAAAGTCGGCCAGAGAAAAACAGGATTGACTCAAACATAACGATGGTGATCATGGCATAGGAGTGGGCAATGTTTCATTCTCCTGTCATCATGAGTCAGAGCTGACCCAACAGCACCTGACAACGAGTGGACATCTTCCCAAATCACCCAAGCTTTCCAACAAGTTCACAGGAATGCTACCCCACATAAAACAAGGTTCTAGATGGATCAACTGTCCTCAGGAAGGTCAGAAAGCCCTTAAAGATGGGTCAACCTTGACAAATCCAGAAACTGTAGCTGAAGTCCAGAAACTGGTGGATGAAGACCATGAGTAAACTATCAATATGATAACTACTTATATTAGGGTGTCACATGGTTCATCCACAAACAGTTCCTGGGATGCAAGAGTAAGTAAAAACATCCCTGCCCTCAGAGAGTTTACACAGTCTGCAAGCATGGCTTTAGGTATGGCGGAAGACATGCTAATACCATGTTGTTGTTAGGTGTTATCAGGTTGGTTGCAATTCATAATGACCCTACGTATCATAGCAATTAGGAATTTGTGAATATAAGAAAATATGGGCTCTTCTTTAATTATTGAGTAACTTTATAATTGATCACTTTTTATATCTTTCTGAGTAGGAGATACATTTTGTGCTTAATTGTTTCTGAAAATAATGCCCTTCTTTCAATAATGAAAAATTTATACTATGTGTACAACCAGAACAGAAAGTAAAGTTTTAATTGTTATTTTAATTGTGTCTCTGCAGGAAGGAATAAATCCCAAATGATCATGAAGTTGGTTCTAATCAATGACTTCTTCCAAAATACTTTGAACTTCCTTTTGTTGGTGGGATCTTCCAGAATTGTGCTGGGGGTCCATCCCTCCTGGCTCTCACCCATTTTAAACAGCACTGAGTTCCATGATGTGACAATTTGTTATCAGATGGCTTGTGCTCATATACAAACACAACCCCTATCAGGCACAGACAGGCAATCAGCTGACCAAAGTTTGATGAAACAGAAACAAACACAACGTGTAATGTATATTAATAAACTCAGGTCTTCTGGCACACATTTGCACGACAAGCATCCTCCAAAGGAAAATACCGTATGACTAGGCTTCCTGGTCTGATCTTAGCATCAGTATAAACAAGGATGGGTGAAAGGGAAAGAGGTGAAACTTTTGAAATCATGTACTTGCGCTTCAGACTTGAAAGTGACCACTCCCCTCTTAGGAACTGTTTTCATAACAGCTTCTCAGGGGAGAGGATGAGTTCGAAAGGGACACTGTCCTCCCGCCAGTAAGCTTCCTTGGAAACAAAGGGAGCTGGGAAGTGGGTTGGAGTGGAGGTTGCAGACACTCACCTGGAGCCTAGATTAGTCTCAGCATGGAGTGTGACGGTCCAGGACAAGATAAAAAGCAAAGATATTGGGAAAAAATTCTCACAAAACTAATTCTGGAAAATTAAATGGTGATGTTTTGAAAAGCAAGTCTCCCTTTTCTCCACGCCTCACAAGCATTTATTCTTGTGCTTGCTCATGTACCAATTCATGATAGCATATGAGCACATATCATTTTCCTCATATTCTGTATGTTGCTTTTAAAACATCATAGTTTATTCTAGAGGTCTTTATCAGTATACAGAGAGCAGGCTTGTTCCATGAAGCTAAATATACTTATATATGCTTGTATCACCATGCCATTTCTCTGATTCAATGTTGGTGGCAATGGTGGGGCTTTTGAAAGAAAAATTAAAGCTCTTACTTGGCAAAATGGAAAACTGGCCGTTCCATGTCCCTATGTGCATAAAACAGCCCACTCCATTTACCCACTCTACTCCCCAATTTTGTTGCTTTTCATTTTGCGAGGTTCATAAAGCCTAGCTACCTGTGAAGCAATGTTGTTTATGTTAGGTTCCATTGAGTCAGTTCCGACTCATAGTGACCCGATGTACAACACTGTGGAACACATAAAAACCAGACAATAAAGATTAATGTTAAAATATATTTCAGAACCTTGCATTCATTTTTCACATTTATTGTGTGTATTATAGGGATCTCTGATGGTACAGGGGTGAAGTGTTCAACTGCTACACAAAAGGGAGGTGCTTTCACCAG
>NW_022103896.1:84008588-84010929 GCF_000313985.2 Echinops telfairi | reverse complement strand
TGTCATCCAGAGCAGTCCACTGACTACGTCAGTAGCTGGATAGTAAGCCATGTTGTTGCTAGGTGTTATCAAGTTGGTTACAATTCATAATGACCCTACGTATCATAGAACTGTGCTCAGTCCTGTTCCATCCTCACAATTGTTATATATTTGAGCCCATTGTTGCAACCACTATGTCAATCTATCTTACTGAGAGTTTTCCTCTTCTTGAAGGACCCCTCTACTTTACCAAGCATGATGTCCTTCTTTAGGGACATGTCCAAAGTATGTGAAATAAAATCTCCCCATCCTCACGTCTAAGGTGTATTCTCGCTGTACTTCTTTTAAGACAGATCTGTTCATGCTTCGCCAGGTCTACAGTATATTTAAAATTCTTCACCAACACCATAATTCAAAGACAGCCATATTATTCATTTCCAGCTTTTTCATGCATATGAGGCAATTCAAAATACCATGGCCTGGGTCAGGCACACTTTAGTTTTCTAAGTTCTTAGCCTCTTGGTCTATGTGCTGGTTCTACATGAGCACAATTAAGTGCTATGAGATTCCATTCTTCCCAACCTTATCCATAATTTGTTATGATCCTTAACATCAAAGGCCTTTATACAGGCAACAAAACACAGGTAACTAGCATTCTGATATTCTCTGTGTCCAGTCAAGATGCATCTGACGTCAGCAATGATATCCTTCTCCATTCTCTCCTCTCAATCTCTCCGGAATTTATGAAGATTGAACACAGGAAAGGTAACAATCATTTAGGTGCAGCAAGATAAAAAGCACTACAAACCACAATTCTAATTTAAAATGTTAATCTATTTAAAAATAAATGTTAAAATGTGTTTCATGACAGTACTAGAAAAGTTCAAATAAAATTTAAAACATTAAATTCCAAAAAAAACCAACCCTTCAAAAATTGGAATACAGCTTTAAAGCACCTTAATTAGAGGGAAGATCGGTCAAACTTAAAATGTCAAGAGAAATGTCCACGTTAATTTTGAAGTGTCTTAGGAGCTGTGAAGACAGCTTAGAACAACTGTGAGGATGACATAGGAGTGAACGGTGGCACTTGCAGTCACTGTGAGTCAAAACGGACGCGACGGCACCTAACATCAACAGCATTCCCTAGATTTGAAACACCTTGTCATCTGCTCAAAGGAGTGTTTTTATTTGACACAATTCTCAAAACCAAAATTACTTGGTAAAATTTAATTTGTTGGGACTTCTTTACTAATCAGCCCTGGTGGCCATAGTGGTTAGTTAGGCCTTTGCCGCTAGCTCCAAGATGAGCAGACACCACCAGCTGCTCCACGGGAGAAGGAAGAGGCTCTCTGCGCCCGTAAGAGTCGTGGTGTCAGAAACTCACCGGGAGAGTTCTACTCTGTCCTCAAGGCTCTCCACGAGCTGGGATCTACTGGACTGTAGTACGTTTTTTGTTTTGTTTTTTCTTTACTAAAATTCAAACTATTTGAAAAGGTTTCTTCCCATCAATTTCCCGAGTTCTCCCTTTTACTTGAAACATATTGAAGAAGCAATGACTGACTGACTGGACTTACTTAGCTTCCCTACATCAGTTTGCTGAGACGGTTACTTCGATCCTCACCAGTTGCTCCACAGTTAATAATTAGCCCTCATTCTGATCTCCTTTTACTCTCCAGTGCATGACTACTCTACTTGAGAATTTGGCCCGTCTTGGCACTTTTCTTCTTGAATTTCTACATTCTATTAACTCCCTATCTACTTGGCTTGATACTACAAAATACAGCCACTCTGAAAAATTGCTCCTCTATGGCTTTCTGCAATATATGCTTCTACTCTCTTAGCAAGGGCAGCCTCCACTATCAGTGGTGTCAATAGGGTAGATGTCATCTGGTGTAGTAACTCAGATTGTTACACACCTACCCTCCCCCATGACTTCCACCTATACATATCATGTCATACAGAATACTTAATGACGTTTATCATCAATTTTAACTATAGAATATGTGTAAATAAGTATTTGTGAATTGCTTAAGCATAATATGTTAGATTATATTATCACAAATTGTTTTGTGAAATCTTTCTACATTGAATTACATAATTAGTTACATTAGAAGCTATTTTTTTCTTCTTTTCCTTTAATTACTTTTTTCACCCTCAAAAAAAGTTTTGCACAAATACTACTTACTACTAGTATATTGTAGCTAAAACACCAGAAAATTTGATAAAATCAACAGTTACCAAAACACCAACAGCAACAAAAACAATAGCACATGGTTGTGGCACATGCGCACAAAACTACATGGATCAAAGAGTCATTGTAATTGGGTAATCAAAAATATCTCTGACTAAAGTGCATTGAAAA
>NW_022103896.1:83988043-84008325 GCF_000313985.2 Echinops telfairi | reverse complement strand
GTAGCAGGTGGGCATGACTTCACTTAAGCATTGGAGAAGCAAAGAAGTTGCCTTGTTGTCTAAGGTGGGTGGCAGACTTGCTTTTGCCCCCAAATCTGGGATTGTTCTTGGTTAGGCTGGGGCTGGGGCTCTGTGACAAGAAGCTAGAAGGAGGAGTCCTGAGGAGTTGGTGCCCAGGAGTGGTCACAGGCCCCAGGAAACTCACTTTCAGGTCTGGTGTCTGTGGGGTCGAGAAGGCATTTGAGCTCTCAATGACATGTTGGGGTTGATGTCCTCTTGCTCTACCACTATGAACCAACTCCAACATTCCAGTGGCAGTGCAAGCAGACACTCTACCACTTTGGGTTGACGCTTGATATCCTGTAACATTGTCACTGGGTCTGGGTTGGGCACAGTATTGGCAACTATTATTGGATTAGCCAGATGAGCAACATCCATTTCAGTGGTTGGGCTCAGAGCGACTCTCTGCAAGGGAATCATGAGGAGAGCTCATGTGTCCCTGTTGGCTTGGGGAAGCTCACTCACAGCCTGGTACATGGCAGCTATGCTGTTGTCCTCATCTGTGATTCCTGCTGCTTCCTTCTGTAAAGGTCATATGTAGCTCAAAGATCAGGAGGGGTTCTTTGAGGCTTCAAAGGGAAGTCTTTCAGGAGGCTGCAGATGGCATGGATGTCACCCACTTGGTTGAGGAGGGGGTATGGTTCTCACCCACAGGAATTTCTCATTCAGCTCTTTAACTGTCCGGTCACAGCCTGAGATCCTATACAGACCTGCTCCCTGCTCACTCTCATTTACGCAGTGGACAACAATGGAAGGGATCGTTGGAGAAATCTGGGACACAAAATCTGCCAGCATTCCCTCTCTAATCTTGACAGGTGTTCCAATAAGGATAGGAATGCAGGGAAGGGGACAGTGGATGAGAGATCACTCCACAGTCTTGACACATCAGGGAGAACTTGCCCAAATTTTATCTGCATTCCACATGGAACACAAGATTCTGGTTTGATAACCGTCTTGGAGATGATGTCATGCAAGCGCCTTCCTCCATTACTCTGGCGAGTGCTGGCACTGTCTGTCCCCCAGTGGTGCCACTGTCCTCTGTCCTCATTGCGTTCTCGTCTCTGTGAAAATGTTCACACACAATAAATGTGAGTCCCAGGAGACTTTCATTAGCTTCAATGCACGTGGCATCCATGTCCAGAACAAACATCTCCACTGGCTGATCTCTTTGTGACCTCAAATACATCAGCTATTTCCCTGATGTTTCACCTTGGCCTTTACTGTCCCCATAATCCGACACTCCATCAGGATCCAAATTGTGCCAAATTTCCCCTTGGGTTCCTCTATTCTCTTCTGTAAAAATCCAGGCACAGTGAAGACATTAGGAAAGAAAGAATTGCAAAAGGTCAAGCTGCGAGAGTTGAGCAAAAGAAAATGAACTGTAGCGTATCCGCTGTTAGGGGCAGTGGGAAACCTCATGACGGTGGTCATCCGTTAAAAACAAGTGAATTATTCATCTCAACGCAGTTCACAGTAGCAAGAATCTGGAAACAGGCCCAATAATCCTCAGTAGAAGAATGGTTAAAAGAAAATCTACGGCATACACACGATAGAATACTACATAGCCCTTAAAAGAACAAAACCAAACAAACCGGCTGAAACCACCAAACATTCTGTGACACGGATGCCCCTGGAAACCACGATGCTGAGTGAAGTGAGTCAATCACAAAGGAACAGCTCTTGTAGGAGAGCACTATCATACAGATAAGCACCAAGACAAAGGCAAGAATCTGTGCTCAGGTCGTATAATCTTCTATTCCTTTCTCCTAAACAAGGAGGTGGTGTGCCTGCCAGTGCTCATGATTCCTATCTCACCCCACCTTTCTCACCTCTTAGCAAACCCTTCATCAGAAAGCCTCACCTCAACTGGGGTCACGTTCTCATGTTGTGAGGGAAAGGGAGAAGGCCAATCAGTTTCTGCCGTATAGCATTTGTTGCATGGTCACCCATTCAACAGAAATGTCTCTAAGGGTGCGCAGTGAACATTAATGGAATGTCAAGTCTAAATGAGGAGGGTTACATCTCTGTTTCTGAGAAAGTGGTGTTATTTTGGCTGATGGTTAGACCAGATGGGATAACTTGTCATTGAGAAAAAACACTTAATATTACTTATATAGACTCTACGGGGGTTGGGAGGCCAGGGGAGGTGGGACAAAACCAATATTGGGCTCCTAATTGGGCATTTTTGACCTAGTTTCTTATATTTCTTTCTTTTTTTAAAAAAGTCATTTTACTGGGGGCTCTTACAGCTCTTATAACAATGCATACATCAATTATATCAAGCACATTTGTACATATGTTGCTAGCATCATTTTCAAAACATTTTCTTTCTACTTGATCCTTTGGTATCAGCTCTTTTTTCCCTCCCTACCCCCCCTAATGAACCCTTGATAAATTATAACTTTTTATTGTTTTCATATCTTACACCATCCACTATCTCCCTGAGGTAGTTAGTTAATTGTGCCAACCTTGTAACTCTGGAACCATAGGTCCCATTGTTTTCTCTTCAAGATTCTTTATCCTGCCTATCTTATATAGATAGACATGAAAAAAAAGGGAGGCAGGGGGAATGGCCTATAAATAGTTCCAAGTCTGTCTGCTGACCATTATTTATGTTTGCTGATTGAATCTGACGCGGTGCCAAGCCTTGCCCTCAGAGTCTGAAGTCTATGTTCGGGATTCCTTGGGGACATCGTTGCTTTGTTCCCCTTGCTGCTCTGTTGCCCTCCCTTTGTGTTTAGCCCCAGTGTGCAGGTTGACCTAGTTTCTATCCAGCCTTTGCTGACCCATGCTGCACGCTATAGATAACCAGGACTTTGGATGTTGTCCTTTTGAGATGCATCCAACAGCCTTCATAGGTGACACCAGAAAGAGCCAATTTGGAAACCCTACTAACCAAACTGGACACACTTGTAACCAACTTAAAAGGAGTTGAAATATACCTGGGTATGAGAAGAAGTAGATGACTACTCTCCCAACATTACTTGCGTTTGGCTCAAATGCCTTACTTAGAGGGTACTCAATAATTGGCGACTCAAAATTACCTTATATTTGCTATTTTCATACCCTTTGCTTTCTGATGACATGTCAGTCCGGCAGGTATAGTTCTGCTTTGTGAACAAGTGTTATAGAAAATTTTTCTCTATCTCCAACCCTCATTGTTTGAATAGTGACCAGTTGCTTACATTTTTTAATCTAGCAAATCAAAAATCCATATAATTTAGTTTAAAAAGCCCTTCTATACTTGTATACTTTCCCTTTATCAACAGTAATTTACATTCTGTACCATTGGTTAAATTAATGATTCTATAAGGAGAATCCATGCATGTGAGTTATGGTGCTGGCCAAGAACAGTGAAAGTACCATGGACTGCCAAAAGAACAAACAAATCTGTCTTGGACAAAGGACAGCCAGAATGCTCCTTTGAGTCAAGGATGGTCAGACATCATCTCTTGTACTTTGGGCATGTTGCCAGTTGTGGTAATTACATAATCTGTTGTCAATTTGAGATTTAAGAGTGAAGGGGTGAAGTTTAGCCTGTCAATAAGGTTGCAGCTTGATGACCTCATTTGGAGGTGCTCGGGAAATAAATAGCTCGCTGAAAGCAGCACACACACACACTCCCTCCAAAACATTCCTGTGGAAAAGACACATGGAACTACACTAGAGCCCTTGAGCTGAAGGAGCCACGTGGAGACCCCTGCCAGCACTGAGAAGCTTCCACTGCCACTGGATCCACAAGACTTTCCACCCACTGTCCTGTGATCTTCCTGCATTTGGTGTCATTGCCTATCTTTCATGAGTCTGAAGAGGAATTTATAGATTTTTATCGGACATATGGGCTAATATCGAACTTAAGGACTTGATCTGCACTGGGCTGGGATGTTTTCTCAGTAGTAAATCGCGTTATATATAAAGCTCTTTCTTACACACATATGAGTGTCCATGGACTTGTTTCGCTAGTCTACCCCAACTAACACACAAGGATAGACCAGTCCCTGAAGTATATCAAGTTTGATAAAGTGGAGGGGCGTCAAAAAAGAGAAAACCTGTGACAAAATGGATTGACACAGTGGCTACACTAATGGGCTCAAACATAAAAACAATTTGAGGGTGGCAATGTTTCATTCTGTGGTATATAGAATATCTATGACTTGGAACTAACTCGATGGTGCCCACCAAAAACAACATCATCAATAGAATTAACAAATGTCCCAAGGGGGTGGTTTATAATGCTCCCTAAAAAGATATTGATGTCTCTAAAGTGTACAAAAGACATATATAAACCATAGATATATGAATGTATTTTTGAGGTCTCACTTAATAGTAGTCTTAATCCAAGAATAATTAGTTCTTATGAGATGATCCTACTGGATTCCTGCCTCATAAAGAAATAGTTTGCTATAGGAAAATGTAATGAAAAACCCAAATGGTGTCCGACTATCAGGAAGAATCGCTTTGAGGTCTAAAAGGGTTGCTTTAAAAGAAGCAGCATCTAAGAGAGAGGTCAGCTAAATCCACACAAAAGAAGCACACCAGCCTGTGTGATCTGAGCATTATAAATAGTAAAATCCAAGACCAGAGTAGGGAACAAATTAGAGATTAAATTCTGAGTACTCAACTTGCAGAAGGTGATGGATGACAATGAAAGCCCAAAATCCACTTGCAGGGTCCTCACATGGGTTAAGCCTCTGGTGACTCCCCTATGATCATTTACCAGGGATGTGACTGGCCTGCCTATCGGTCAGAGTGCACTGGAATGTGGACAAATGCAGATGAAGTTAGGTTAAAATTAATGCCTGTCCTTTGCTTTCCCTTTTAGTCCACTTAATTTTAAACAGTTTTATTGGCACATAATGCACATATCGTACAATTCAATCATAGTTCAATCATATCAAGAAGAGTTATACAATCATCACAATCGATTTTAGAATACTTTTTTTGTTCTTGTACTCATTACTATTGCTCCCCTTTTCCCACAACCTCTCCATCTATGCCCCCCCAAACTATTAATCCAGTTATTGTCTCTATAGATTTACCTATTCTTGATTTCATATACAGAAAAGACACGCAAAGCAAAGACTAACAACAATAACAAAGTAAAATAGAGAAAAAAATCAATCAAAAAGCAAGTAGAAAATATTAAAAACTAGAACAAGTTAAAATGGGTCAAAAGGGATATAAAATAATCCTTTTGATACATTTAAAATCTGTTCTATTTTTAATTATTTTCTGATTTTTTTCCATTGAGATTTTTCTCTGCTTTATTTTGTTATTATTGGGGTTGGGGGAGGTTTTGCGTGTCTTTCTTTATATGAAATCAAGCATAGGTAAATCTATAGTGATGGTAACTGGATTGATAGTTTTTTTAGGGTTATGTAAGGGTACGTACCATTGAATTGTATATGTGACTTAGAAGATAACAAAACTGTTCAAAGTTTTTTAAAAAATTTTTTAAAGGATCTTGGGTCTCCATGGGGATTAAGCCTCCATTGAATTCTCTGGGATCATTGACCTGGGATGTGAACAGCTTGCCCTCGGGCACATCAGAAACTGAATCACATCAGGTACAGCTAGATTAAATCTTAGCATCTCATCGTTTATTTTCCCTTTGGGGGAAATTTTTTCTAGTTTTCATTATTTTCTACTTTCTTTTGGATTGAGGTTTTTTTTTGTTGGAGATAGTTTTGTGTCATTTTCTTGATATAATCCAGGAAAGGGAAATCTAGAGATAATTACTGATAGAATAGTATCTCAGGGTGATGGCAGCGGAGGTTGGGGTCAATATGGAGCTAGTAATAATGAGTATAAAAATAAAGAAAGTATTCCAATATTGATTGTGGTGGTTATTGTATACTTTTAAATATATTCAAAGCATTTAAGTGTATCATACATGAATTAGGTGTCAATACACTTTTTGGTCTTTTTAAGCAAGTCAGTTAAAACACTGAAGAAAGCCAAGAAAGCAAGCATTCATATACTGGTTACAAACAAACCAAGCTCATTCGCAGTTTCCATCTGTAACTTTTATCAAGGAGGTTTATAGATGGTCAAAAGTTATTTTAGGAAGTAGCCTAAATAGCAAGAAGGATATCCCTGATTTCTCAAAGATTCCATGGGTCCTTTGATGGCCTGTGTTCAGTAGTGTTTTTTTTCTTTATCCTTTCACCCAATAGAAACTCGTATGGTACAAATAGAAAAGAGAAGAAAATTAAAGATGACTACAATTAATAATGGCTACCATCAACTGATAGCTTAGGATGAACCCATGGTATTACTAAGCACTTTACAGTTTCACAAAACCCCACCAATGAGATTTTATCATCCCCTTTTTATAAATGACAAAAGAAGTTTAGAGAGGTTTAGCCATTTCCCTAAGGTCACACAGCTAACCAAGAAACAAAGTTAGAATTCAAGGTAAGTTCTTCTCTGGGGATGATCTCAGCACTATTTTTTTTGCCTTATATTCCTCCACTACCCCCGGAAGAATGACCCAGGAAATTTGCCATCTGCTCTTATTAAAGTGTGCTAGCCCTTTAAAGCTATAAAAGTGATACTTCAGAAGTCATTGATTATGTAGGTGATATACATGCAAAATATTTAAGGGTGTTATTCTAATTTATTCCAGTCATATTATGCATTTAATTCTATAAAATGGCAAGGGGTGAAAAGTCACTATTTCCTAGCTACTGCTTCAGTGTAAGGTGTTTAGTTACCCTCTATATGACTTCCTCCTCTCACCACCTGTGCTAAATTACCTACCCATCCTCTCTCTAGCTTTCTCAGCCTGCTGTTTAGAAGTATATTGTATCCTCGACAGTTATTAGAATAATGATTAAAAAACAACTGGCATTTACTAAGCAAAGTCCTTTATGTCTGTGTTAGACACTGGGTGGCCTAGAGAAACTAATCTAGTGATACTCATAAGTGTAAGAAAGAGCTTTATATCAAGAAGTAATTATTTAAAAAAAGAAGTAATGTTTTATCAAGAAAATATCCCAGCCCAGTCCAACTCAAGTCCATACATCTGATACTAGTCCACAAGTCCCTCTTCAGACTCATGCGGCTGCATGCAATGACGAAGAGTGCAGGAAGATCGCAGGCTGGTGTGTGCAAAGTCACATGACTGCACAGACGGTGGAGACGTCTCAGGGCCCCCGCAGCTCTCAGGGTCAGCAAGCAGGAAAGGTGAAGGCAAAGAGAGAGGGGGGAGTTCCCTGTGCCCTCCGAATGAGAAGGCCAAGCCCACAAGGATATCATCCCTACACTTTGACATAGCTTCAGGTTGACATAAAATTATGTAACTACACACATGCAATGTCTAATTTAATTTTCATAAAGGTACTAAGCTACCAGTGTTGTTTTACAGATGATGTAGCTTAGGAAAAACTGTAGATTTAGAGAGGCTAACTAACTAGCCCAACAACATGCAGCTAAGGAGTGGTTTAGACTCATTTTCAGCTAATTCTTGAACTCCTGTTCTTAATCTTTATGCTGTAATCTCTTCAGTTCTGGTCCATCGTTGTTGTTGTTGTTGTTAGTATTTCTTTACTTGTACAAATTCTCAGTCCAATACTGGAGACTATGGCATTCTTACATAGCTTGGTTAAAATATACTCTTGCCTCCATCATCTTTTTGAGAGGATAAAACATGTTCATTCCTTCCCAGCTATAGGCAATTAGATTTATTAAATGATTAACATGACCCCTGAGAGTGGCTGTCGTAAGTTATTTTCTATCACACTCCAAACATATTTTTAAAATTCATTCTAGAAAGTTCTTCATGGTTTCCCTCCCTAAATTAACACTTGCTATTGGGCATGTCTCCTAGTATTTAATGGGCATTTGATTTCCAAACTGAGTACTCTTTAGTCTTCCTCATCTCTAAAATTATTACTCTGACCTACTGGCTGCTTCTGACAGAAACTGAAGTCACTCTTGCTGCTCCTTTCTCTTAGTCACCTCCAGATCCATCACATAGTAACCATCTCCAACACCAATAAAGCAGAGGATACCAGAAAGATATTTACTTGTGTTTTATTGATTATGTTAAGGAATTCAACTGTGTGGACCATGACATACTATGGATAGACTTGAGAAGAATGGGAATCCCAGACCACTGCATTGTGCTCATATGGAACCTGTACATGGATCAAGAGGCAGTTGTGTGAACAGAACAAGGGACTACTGCATGGTTTAAAATCAAGAAATGTGTGCAGTAAGGTTGAATCCTCTTGCCATGCTTATGCAATCTATATACTGAGAAAATAATCAGAGAAGCTGTATTGTACGAGTATGGACAAGAATGCAGCATCGGCACTAGGGGAATGTGTATCAACAACCTGCAATATGCAGATGCCATAAACCTTGCTTACTGAAAGTGAGGAGGACTTGAAGCACTTGCTGATGAAGATCAATGATTGTAGCCTTCAGTATGGATTATAACTCAATGTAAATAAAACCCAAATCCTCACAACTGGACGTATGATGGACATACCATAGGTAACATCATGGCTAATGTAGAAAATAATTAAGTTGTCAAGGATTTCATCTTGCTTGAATTCACTGTCAATGTTCATGGAAGCAGCAGTTAAGAGATAAAATCCTGCATTACACTGGGTAAATGTAATAGCTCTTGAAAGTGTTGAAAATCAAGGATGGTACTTTGAGGACATAGGTGAGCCAGACACAAGTCGTGGTATTTTCCATCACCTCATCTGAATGTGAAAGTTGGACATTGAATAAGGAAGACTGAAGAAGAATCTATGCATATGAAATATGGTGAAGTACCATGGACTACCAAAAGAACAAACAAACCTGTCTTAGAAGTAGAGTCAGAATGCTCCTTATAAGCAAGATGGCAAGGCTTGAGCTCATGGACTTTAGACATGACTTTGCCAGGAGAGATCGGTATCTACAGCAAAAAAGAGGAAGACCTCAGACAAGATGGGTTGACCCAGTAGCATCATCAATGGGCTAAAACAGAAGAACAATTGTGAGGATGGCACAGACCAGGCTATGGGTCCTTCTGTCATGCATACAATCACTATGAGTTGGAACCAACTCCATGCCACCTAACAACATCACCACCAATAGCTGCTGATTTTGAAGTATATCTGAATCTGTGCCCTTCGCTTCTTCAAAACGACATCCTTGTTCGCTCCGTCATATCTCTTTCCTGAGTAGCACAATACCCTCAGACTTAGCCTGTCCATTGACATCTTTCTTCCTCTTCAGGCCATTCTTCAGCCAACATCTCTGGCTTCAGTGACCTCTTAAAAATACCAAACTCTCATGCAGTCATGAGGTCTCACAGGAGACAGCCTTCCCACCCACACTGACATCACCTCACGGGTACCTGTGCTTGGAAGCGACTGTGGTTTTGTGCTGTCCAGTCTCTCTGCTGCCATTCTCTCTGCTCCCGTCTCCACCCCCGATTCCTGCATCCCCCCACCTCCTGTAGACTTCCTCTCTTTTGTCTGAGTTCACCTTAAAATAGTATCTCCCCAGAGAAAGCTAGACCCACAGTTCAACCTTCCGCGAGGGAGCAGTTCTTTTCTGTCATGTTCCACTCCTTCATCACAGCGCACAGAACAGTTCAGGCTCACATAACTGAAGCTGCCTCATTCTTTTAGAACAGATAAAAATCTAGGACACTCAGCAGTAGGTTACGTAGGCTTTCTGCACGATTAAAGTAATGTTCATTTGGAAATGTTAAGGCAGATGGATTGTGTTCTACTAAAGCTGTGTGTGTTTTTGAGTAATCTTCACTTGTTTAATTAATTCATCTTAAAAAGGAGGCTTCAAACTGTTTTTCCTGACTCTTACTTTAGTAGTTTCTATGGCAAAGGTGGGGGGTGGAGGGTGGCCTAGGAAAGCCTCTTCTCGTTTAAAAATTTAAAAAAGGAATACATTTCAAATGTGTCTTCCACTCCCTGCCTTCCATCATGGGAATCATTTTCCAAGGGGGAATTCCTCTGGAAAAAAATAGGAAATGTCTCCAAGAATGCTCATGTTTCCAATGCCGAGTGTCCTGACTTCTGAGCACACAGGCCCGCCCACTCTTTAATCACAGCTGAGGAAATTCCCTCACTTGGGTAAAAGATCATAAGAAGGTTGATGAGCTCATGAAAAGGAATTGAAATTTTTAAAGCCGAGACCCTCCCAGGAACCTACGTTAGGCTACTTTTTCCCTTTATTAATCTCTTGAATTCTTCAGATGAGCCCCCACCTGAAGTCTCCATTCTTTTCAGGGTAGCTTTGAATCAATGCATTGCAAAGCATAGGGCCGTTCAGGTTTCACTTCTATGAGAAGTTTTCTGTTGCACCATCTTCTTGAATTTTAACTAGCTGAGATCATTAAACTTAAATTTTTGTATGAACCCTGTTATTGGCATAGGGGTTACACATTGGACTGTTGACCACAAGGTCAGCAGTTTGAGCCCATCAGCTGCTCTGCGGGAGAAAGACCAGACTTTCGTCTCCCATCAAGAGCTACAAACTCAGAAACCCACAGAGGCAGCCTACCCTGTCCTATCCAGTCATTCTAAGTTGGAATCGACTTCACAGCAGTGAGTTTGAATTTGAGTTTGATTGTATCTTGGATGGAATTAGCACTCTGATGATAAATTTTCAGTGTGGGGATTATCTAAAATTCACCTTGAAATTTGTTATATGATAAAGAAAGTAGCACAGAGGGAGCTCCCTGGTCCCACCATCCAAAGATGATAAGAAACACAAAGTGACTCATCACTAAAATACTTAAATTTTTCAAGAGAAACATCACGAATAAAAGCTTATTTGTTCACATAACAGTTGTCATAACCCATTGGTCCACTTTCCTTCTTAAAGGTAGAGATAAAATAAAATGAAGGCAATTAACAAAATGTAATTCAATGGACTTGGGAAGCCATTCCCAAAGCTGCTATAAACACTGCAGGCTCTCTCCACCTCTCCAGCACATACAGACTAAGGTGTACTCATGGTATGGTGGGCTAAGCGTTGGACTGGACACAGTAAAGCTGGTGGTTCAAACCCACCAACTTCTCCAAGGTAGAAAGATGCAGCGGTGTGCTCCTTTGCCGTGTCTAATCTCAGAAACGTGAAGGCGCAGCTACTCTGCTCAGTAGGGTTACTGTGAGTGACCATCCACTCAATGGCAAAGAGTGCTATATGGATGTCACGTTTAGGATTTGTTTCCTTGGCTCATAAAACTAAAGATGAAAATTCCAAATGAAACTGAGGAATGGAGATGGAAGGTACTTTTTCTTTCTTTTCATTTTCCCTTTCCTTTTGGCATTTTATTAATCCTCCCCTACTATAGAAAGGGTAAGTCTGGGAATAAAGAAAGTGTTTTGGAGATGACAGTTGTTTGTAAACGCGAAAAGCAAGAGATGTCCATTTATGGAGCGCAAACGCATTCCAGTGCAGTGTGGAGTTTTCTGAGCGATAAGGCAAAGCAGGAAGCCGGGGTCAGGAAGGAAGTACTATCCGGCCTGAAGCAGTGGGACCAGCGCGCTGTGCAAGACCAGGTCTTCAGTGAACCACTGCCTGCGTCTTCAAAGATAAACAATTGTTAACAGCACCAAATCCGGAGAGTGGCTGCTTCAGATTCATAAACTGCCCGTGGCACTCACTCTTACTTTGTGCCAGTCTTTTCAAGTTTCCCCCAAATAAGAATGGCCTAGGTCTTGCCCACAGTTGCTTTGCGATGTAGAGCAGTGATTACTCAGACTACGTGTTTGATTAGAGCCTTATCCACCTCCATAGTTGGTGTGGAGAGCCTCTGCGCACAGAAGGGCGATGCCTCCCTGTCTCTCCTCCACCCAACACACAGCCAGCACCTCTCTGCTGAGAAAAAAAAAATCTTAGTAAGTTCTTGGCATCTTAGTAACGAGCTGACAAATATCTCTAAAATGCAGGTAGCAAAATGAACCATGTTAGCTAGGCTGACCTTGGGAGGTTTTTGTTCATTTTCTGATCAGCAAGCAGTTATTAACTGTACATGACAAGTTAGCGCCAAGCTAGTATCAGGCTTAAAATTATTAGCTCATTGTCCTTGTTCATATGGAGCTAAGAATTTAATGCACAAGTGTATTTAGTAATATTTTTAATACTAATATGTTTGGTGCATTTTCAAGGACAGTTATTATAGTATAGGATGCATGAACAGGAAGACCTACGAGGGGATCTTAATCTAAGTCTAAGGTGGAGGTGGACACGAAGAAGAGAGACTTCAAAGAACAGGGGTTATCCAAAGACCGCTGGTGGCACAGCAATTAAGCACTCAATTGCTAACTGGAAGGAGGGTGGTTAGACCCCACCCACTATTCCATGTGAGAAAGCTGGCACAGTGGACTTTTATAAAGATGACCGCCTTGGAAACCCGATGGGGCAGCTCTCCTCTGCCCTCTTGCCTTATTTTGAGTCAGATCTGACAGCAATGGGTTTTGTGTTTTGGAAAAAGCATGCTACAGGATCTCTCAAAATCTCAAAAAGCAAGATTGGGCCATTCGGCACTTTTCTGTTGTTTTAAGGGGCATATTGTCCTTTGGGAATATAAGGAGAAAGTAAGAGTTTGGTTCAACTGCCTGAGACCACCCCTGGGCATCATGCCCTGACATTATTAGGTGGTAGTGGGGGAGAGAGAGAGTCACAAACAAGACAAGGATGGCACTTCCTATGGGAGTACAGTCACTGAGATTACAATGAGAAAACCGGGTCACAGAAAATTAATCAAGAAGCATAGTTTCATGCAGAAAGGTGGATACATCTGACTGACCAATTTCAATTTTGCTCATCAAAATATACCATTAAGAGAGTGAAGCACCCTTATCAATCAATAAGAAATAAAGGGCGGTCAATACACAAATGAACAAACGACTGGAACAGAAACTTCACAACGGGAAAATTTAAATTAGCAAGGACATGATAGTCATATCATTAGTAATAGAAGAAATGAAAATTAGAATTAACATATTAGCACAAAGTTGTAAGTTTGACACTGACCTTCAAAGGTGACATTTCATACTACTATCTGTTCCTTTTTTCTTTCCTTTTTCTGTGTGTTCTCAATGGTTTGAAACAAGCTCGTGTGCCACAAAAGCATTGAAATTGGTCTCATTTTCACTCTTTCTCCATTTTTAGCCACTCAGATTAGTGTTTAGAGCTGATGAATAAGGACATTGGAGGGCTTTCAGAGCTGTGACCTCTCTGCTTGCTCTCTCTCTCTCTCTCTCTCTCTATATATATATATATATATATATATATATTTCTTTTCCCACTTTTATTTTTGGAGTATAACAAATGCATATAAAAGCATGCTGTACACAAGTCCACAGCTCAGTTCATCAGAATAGTGTTAATAATCCATTAAGCTCCCCGTCTAATTGCTTATTCTTCTTTCTTCATATAATCACTGGCCGTCTGGATGGCATCTTAGTAAATTTTCTATTCATGTCTTCCGCCCATTTTTAATAGATTATTTGTGGTGTTCTTGCTGTTGTTGTTCTTAGATGCTATCAAGTCAGTTCCAACCCATAGCAACCCTATGCACCACAGGACGGGCCATCCTCGCAATTGCGCTTGTTTCAACCCATCGATGCGGCCACTATGTAAATCCATCATCTCCCTTTTGCTGGCCCTCTACTTTACAAAGCACGATGTGCTTCTCAATGGACCGACGACATGTCCAAAGTACGTGAGACAAAGTCTCACCATCCTTGCCCCTAAGGAGCACTCTGGCTGTACCTCTTCCAAGACGGATTTGTTTGTCCTTTTGGCAGTCCCTGGGACTTTCGATGTTTTTCACCAGCATCATAATTCATATGTACCAATTCTCATTCATTCATCCTTTTTCAATGTCCAACTTTTATTTGTATATGAAGGAATTGAAAATACCATGGCTTGGGTCAGGTGCATCTTAGTCCTCAAAGAAACATCCTTGATTTTCAACATCTTAAAAGAAGTCTTATACAGAAAATTTACCCAGTTTAATTCATTGTTTGATCTCTTGATGACTGTTTCCATGAGCATTGACTATGGATCCAAGCAAAACAAAATCCTTGACAACTTTAATCTTTTCTCCATTTATTATGCTAATACCTGTTGGTCCAATTGTGAGAATTTTGGTCTTCTTTACACTGAATTGTAATCCATATTGAAGGCTTTAATGTATCAGCAAGTGCCACGAGTCCTCTTCACTCCAGCCAGTAAGGTTGTGTCATTTACTTATCACACGTTGTCAATAAGCGTGCCTCCAGTCCTGATGCCATCTCAGATTATTTGCTCAGCATGCAGATTGAATAATTATAGAAAGAAGACATAACCCTAGTGCACACCTTTCCTGATTTTAAATCATTCAGTAATCACATGAAAGAAGCACACCGGCCTGTGTGATTCAAGCATTAATGGTACAATCCAAGATCAGAGCAGGGAACAATATTAGAGATTAAATTCTGAGCACTCAATTTTCAGATGATGAATGGCAGTGAAAGCCCCAAATCCACTTGCAGGGTCCTCGCATGGATTTAACCTCTGGTGGATGCTCTGTGATCATTGACCAGGGATGTGAATAGCCTAGCTATCAGGCAGAGTTCATTTTCTGCTTTCTTTTTAATTGAAGTTTTTCTGTTTTATTTTTTTATTATTTTCAGTTGGGAAGTTGGTATGTTTTTCTTTATATGAAATCAAGTAAGGTAAGTCTATAAGGACACTAACTAGACTAATAGTTTCTTAGGGTTATGAGAGAGGAAGGACTAGTGGATTGTATGATATATGAATTATATGTCAACAAAACTGTTAAAAATTTTTAAAAGAAAAAAAAAAGAAATGTGACCTTAGGTCTCCAGGAGATTAAGTCTCCATTGAATATCCTGAGCCCGTTGAGCAGGGATGTGAATAGCCTTGCCCTAAGACAGAATGCATCAAAAAGTGAATCAATGCTGATATAGTTAGGTTTACTTTTAACAACTTATCATCTGTTTTCCCTTTTGACTAATTTTTTTATGGTTTTACTATTTTCTGCTTTCTTTTGGATTGAGGGTTTTCTGAATTTTGTTTTGTTATTGTTGTTGAGTTTTACAGTTTTTGTGATTTTCTTTATATGAAATCTAGGATAGACAAATCTAAAGAGACAGAAACTGAGTTAATAGCTTCTCAGGGTTAGGCACGGGAGGTTGTGGGAAATATGAAGCTATTAATAAGAGTACCAGAAAGAATAAACTGTTCTAAAGTGGATTTGGGTAATGATTGCGCAATTATTTTTAATATGTTGAAACCATTGCATAGTATGACATGTGTCTTATCAATAAAACTGTTAGACTACTGTATTAGTCTGGGTACTTTGGAGAAACAAATCCACAGCGACTCATGTATAAGAGAGAGTTTTATGTAAAGAAAAGGTGCATCACGAAAACATCCCAACCCAATGCTGCCCAAGTCCACAAGTCCAACATTAACCCATTAACCCAACACCAGTCCACAAAGTCCTCCACCTCACAAAACAGAGGCAATAATGCCAACTGCAGGAGGAAAGCTGAGTCCGTGAACGTGTAAGCATCTCAGCACTGGCAAGGGTCTCCACACGGCTGCTCCAGCACCCAGGGCTGCATCGGGATAGATCCATGCGGCTTCTCCTTGGGGATGTCTTGGAGGAAGTCAATCTTGCAAGCTGAAGCAGGGAACTGCTAAGGCAGCTGCACCCGATACAACCATCACAAAACAAGAGACCCGAGAACTAGAAAGGCCGAGGCTCACCATCCATTTATCCCTCCACCTTTCAACCAGCACCACATGTGATTATTAGCCAGGCTGGCACAATTAACTAACTCAACTACTAAGAGGGAAAATAAGAGCAAATGTTAGACATTATTCTAGTACTCACATGCAAGCATATATCCTTCCATTTCCATGTGGTACCATTGTTCTTACATAGAGATCATATGTAACAGATCAAAACACTTTCTGGTCCTAGACCATCTTCACAGCCTGTTTATGGCCCCACAGAGTAGATTTAGAAAAAAAATGGAGGGGGGGATTTTTCAAAAATTTATATATTTTTAAACCCTCTACCCACCAATATTTAAAATGCTGGTTGCTTCTTTTCCTATAGGATCCCTGGTGGTATAGTGGTTATGTGTTGGTATGCTAACTATGAGGTAAGCAGTTCAAAACCACCAACAGCTCCTCGAGAGAAAGGGTTTTCTATTTCTGTGAAGAGTTACAGTCTCAGAAACCCATATGGGCAGTTCTCCCCTGTGCTATAGGGTCGCTGTGAGTTAGCATTGATTCAATGGCAGTTAGCTTGTTCATTTGCTTTAGTTGTTGTATTTTAGTTATTTCTTTATAGGGAGCTTTCATAGTACAATGGTTAAACACTTGGCTGTCAGCCAAAAGGTCAGCAATTTGAGCTCACCCATGGCTCCATGGAAAGAACGGTGTGATCCTCTGCTTTTGTAAAGAAAGAGTACAGCATGGGAAACTTTATGAGCAGTTCTGCCCTGTCCTTAGGGGTGGGATGTGTAGAAATCAACTAGGTTTGGGTTTTTGCTTCATTCTATACATTTTCATGACGTTATTGTATGCATTTTAAGAAGTATAATTCTGGTACCATTTCCATTCTTAGACATTTTGGCTCAGAAAATTGAAGTGGGACGCAGGTTTCAAAGATTTAAGGGGGGGAAATGACACTACTGTGTTTGCTAAGTACTTATTCTTGGGACCCAACATTTGAGCTGCCAAATTAAAGCTTTGATTTTATATTTCTTAGTGTTGCTGAAAACCAAACCCAGAGTCTTATCACAGGAGTATCTGAATTACAATACTAGCTTAGTCTCAACCTAGAAAGAGATCTGATATCAAAGTAAGAAACACTGGTTGAAAAGAAATGAGACTCTGAAACTCGGGATGTTGACTTATGGGCTGAGAATGCAGAAGATGAAGACATTGAGTCCCAAGATTCCACTGAGACACTCTGCTCAAGAGCACCACCCTTCCACCTCCTCAAATGGTGGAATGTCAACTAGTTCTTTTTGGTACAGTGACTCTGTATTTTCTTTCCATTATCTTTTAATGCTTCCTGTATAATTCAATATTTTATTCATAGAAGCTTTCAATATTGTAACTCAATATTTTCTTCTTTTTAAAATCATTTTATTGGGCGCTCATACAACTCTTATCACAATCCATACATACATCAATTGTGTAAAGCATATTTGTACATTCATTACCCTCATCATTCTCAAAACATTTGCTCTCCACCTAAGCCCTTGGCATCAGCTCCTCATTTTCCCCTTCCCTTTTTTTCATGAGTTCTTTCAGTTTCAGGTATGCAGAGCATATTCCTCCTTTTTGGTTTTATAATTCTAGGCTTTGGCATATTTCATTATCATATTTGGCTTTGTATTCTCAAATTGCCCTTTGAAATGTTCTATTCAGCTCTTTGACATCATCATTTTTTTCCATTTGCTTTAGCAACTCTATGATTAAGAGCAAGTTTTAGAGTCTCTTCTGTCATCCACTTTGAGCTTTTCTTTCTCCTATCTTTTTAATGACCATTTGTTTTCTTCATGAATCATGGTATTAATGTCCTCCCATAGCTCATCAAGTCATTTGTATTCAATGCATCAAATCTGTTCTTGATGTTCTCAAAATTCAGGTGGGATAGACTCAAGGTCACATTTTGGCTTTCATGAACTTGATTTAAATTTCTTCAGCCTTACCTTAAACTTATATATGATTATCTGTTCCACAGTCAGCCCCTGACCTGATTTTAACTGCTGAGCTGCTGATATTTAGCTTCTCAAGAGTCTCTTTCCACAGATACAGTAAATTTGATTTCTGTGTATTCCATCTGGAGAAGTGTATAGGTGCCTTTTGTGTTGTTGAGAAAATGTATTTTCTATGAACAAGTCTTTGGTTTTGCAAAATTCTATCATGTGATCTACAACCTCATTTCTATCATCAAGTCCATATGCTCCAGCTACTGCTCCTCCTCTTTGTTCCCAACGTTTGCATCCTAATTGTCAATGCATCTTTATTGCATGTTTGATCAACTTCTAACTGAAGACATTGGTAGAATTCTTCAATTTCTTCATCACTAGCTTTGCTTGTTGGTGCATAAATTTGAATAATAATGTGCATTGATTGGACTTTCTTGTCAGTGATGGCTATAATTCTATCACAGGCAGCAGTGTACTTCATGATTAATTTTGCAATGTCCTATATGACAATGAGTGCTATACCATTCTTCTTGATTGTGTTATTCCTAGCATAGTAAATAATATTATTTTCTTATTCAAAATGGCCAATATCAGTCTATTTCAGTTCACTAATGCCTAGGATATTGATCTTTATGTGTTCCTTTTCATTTTTTACCACTTCCTATTTTCCTAGACAGATGTTGCACATTCCAAGTTTCACTCATTAGCAGCTTTTGCAGCTATTTATCCTTCTCCCTCTCCTTCAGCAAATTAAGGTCCTGAAGGCTCCACACCCACTGGCTCTCCTACACTCATGTCACCATGGTTGACTCCACTCCAGGAAAGCAGCTCCCCCTCCTTCACGTTTTGAGTGCCTTCTAGTACTATGTGCAACAATGTTCTGCTTCCATTAGGCCTTCAGTATGGGACAATGTTGTGAAACTATGCATAGGTTTTGAGTCGTTCTTCCTTGTCTTTTCTTAGTTTGGAAACTCCATTGAATCCTGTTCACTTTGGTTGACCCTGCTGGCAGCAGAATTACTAGTGATATAGTTTCCAGCATCACAGTAACACAAAAGCCACCACCATACAACAAACTGACAGTGAGATACCACTACAGGTCTTTTCTTTTCTTTTCTTTTTTTAATGGTTGTCTTGAGTTGACTCCAACTCATGGCAATCCCATGTGTGTCAGAGTAGAACAATGCTCTGAAAGGTTTACAGTGGCTGATTGTTCAGAAGTAGGCCTCCTGATATTCATCTGGGTGAAATTGACCTTTGAACCTTTCAGTAGGATCGGAGCTCATTAACTGTCTGTAGTATTTGGGGACTCACAATACTTAAAAGACAAACAAGCAAACACAAATTAGTTATAAATAACTTTTTTTAAAAACAAAATAGTTGCACTTAATCTTTTGCACTTCTTATACACAGAGGAATACATCTATTTTTCTTCTATATATTTTATATCTTTAGCTTTGGGTACTTTTCAAAACAATTGAATTAATCTGTTATAGCACTGAATTTATATGGCATCCAGCTATAAAAAATACATACATTTTAGTTTGTGCATTACAAACAGAGCATAATTATTGGATAGTATAAATGCTTAAAATTTCTGGCCCAAGATTGGAAATCACTGAAATAGAAGATAAGGGACATTTCTAATAGTTCAAGTATTCCAAAATCCAAAGAACTAAATGCATTAGTGCCATATTTCCTGCAAAATTTATTTAAATTCATGGTAACTTCAAAGTAGAAGTGTGCCTCAGAGGGATTTCAATGGCTGATTTTTTTAATGCCTCTGAGTAGGCTCAAACATCTACTCATTTGCTTATTTGCAGAATTTATTAATTATCTGTACCATTCAGTGACATAAGTATGTAGCATTAAATAAAAGTGGTAAAGACCTTTTTATGATAAGAATGGCTAAGTAGCTACTGCATCAAAAGTAGGAACCCGACTTCTGGGAAGATGGCGACAGAGTGACACATACCAGAGGGACTCTGCAGAATCCATCCCAGGAGAGTTGCTTAGAGGGAACTTTAGCACAGCTGGAACACAGGAAGAGCATGATAAAGATAGGTATGCACAAACCCACGGGGTTTTGAGGGGCTGGGGCCTTTTGCCTTACCTCAGTGGAAGCTGGCTGGGGCTAGACCATGGCCCCACCACTGTCTCTGCCAGAACTGGAACCATTTGGAGACCATAGGAGGGGGTTGGTCTCAACACAGCCACAGTTTGCCCCGACTGCCTCAGGGACTGGACCCTTGCAGCCCCATGGGCAGGGATCGGGGTTCAGCTACATTGTCGCTTTTGTTTACATCTCTGCTCTCTGTTCCCCCACAGTCCAGGAGGTCTGCGCAGGGGATTTTTCTCGGCTCAGCTACAGCTTGCCACCACTGCTACGGGCAGGGACTAAACCACTGCAGCTCCACTGGCAGGGAGTGGGACTCAGCTACATGGTTACTCTTGTTTCCCTCCCTTCCCTATATACAGTTTAAACTGTCTTACTTTTTTTTT
>NW_022103896.1:83972375-83973487 GCF_000313985.2 Echinops telfairi | reverse complement strand
AGGTCTGTTATGTGAATTCTCCCCACTGCCCTGTGGGAGAAAGATCCAGTTGTCTGCTTCTCTATAAATTATAGCCATGGAAACCCTGAGTCAGAATTAGTGCAATGCCAACAGGTTGGGCTTCTAGGAGGACCAGTCCCATGGAGGTTCAGGGAGATCACATTACCATCAAGCAGAGTCTGAAGTGGAGCACAGCCTTTGGACCCAGAGTCTCTACGATAAGAACCTCCTAGACTCAGAAGAAACAGCTAAAACACTGAAGATGGTGCAAGAGGGTGAATGACTGCAGAGGAGGGCTTTCAAAAACACTGATTCAGAACTCAGAGCCTTTGGGCATAAGACTTGGCTACAGAGCTAAAAGAACACTTGTTTGTACAGGGTAAGAAAGACCTGAGTGTGTACCGGTGCAGGGTTCTAGCCTCCCATCCCTACCTCCTGCCCCAGTACCATGGCAGAAGTCAGAAGCATGAGTGACAGGAACAGCAAACCCACTGCTGCTGAGTTGATTTGGACGCATAGTGACTCTATGCTTCACTATGAGACTCTATAAGATGAGAACTGCTCGGTAGGATTTCTGAGGCTGTAAGTCTTTAAAGAAACAGACTACCTCTTTCTCCTATGGAGCAGCAGCAGCAGGAGAGTTCAAAGTCTCAGCCCAACACTTAACTCCACCAGGGAACCTTGACACAGAATGTACTTAGGTCATTTGAGGAAGGTTAAGCATTTCTCTTTGGGGACTCTGTTATGATTGTTCACTCTTGGCTTTCTATAAATACTAATGGCTTTCACTTTGCCAACACCATGTGTCTGTGTCCAGTCTGATCACAGGTGAGCACGGCACCCATAGAATGGGTGGTGCTAAATGCCTGTGGTAAATGTCTCATTCCTGGCAGTGCTGTGGCTTTCTAGAAGTTTGAGGCACAACCTGTCTGCATCCAGCCCATCTCCAGCTATAGAAGTTGAAGTCAGGGAAAAGTTCAGATTCCTTACATAGCTTCCAAGGACCCTGCAACCTCTACTTAAGCCTCATCTCCCCCAGCCATCCCTTTCCTCATTCCCAGAACTACTTTCTGCCCAGTGGGTTGTTTGCTAGTAAAAACTGCTTCCTTCAC
>NW_022103896.1:83968673-83971015 GCF_000313985.2 Echinops telfairi | reverse complement strand
ACAAGATGGAAGAAAACACTCTGGAACTGATTGTAGTGATGATTGTACAACCCTTAATACAACTGAACTATGGGAGTATATGATACGTGAACCATATGTATATTTTTTGAATGATGGGATGAACCAATGAACCTAGTTCTTGCAAACATCAAATCCAAACACAAAGGCAAAGAGCTCCCCCATGTACCGATTTTTTTCTAAGGTCAAGTTTCAGCTCTTTTTTTTCCCTGAGTCAGCAACTGACCAAATTTTGAAAGTGAAGAGTTTAAAAGCCAAGTGTTTATAATTTTCAGATGAATTTTTTCACAATGTATAGGTTGCCAATGCCCAAGGTTCCTCATTTTCCTTTGACTGATGGACTTCGTCTTCTCTCAGTTATGCCCATAAATCCAAGGACATTTAACAATAACCAAATGTAGATTTGTTGCTCTAAATTCTGCATATTCCACCAATGGCTCTGGTTGGACCAACATGCTGGTCAGATCAAAAACCTGGCAGTCCTAGATCCGCTAGAAATATGGCTTTGGAGCTTGAATGGAAAGAGGTCAGGAGTTGTTGTTGTGAGGTGCCCTCGCGTTGCTTCTGACTCATCGAAACCGGCCATACCCCACTTCCAACAGGACGAAGCCGTGCCCTGCCCTGTCCTGCCTTCACAATTGTTGCTATATTTCAGCCCATTAAGTAGAGAAATTAGAGGCACAGTGTAAATGTTCCAGTGTAAATGTCCTGGAATAATCAGGCCACTTTCACTAGGGAGAAAGAAGAAAAGAAAGGAGGTAGAGGAAGTCAGTTTAATTGAGCTAAAATGTGCTGCAGGAAAAATTGCATAAGAGCCTGAGATTGGAAAGAATAAGTTAAAGGTTCTCTTATGTTGTGAGCAAAGCCTGTGGGTCACTGATTAAGACTCTAGAGACAGGAACTAAGGTATCTAATGAATTATAGTAGCTAGGCTATGGACTATCTGCTCCCATCATGACTTAAAATTTTAGAAACCCTTTGTAGGGTTGCTATGAGTTGGAATGTTGTCTTGGTGGTAGATTAGTGGACTGCTAACCACAAGTTAGGCAGTTCAAACCCACAGCTACTCTGTGGAAGAAAGAGATAGCTTTCTTCCCCCATGAAGACTTAGTCAGGGAAACTCACATGAGACAGCTTACACTGTCTTATGAGGTCTCTGTGTGTTGGAATCAACTTAATAGCAGTGAGTTTGTTTTCTTGAGTTTTTATGAGTTGGAATTGACTCAATTGCAGTGAGTATGGGCTATTTCCACTGAGGGTCTTGGGTGTGAGACAATGCTGAAGAAAGTAGTTGGAGATGCCAAGAGGAAACCAGTCCTTGGCTAAAATTACACCAGAATTACTAAAGTTGTTTCCAGCATTTAACATTATGCTAAATGGTAGAAAAATTCAAATTGACACAAATTTCTTTCCCCCCAAGAATAGCCGTAAAATGAACTTTCTTCACTTGGGGATTCTAAAGTCTTGGGTTTTAAACTCTCTGCCTTCCCACTTTGGTTGACTGCTAACTAGGAAAAACAAGAGTTGAAACTTGGCAGAAATACAGATGAGATGTAGATTATAAATAGAGTGATCCGTCACTTTCAGGGAACATAAGCCAGCACAAAGAACATTAAGTGGCAGTTTTAATTGCGCTGCCTAGATGGCAGGAAGGGATCAAAGAAACATGCTCTCTGCTACGTGAGGAAAATGAGGGAGGCTACTCTAAGAGGAAGAGCCTTACATAAAATTAGCATGGATATGTTTATCCTTATTCTGAAGGCAGCTTTGTTTGTACTGAAAAATAAGCAGAGTGCAGCCAAGCAGTGAGTGTCTGGTCTTCATTTAATTGGCAGGCCAAGAGTTTTACTGACTATAAAGAATTCATCCAGTATATTACCATACATACATACATACATACATACATACATACATACATATTACCATGTATATACGGGCCCACAGAAGGAAATGAAAAAATCACATAAGAAGTTCCAAGACTGCACACTCATGCATACATCACACATGTCTCATGGATATCCAGAAGTTAATTTTGACCTCATTTATCCACATTCGTCTAAAATGTTATTTTTGTGTTTGAATAATGTGATGGTTAAGGTTATAAGTCAACTTTGTTGGCCTATGGTTCTCGGTGGTTTGGCAGTTGTGTGCTAATGTAATTCAGCACTATGTAATGATGTAGTGATCTTCCATTTTGTGATCTGACATGGTTAATTCTGTTTTTGCATAACACAGATTTACATACAACCTTGACTTTGGACTCTGATGGTGTCAATAGTGAAGAGTGGATTGATGGACTTCAGGAATAATAAATTCAACCCAGA
>NW_022103896.1:83958456-83967079 GCF_000313985.2 Echinops telfairi | reverse complement strand
GGGGCAGAGGGGAAAAAAAGAGGAGCTGATACCAAGGGCTCAAATAGAAAGTAAATACTTTTTGATGATGGAAACATATGTACAAATATGCTTGATAAAATTGATGTATGGATTATTATAAGAGCCCCCAATAAAATGATCTTTTAAAAAAAATAGCTTAAAACTAACAAAACTGTTTTACTAGAGAAACTGCTGGCCAGTTAAATTCAAAGTAGAGGTCAGCTCAGAAATTATGGTAAATCCCTTTTGGAATCTGAAAAGTGTAACCTTGATAGATTTTCTCAAAAGCCACAGGGCAAAGGGCTTATTAGAAAGAAGTTTTAAGAAAGGGCCAAGAAAGTTGCATCAAAGAATTTTTTTCATCCTAACAATGCATCTCCTCATAGATAGCAAGGCTTGTCCTATGAGACTGTCATAGAGAAACCTTATCCCATCGACCAAAGAGCCCTGATCAGACAGCTCTTTGTTCCTAAAAGTCAACGAACTTTTAAAAGATTCACATTTTGTTTGTAATAAAGATTGTTGCATGGCATTTCAATAGCATAAAATGTGAACATCTCCCACACTCCCACGACACCACCCACAAAAGTACCCATAGTAGCTCCACATTATAGAGGACAGAGTGGAGGCCCTCAAGTAGAAGGGCGACCCTCAAAACTGTCAGCTTACATAAGACTTTGATATTGATCAAGGTATTGATACCGAAACATTTTGAAGTAATTTTTTGGTTGTTTTGGAGACTGCAACATAAAAAGCACCACTACTAGATAATATTTAGCTAAATTTCAATAGCATGGAGACAATTGGAGTATTATTATTTGGGTGTTTTCCCTGTTAACCATATTCCTATCCTCATGTCTTAATGCATCCAGACTACAAAAGAAAATGTTTTCTCTTCATTAAGAAAAATTCTTCTGTCATTTATATGTGCCCATCAACACTCATTTATATTCTAAAGGTATTGACTTGCCCCAATTTCTATCAAATACTCCTTTTTACTGTATAACTTCTTTTAATTCACACAGAGCAAGAAATGCATGAAGGAAAACTTTGCTTGCAGGGCCTTTACTTTGAAGGGAATGTGCTCAAATAAGTTCAACAGTTTAAAAAAAAAAAAAAAACTTCAAAGTGTTAGGGGAGGCACCTTCTCCTTAATTCAGTCTGCTAAAATGATCCCCTACTTAAAGGTAAAAAGATGAAAGAAAGTTAATCTTACATAAATTCTCCCTCTTGTTATAATCAAAGTTCAACACAATACCTTTTTTTTTCTTTGCAATTCTAATTTACTGATAGGAAAGTGCCCACAATTAGCAGAGCTGAAAATTGCCATTGTGTTAAGGGAGTCTCCCAGCACACCTTAACCCCAGGATCGCTAGCAAGTCAGAAGGAGAGCCTCTTCCTGATCTCATGGTGTCTCATTTCTCTATTAGTCCTTTCTATGGGAACATTCCAAAGGCATGTTTAAAATTAAACACGGTCTTCCATATGAATCTTCCTTCTCTGGCAGTCATTTCAGGGCAAACATCTCAGTTTGCTTTACAATTTTCTTAAATTGCTACCATTTAGATACTTTAAACTTCATTGACATTTAAAATAAGAGTTTCAACTTTGAAAACAAAGAGAATCCACTATATCTTAGTTCTTGTTTGAGACAGCTTTCCAAATTCATTATTGTGTTAGTCCCCATTGATTTTAAATTACTCGGTGAAAAATTCTTAGGGTTGACTAAGGAGCTCTGGGGTATAGCTAAAAGATGCTCTTTTGATTTATGGATTCAAAAAATATTTATGACATTTGATGGTCTAAATCATATATTAAAGGAGCTCTGATGTATGTGGGCTGCAAGGTCAGTGGTTCAAACCCACCAATCACTCTGAGGGAGACGGACGAGGCTGTCTGCTCCTGTAAAGATTGAGTCTCAGAAACCCTATATAGGGTCGCTATGAGTTAGAATTGACTCGTTGCAGTCGGCTTGACCTAAGCCACTTACTACTTTGTCAAAGCTCCGCTCCTCGATGTACAGATATACAGTGACCCCTCGCCACTTCGCGCTTCGACTTCCATGGCTTCACTCTATCGCGGTTTTTGCGTAACAGCGCATGCTCTGTCATTACTGCCACTGATTGGCTCATACTGTACACGCTTGATGCCATAAATAATATAATAAATAATAAATGATAATTGTAACGTCCAAAATGTTTTACTGTATTTCCCCTTTTTCGTTTAATAAATTGGGTAATACGAGTGTAATGGTGACTAAAGGGTGTTTTTTCATGTCCTCTATGCTCTAACTACGAAAATATTTGATTTACAAATAAGGAATCCTACTTCGTGGAATTTCATTTATCACGGTAGGGTGGGTCTAGAACCAATTAACCGCGATAAACGAGGGTTCACTGTAATTAATATTCCATGTTCACAGTAATTTTTGTAATGCAGAATCAGATCTTTTTAAAGAATCTCAACATTCCCTTTACTGCACAAAAATGCAATGAAACACAAAAATCCTTAAAATGTGGAACAAATTCTAGAAAATAAATGCATAAAAAGGTTCACATAATTTAGTGTTGGGAAATAAGTATAAAACAGAGTTTCAAGAGTATATAGTTATATTAATAGATATCAAGCCTATTAGATCTGATCAAGGTTGAGTACAAAATCAACATCTAGAAGAATGTTTGGCACATCACTGTTTCTAATAGCAAAATTGTTAAGAAAATGAAAATGATCCTAAATGTCCAACAATATTGGTATTCTAGCTAAATTTAGTAAATGACTTTTACCTTCTGGCCATTTTCCACTAGTCTCTCCCTTCCCCCACCCTAGTCTCTTTATTCACACTGAATCTGGGAATTCCTCTGCTTCCTTTTAAGTCTTTCTTTTAATTACTATTGCTAACTCCCCTGTGTAAATTCATTCATTTCTTCTTTCACTCAACAAACACTTATTGACACCTACTCTGTGTTAGGAACTCCATTAGGTGAAGAGATAAATCTTTCAACAGCTCAAACAATGTCCCTTTTCTCATGTAGTATATAAACTTTGGGAGGATACAAAGAAGTAAACGGGCAAACAAAACCTCAAATAGCTAGTGCTGCATGAAGGACATATAGATGCTTTGGGAGAAATGGGTCAGGCACTAATACCAGGCCTGGGCACAGCAGGGAAGACCTCCTAGAAGAAGTTCCACCTTCAAGATGAGTAGGAATTCAGGAGGGGGAGAAAGTAAGGAGAAAACAAGAATGTTATAGGTTAAAGTTATAAGCCTTTGGAAGACAGTAAAAATATGTTTAAGAAACTATAAGTATCTCAGATATAAGCTGAGAAATACCAGAAAAGGATAGCAAAAACTACATCTGGGGCCATAGCTTTCAATCTGATGCAATTTAGTTTCAAAAGTAAATGCCAAGTTTACTCACCTACTGAGTGTCTCTACAAGAAAAGTCCCCCCATCAATCATGTCCCACACTATACTCTCCATCTGCATTCTCCCTTATACTAGTTCCCTCAAGTCCTCCTCACCATGAAACTAGAGTCCCTTGAGCAACTGGGGTTTGTTTCCCCCTTTCATCATAGTTGCCCATCATAGCTACTGTCACAGGAAGCAGAGTCTGAGAATCGAGTTAGTACTCAGAAATGTATGAGAGTAGCCCTTGGAGTCTACAACTGCAAAGGACAAGGACAAAGACTTGGGCAGAGGGTGAAGCTGAGCTGTGACCCATGCCCAGTAAGCACCCTACCAGGGATGTAGGACTAAAGTCATCTAAGAATGTTATCCTAGGTCTAGCAAGAGTTTTATATAAAGTTCCACATCACTCGATCAACAGATGTTGAGCCGCTGAGAGGGTAAGGACTGGGAATAGCGGCTTTCTGAAGTTGAATCAATCTCAGAAGCAGCTGCAGTGCACGTAGCCACAAAGACTAGTCCTCTTTTGAATGGATCGTCTCTCTTTCCAGGTCCCCTCTCTCTGGAGCTCATCTTTCCAAATTCAGATCTATCACTTCTTTTAATGGTTTCTCAATGCACTAAGGACGACACACAACATGTTCCACGGTGATTGTGTCACATCTTACATATCCCTTGCCACTGCTGACACCCGAACACCATACACTGACCATGCCCACTGCACTTTTATCCTCTCAGAACTTTTATTATTATACCTGCTGAGCTGGGTACATTCACAGCTTAATCTAAAACATTCACCCCCTGTTTTCAGTCTGATCAAATCTCTTAAATTTTCACTTACACATTCCCCATACCATTTTAAAAAAATCATTTTATTGGGGGCTCATACAATGCTTATTACAATCCACACATACATGCATTGTGTCAAGTACATTTATTTGTACATTCGTTGCCCTCATCATTCTCAAAACATTGCTCTCCACTTAAGCCCTTGGCATCAGCTGCTCATTTTTACCCCCTCCCTCCTTACTACCCTCTCCCTCATGAATCCTTGATAATTTGTAAATTATTAATTTGTCAAATATTACATTGTCCGACGTCTCCCTTCACCCCATACCATTTTTTTGTACCATGTTGTAGTATATTAGCAATTCCTTTTCTTGTTACAAAAGTCTAACATCTATTAGGAGAGAGACTGTATCGGTGCTGAGAACCAGTCCGCTGGTCAGTTTAGAAGACCCTGCATTTGAGCCTGAGTGTGCACTTGATCCCACAGGATGCTGATGGTGCATCTAGAATCCTGGGAACAAGTTCAGGGCACGGGGGACAGTGAGAAAAGAGGTTTCCATACAGCATGCCTGGCTGTGTCCCATTTTGTAGAGGAAATTGTTCTCAGAAATTAAAAAAATAATCTCAAAAGACAATATCTGTGATAACTGAAATAGTCTCAGGGACATAGTCCATCTACTTCAGAAAGGGTGAGGCTATCAGTTCTTTCTGTATGCTTTTGTTTTACTTTTGTTTCCTGACTTTTGGGGGAGCATGAGGACCTGGTGTGTGTGTTTTTTAATAGGTTTACAGAGCAATAATTTATAAAATTTAAGATTTTTAGCTTGAAAAATTTATTACCTCAGCATACATAGCTTTACCAAGAACATACTTGTGAGTTACTCTAAATCCTAAAAAATGAAGATTACCCAACTCCTGACTCTTAAATGGAGTCCAAGAATCAGAATTCTCAAAATTCATTGTAATATTCTGCTGTATTGAGAAGGAAAACATCCCTGCTTCCCCTAGAGACAGGTTTTGTTTTTAAATGATGGTGTTATCACTGATTTTTCCCCCCACTTTTTATTAAATCTGTGTAGTTTGGAAGAATATTTGAGGTACTATCAGAAGGAACTTCACCCTTCGGGTGTTTTTTTTGTACTAATTGCCTGTGTCTCACAGTCCTTCTCACTACAGACAGCCCATCTGAGACCCAGTCGGTTGTGATTCAGGGTAAGGCAATCACATATTTAGTGTAGATGTTTGCTGATTCAATGCCAATAGCTTACTTTCAAGAGTAGCGTGGTTTTATCAGTTGTGCGTGAAAAACACTTCACACTACATAGAGTATCTTTGCCTTCTCTATCGTCTCCCAGAAATCCCAGGCTTTCTTATTTCCACCCTCTCCCTCCACCCTATCTGACGACAGTGTGAGCAGCATGGGGGTGTTCCATTAGCTGTTGCTGTAGAAGGTTAGTCAAATACCTGCCAACACCATTAACACATTAACCTTTCCATCAGTTGATCTTGGCACCCAGGTGAAAATAACCTATTACCACTGAGTGGATCCCACATCATAATGACCTTATAGGACAGAGTAGGACAGTCCCATAGGGTTTCCTGAGTTGGCATTGACTTGATGGCAGTGAGTTCATCTTTACAGAAGGAGATTGCCACATTTTCCCCCAGACCAAACCCAACCCACTGCCATCGAATTGATGTCAACTCATAGTGACCTTGCAGAACAGGATAGAACTGCCTCTGTGAGTTTCCAAGACTGCAAATCTTTACAGGAGTAGAAAGGCCCATCTTTCACCTGAGGAGCAGCTGTTGGTTTTGAGCTGCTGACCTGATGGTTAGCCGTCCAACATGAAACCGCCACGCCACCAGGGCTCCTTTTCCCCACAGAGTGTCCAAATGGACCCTTTTCACTACCAGCACAGTGCTACCACTGCCCCCCTAGGGCTCCAAGGTGATAACAAACACACTGACTCCTAGCAACCTGTAGGTAAGAGGAGAAGTGTCCCTGTGTGTCTCTCAGACGGTTAACTCTGCGAGAGCAGAAAGCTTCATCTGTCTCCCACAGAGCTGCTGATGCTGTCCACATGCTGACCTGGCCATTTGCAGCCCAATGTTGGACCCCCCCACCCCACCAGGGCTCCTTATGGTGAGAACAGTGTTTGGAAAATGGAAACAGAAACCCAGGATACTTTAAAAGGGGGAAGAGAATGGAGTAAGAAATCAACTAAGGTCAGGGACACGGCCTTAAAGCACTCTGGCACGGACCTCTGAAAGATGGAGTTGGGAGAGAGGGGCGCGTGGAGATATGCCCCCACCTCCAGCCCCCATCCCTCACCTCAAAGTGCAGAAAATAAAATAAAATGAATACTGAAGGCGTAGAAAGGGCAGAGCAAAGTGAAAATCAACCAACCAACGACTATCAAGTCCATTCTGACTCCGAGTGACCCAAAGAACAGAGTAGAATTGCTCCCTAGGCTTTCTGAGGCTATACATTTTCAGGAAGAGATAACCTCATCTCCCTTTCACCCCTTTATAAGAAGGGACCAATTACTGGAAGAAGATGCCCATGTTGTGACTCCTGGAATGAGGACTGGGGGAGTTGAACTGCTGACCTTGGGGTTAGGAGGCCAAGCCATGACTCACTATACCACCAGGGCTACTAATGTGAACATATCTCCCCACGATTCTCCAGGGCTTCAGGATATACTTCCTGTGTCCTTCATTTTTAACAAGAGGCCTCAATTGGATGGAGTATGCTATCCTTGTCTTATCTGTGAAAACAAGGGTTCCAATCAGCTCATTATCTTTGTTTTATCTTTGCAAACACGCAAAGGGAATACAAAGGCAGGGGTATGGCAGCCTCCACCTCAGGAGAGTTGGGAGAGACTCTTCAGTCTCCCCTTGTCTACATCTCTACATTTTCCCCACCTTTTTCTTTCCCACTGAGGTATAATCTGCCAGTCCACCTGGACATCTATTCCTGGAAAATCAACCATTAAAAGCCCTATAGAGTACAGTACTCTGACACACAATCGGTAATATTTGCATGCACTCTCACCTGGTATGCTTAAAAGGGATTTCATATGATAAAATCTCCTAGAAAGAATAAAAGGTACCCAGGCAGCACCAATAGTTTACATTAGACTGTTATCCTAGAGGGTAATACTTCCAGCCCACTCAGAAGTACCACAGAAGAAAAGGCCTGGCGAGCTGCTGCTACTAAGATTACGGCTAAGAAAACGTTAACACTTATCTACAACACATGCGCCTGCCATGAGTCAGGATCAGCTTGATGACAGCTAACAATAACGAGAAAGCAGGATTACTTTTGTAATGCAGGTCTAGCGCCGAAAATAAAAGCACTGCATATGGATATAGGATATGAGGATGTACACTTATTTTCTAATATATCTTAATACAAAAAAACCAAAGGCCTTCAGTGAGTAATAAGAAATAATGAGTCAACAGTACTAATGTGTGATCACGTCCTAAACAATATTATTAAATACGGATTGCTGTTATTAGTAACTATACTTGCTATTTACCCACCGCCTGTCAGGTCCATCACCTGTCAGCTGGTTGTACTGTGGTCTCCAGTGTATCAGGAAGGCTGAAAATGACAACACCAATCTTTCAAATATCCGCAGAGTCCCTCACAGGGTGTAAATGCAGCAGAACTCCACCTTAAAATGGACCAGGAAGAAAAAGGTTTGCTTACAAAAATGAGCAATTGGAATCTAAGAGAACATTAGTTGACTCAGTTGATTTGGACACAATATCAAGAGCGATCAATCAGTAAAAGACACCGGGTTTGTTGAAGTAGACAGCCAATGAGAGTGAGGAAATCCCCCCAGCGGCCCAGTAGCCATAAGGAATCACTCAAATAGGCGATCATGGGAATTATGCAGGACTAGATAATGTTCTGCTTGGATGCACCTAAGGTCACCATGAATCACCATCACCTTGACAGCAACCTTGTCTGTCTATCTCAGTTGCAAGCCGCCCTCTCCCTCACTATCCCGCACTGCGCTTCCCAGCCCTGCGGGTGGACACTGCAGACTGTTCTCCAGGCTCCCTCACCAGAGGGTTTTTGTTTACTTGCCAATGGAAGTCAAAGGCGAGAAACTGGAAGGTAGCAAGAAAACAGAGGGCTTTCTTTTTGTTTCCAGTGCTGGTCAAGTTCCCAGCAACGGAGGAAACCACACCTTCGGTCCTCTTGGCAACCAGCAGTAGCTTCTTTGTGCCCCCCAGGAATACCAGCAAGAGTGACCTTGTCCCCATTGGTCTAAACAAGAAACTTGTCAAGGCTGCCTCAGCGTTGGCCACGTGGGGCAATTCTTCTGAGCTCCCATGTCCTGGCAGCAGTGTCTCTTCCCTTTATTCCTCAATTTCTAAGGACGCATTACCTCCGCCTCATCAGTTTGCTTT
>NW_022103896.1:83955625-83957181 GCF_000313985.2 Echinops telfairi | reverse complement strand
CTCACCATTCCCATTTCTCAGGGGCATTCCGGGTGTAATTTCTGCAAAACAGGTTTGCTTGTTCTTCTGTCATTCCATTTACCTTCAATATTCTTTTCCAACACCGCAGTTCAAAAACGTCAATGCTTCTTCTGTTCCTTACGCACTGTCCAGCTTTCATGTGCTTATGAGGCAGGTAAAGATAGCATGGCTTGGCTTAGGCTCCCCTTAATCCTCACAGTGAAAGCTTTGAACTTTAATACTTTAAAAGAGGTTCTGTACAGCAGATTTACCCTCTGCAATATACTGTTTGATTTCTTGACTTCACCTTCAATGAGTATTCATTTTGTTGTTGTTGCTGGAGTTTCCACATTTAATGGGCTGTCCTGGTTGTTGCTAGGTGCCATCAAGTTGGAAGCAAGCTATAGTGGCCCTATGTACAACAGAAGGAAACACCACCCTCTGAGAGCTTTACCAAGCATGATGTCCTTCTCCACACCGGGATCTCTCCGGATAGCCTGTCTAAAGTACCAAGACCAACTGTTATCCTTGCTTCGAAGGAGCATTCTGGCTGTAGTTTTTCTAAGACAGATTTGTTTGCCCTTTTGGCAGTCCATGGTACGTTCCATATTCTTCACCAGCGCCATCATTCAAATGCACCCATTCTTCTTCAATCATCTTTTTTCAATGTCCACTTTCACATGCATATGAGGCAAAAGAAAATACCACGGCTTGGATCGGGCACACCTATGTCCTCCAATAACACCCTTACTTTTCAACACTTTAAAGAGGTCTTCTGCAGCAGATTGACCCAATGCAAGGCATCATTTGATCTCCTAACTGCTGCTTCCATAGGTGTTGCTTGTGGATCAAAGCAAGACAAAATCCTGGACAATATCCTGGAATCTATGATGATGTTCCTAGTTCAGTTGTGAAGATTTGAATTTTCTTTACATTAAGTTGCAATCCATATTGAAGACCACAATCCTTGGTCTTCATAGCAAGGGCATCGAGTCCTCATCAAGCAAGATTGTATCATCTGCATGTCACAAGTTGTTAATAAGCCTTCCTCCAGTTCTGATGCCACATTCTTCGCAGGTAAGTCAGTTAGCCTGGTTATATGCTCAGCATACAGATTGAATAAGTATTGTTAGAAAATATAACCCTGATAGATGCCTGACTTTAAGCCATGTAGTATTCCCTTGTTCTGTGGGTACACCCGTCTCATGAGCACATGAGGACAATGAAGTGCCCTGGAATTCACACTCTTCTTGACGTTATCCATATTTATTATGATCCACACAGTCAAGAATGTCATTTCACTGTCAATAAAACATAAGTAATCATCTTTCTGGTATTCTCTGCTTTCAGGCAAGGTCCATCTGACATCAGCAATGATATTCCTTGATCCACATCCTCTTCTAAATCTTGCCTGGATTTCTGGCAGCTCCCTGTCATGTACTGTTGCAACCATTTCTGGATGATCTTCAGCAAAATTTTACTTGCATTTGATATTACCATATATACTTGAGTATAAGCCAACCCGAATATCAGCCAAGGCACTTAATTTTACCACA
>NW_022103896.1:83940940-83954736 GCF_000313985.2 Echinops telfairi | reverse complement strand
AATAATAATAAAAATGTGCTGGGAAAACTCAGCTTATACACGAGTATATGCGGTAATAATGTTATTCCATAATTTGAGTATTCTATTGGGTCACCTTCTTTGGAATGGGTACAAATATGGATCTCTTCTAGTCAGTTGGTCAAGTAGCTTGGAATAGACGAGTGAGTCCTTGCAGGGCTTCATCGGCTTGCTGAAATAGTCCAATTGGTATTCCATCAATTATTGGAGGCTTGTTTTTGATTAATGCCTTCAGTGCAATTTGGTCTTAATCCTTCAGTACCATTGGTTCTTAATCCCATGCTACCTCTTGTAATGATGGAATGTCAACTAGTTCATTTTGGTACAGTGACTCCGGTATTTGTTCCATCTTCTTTTGATGCTTCTTGCATCATTCAATATTGTCCACAGAATTCTTCAGAATTTTAACTTGAATGTTTTATTTGGTCCTTTCAGTGTAAGACATGCTGAGCGTGTTCTTCCTTTTGGGTTTTCTAATTCTAGGTCCTTGCACATTTAATTGTAATATTGGGCTTGGTCTTCTCGCGCTGCCCTTTGAAATTTTCTCTTAAGCTTGTTGACTATAATTTCTTCCATCAGCCTTAATTACTCTTTGATTAAGAGCAAGTTTCAGCATCTCTTCTGCCATCCACTTTGATCTTTTTTATATTTCTTGTTGTTGTTTTTAATAATCTTTTGCTTTCTTCGTGTATGATGTGTTTGCTATCCTTCCACAACTCATCGGGTCTTCTGTTATTAAGGTTCAGTGCATGGTTTTTCCTTGTTTTTACTCTCAAAATTCAGGTGGGATAGTCTCAAGATTGTTTTGGACTCTGTGGCCTCTGGCCTACCTTAGCTTCTCTGTCGTCTCCGCCCAGAGATGTAGTTAATTTGATTTCTGTGTATTCCATCTGGAGAAGCTCATACAGTCACCTTTGGTGTTGTTGAAAAAGGTATATTGTGAAATACCTTGTGATTTCCAGCTTCGTGTCTCTCACCAAGACCCTATTTTCCAACTACTGTTCCTTCCTCTTTGTTTCCAACTTTTGCCTTCCAATCACCAATAATTATCAATGCATCTTGACTGCATGTCTGATCAGTTTCAGACTGAAGGCATTGGCAAAAATGTTCAATTTCTTCATCACTCGCTTTTGTGGTTGCTGCATAAATTCCAAGAATAGTTGTATTGACTAAATGTCCATATATGCAGATAAATATTATCATATCACAGACAGCATTGTACTTCAAGGAAGATCTTGGAATGTCTTCTTTGGCAATGAATATGATGGCCATTCCTGTTGAATCTGACATTCCCACCATAAACCATATGATTTTCTGATTCAAAATGGCCCCTGCTAGTCCATTCAGTTCACTAGGATATTCAACTTCCTGCATTCAATTTCATTTTTGACAACTTCCAATTGTCCTAGAGTCATATTTCCTATATTCCAAGTTCTGATTATTAAGAAATGTTTTCAGCTTTCTACTCATTTTGAGTCATGCCCCATCAGCAAATGAAAGTCCCGAAGGCTTTATTCCATCCATGTCATTCTGGTTGACTCTAGCTCAAGAAGGCAGCCGTGTTCCTCAGTCAAATTCTGAGTACCTTCTCACCTGAGGGACTCGTGCTCTGGCCCTCTGTCTGACCACGGTCTGCTGCTACTCATGAGATGCTCAGTATCAGACATCACAAGAGTGCCAGTGGCCAATTCCTCTGAAGTTGACTGCCTCCCTCTTCCTTTTTCGCAATCTGTTTTCAGTCTTGAAGCTCTGCAAGCCTGTTCCCTTTGGATGACCGTGCTGTTATTTGAAAATACTATTAGCATAGCTTCCAGCATGACAGCAATATACAAGTCACCGTAGTAGAACAAACAAAAGTGGATCCAAGTAAAAGAAAATCCTTGATAATTTCAATCTTTTCTCCATTTATTGTGATGCTGTCTATTGGTCGTGTTGTAAGGATTTTTGTTTCCTTGACATTGAGGCTGTAATCCATACATCAGACTGTAATCTTTGATCTTCATCATTAAGTCATTCCCGTCCTCTTCACTGTCAGCAAGCAAAGTTGTATTATCTAGATATTAAAGACTGTTAATGATTCTTCCTCCAATCTTGATGTCATATGCTTCTTCATAAAGTCCATTTTATTGTATCATTTATTTCACATATACAAGGGTTACCCCACCACCACTAAAAAGAAAATAAGCACAGAGCTTTCATGGTATGTATTTTTCCTGCTAGGTGAGCATCCAACAACTCACTCTGACTTAGTGCACCCAGTGTCATCTCCTGGGAAGGTTCTATCTGGTCACAGTGAATTTTTTGTAAAAGCCGTTTCAGTAGAACCTTGTTTTTCATGATGGCCAATTGAAGAGAACAGCATGTGGCTGTGAAATTTTGTTTCTTGCTTGGGAAAAACGCTGCAGAAAATGTTGTGATTGTGAACAGAGCTTACAAGGACAATGCTATGGGAAAATTTCATGTATACGAGTGGGTTTTTTTGTTTCAAAAAGGTAAAATGCCGCTTGATGACAAACCTCACTCTGGATATCCATCAACTTCCCAAACTGATGAAAATATTGACTTGTAATGCATTTGGAATTTGTTCCACCAGGTCAGACTGTTAATCAGCTTTCTCATTATAGGTTCTGAAATGATAGTGTAACAAACAACAGCATGTGACAAAAAAGGCCTGTTTATGGCAGACAGGAGACTGGTTTTGCTACCATGAAAATGTACCTGCTCATGCAGCCATCTCAGTGCACCAGTTTTTGGCAAAAAACAGCATTCCTCTCTTGCCCCACACACCTTACTCACCTGATCTTGCTCCATGAAACTTCTTTTTGTTTTTGTGAATTAGAGGGACATGAAAGAACATCAGTTTGACAAAGTAGAAGAGATGAAGAAAAAATGAGGGAGGTGCTGTCAGCCATCCAAACAGATGAGATTGAAAAATGTTTCCAATAATGGAATTACAGATTTGACAAATGTATTAAATGCAATGACCTCCCTGGGGGACAGACAACCGAAAAGTGGGTGAAGGGAGACGTCGGACAGGGCAAGATATGACAAAATACCCATTTATAAACTATCAAGGGCTCATGAGGGATGGGGGAGTGGGGAGGGAGGGGAAAAATGAGGACCTAATGTCAGGGGTTTAAGGGGAGAGAAAATGTTTTGAGAAACGATGTACAAATGAGTTTTACACAATTGATGTGTGTATGGATTGGGATAACAGTTGTATGAGCCCCTAATAAAATGTTTTAAAAATAAATAAATAAAATAAATGCAATGAAGAGTACTTTGAAGGTGATGAGGTTGTTTAATAAAAGAATATTTATATACTAGCTTTGAAAAAATTCTGGGTTTTTTTGGGGGTACCACCTCATATGTTGAGTACATATGGTGAAAGAATAAAACCCTGATACACATTTTGACTTTATTTGTCTTGATTTTAAACCATGTAATATCTCCTTGTTCTATACAAATTATTTCTTCTCGATTTATATACAGGTTCCACATGAGGACAATTAAATCTTCCTGAATTCCCTTTCTTCACAATTTATCAATAGTTTGTTTTGATTCCAACAGTCAAGTGTGTTTGCATAGTCAGTATAACATAAGTAAACCTCTTTCACTCTTTAGTGCTTTCAGCCAAGATCCATCTGACATCACCAATGATATCGCTTGTTTTACACCCTCTTCTGAATCTGGCTTGAGTTTCTGTCAACCCCCTGTCTATGTACCACTGCAGTTATTTTCTTAATTGTTGTAGTGATGTGAAATTGCTTGGTATGACTCTTCCATCCATATTTTTTTTTAGTTCGAATTGTGTGGCAAGTTTACATTTTAGACGATCAACTCTGCATTCAACATTTCCAACCATTTATTAGCCCCCTGGCCCCACTGGTTTTACCTGCCCTCCTCTGATGTCCCTTCTCCCTCTTGTGGTCCACCCTCCTCATTTTCACCGAAGTCCAGGCCTGTCAGCCTGGCTTCATTTTCCTTTCTTTGGCCTCCCTTCTTGGTAACCTCCAAAGTTTGCTCCCTTGGTGTGTTGGTCTTTGTCTTGGTTTTTGTCCTTTTTGTAGTGGTTCCACAATATCTATCCTGTTGTGATTGACTAAGGTCATTCTGCACAATTATTTCTGGGTCTATCCATGCCTTGAGGCACTTGCTGGTTTTATCCTTGATTTTTAGTGATGTATAGTATTCCACTGGGTGTATGTACCAAACTTTCTTTATTCCCTCTTCTACTGGTGGGCATTTGGGCTGTTTCCAACTTCTCACCATTGTGACTAGTGCTGCAATGAATACGAAACTACACATGTCCATTCGTGTTATGCTTCTTAATTCTTTAGTGTGTATACCCAGTAGAAGTGTTATTAGATTATATAGAATTTTTCTTTGCAGTTCTTTGAGGTAGCACCATATTGCGTTCCATAATTGTTCTAAATATTTACAATCGAAGTAGAAGCATATAAGGGCTCTAATCTCTCTCTGGCCTCTCCAGCATTTGTTGTTTTTTGTTTTTCTAATCGGGCTGTCATTGTCAGCGTAAGTTGATATTTCATCATTGTTTGATTTGCATTCCTGGATGGCTAATGATCATGAGCATTTTTTCATATATTTGTTAGCCATTTGGATGTCCTTTTTAGTGAACTGTCTGTTCATGTCTTTTGCCCTCTTTTTACTTGTGTTGTTCATTTTTTTCTTACAGAGGTATTTTGGCCAGCTGCCCATGCTGAGAATCTTTCCCAGCCCATGAGTTCTAATTTCACTGTTTTAAGTCTTTGATGCACCTAAATGCCTAATTTTTAGGAGATCCAGTCACCTATTTTGTTTTCTGCTGTGTGTGCCTTCTTCTGTATCATTCCAGTGCCCTAACATAGGGCTCTTAAGTTTGTCCCTATTTTCTCATGGATGATCTTCATAAATCCAGTCTTTGTAACTCCCACCCAGTGATATGATGGGAGCATACAAATAAGGTGTCAGGGATTCTAACAAGGGACTGGCCAGTTTTCTCATTCCTCAAAGTACAAGTGAGCCATCTCATAGGCAGGAACAGAGAAATTCCACAATCATCAAGAAAGAAGAGCCACCAACAAAGGATGTGTCTGATTCCTGTCTGAAGTGGCAGAGGCACCTAAGGCCACAGTGCTGACACAAAGAGGCAGAGCAGCATTGAGACCAGGAGGGAGAGTGGCAGGCTTCCCAGTCGACAGAACTAGGTAGAGTCCAATGGACAGATGTGGCTGAGAGGCTAAGGGACAAAGAGAGACATGGCTGTTGGATGTTGACCAATTGCTCTTGCTCTATTTTTATTTTTATTCCAAACAAAACATATTTAAACATGTCTTTGTGATCAGTGGATACCAGATCAGTCCTCTCAGTAATACACTTGTCTTCACCTTGCTAGGGTGCCTTCATAATAAAGGATATTTTTTTTAATAAAGTTTACTTTTTATGCCATGGAAATAAATTACTGGAGAATAGGGCTAACAATTTTTTTTTTTAATAAAACCTAAGCAGATATATTCCCAGGTCATTAAAACTTCTGCAACAAGTTTTTGAGAATGCTACCCCACATAAAATAACAGTGTTTAGCTGAATCTAGCAATTGAAGGAATGTTTAGAATACCTCAACTATGATTTCAAGACAGAAATAAGTGCAGAAGGTTAGAGGGACTGTTTTTGGTGAAACAAAAGAAGTTGTCTCAATAATTTTTCTCAAAGGATACAGGACAATCACAGAGACTTGTTAGGAGGAAGTTTTAAGAAAATGGAGTGCTGGACTGAAAAAATGGCCAGGAGAGTTGCACTGAGGAAAATTTTCCATCACAAAAACACATCTACTCATTCTTCTAATGCAGTGGCTCTCAACCTTCCTAATGCCGCTACCCTCATGTTGGGGTGACCTCCCAACCATAAAATTATTTTCATTGCTACTTCATAACTGTAATTTTGCTACTGTTATGAATCAAGCGACCCCTGCGAAAGGGTCTACCCCTAAAAGGGCCATGACCCATAGGTTGTTCTAAGATAACAAAGGACTATCCTGTAAGAATTTTGTTGGGGAGCCCAACTCTATGCACCTTTCAGTCCTGATTGTGTACTTTCCAACTTCTTTTTGTTTTCAAAATACAGAGAACATACCAAAGGAATACAATTTGAGTCCCCTGAGATGCCAAAGCTACTGACTTGGCAGAGTGTAAACTGGGAAAAGTTAGCAGGATGGAAATACCACCTTCAGAAGCTTATAGACTTAAGTGGAGGATGCAGCAAGAAATAATAGGTTCACATTGATAGTCTTTGTTTAAATAAAGGTTTCTATAGTTTTGAGGGCTAAGGTGCACTTGACTCAAGACATGGTATTTTCAAATGGCCTCATAGCATGTGGAAGTTGGACATTGAATAATGAAGACCAATGAAGAATGATTGGGTTTGAATTGTGCTGGTGAAGAATACTGAATGCCATGAACTGCCAAAAGAACAAACAAATCTGTCTTGGAAGGAGTATGGCCAGAGTGCTCCTTAGAGGCAAGGATGGCAATATTTTGTACATACTTTGGACATGCCTGGAAACACCAGTTCCTGGAGAAAGACAACATGCTTGATAAAGGAGAGAGGGAACGAGAAAGTGGAAGGCTTTCAATGAGACGGACTGATACAGTGACTGCATAGGGACGCTTGTGACGATGTGCATGACCCAGCAGTGTTTCGATCTGTTGTGCACCGTGTTGCTATGGGCTGTAATTGACTCGATGGCATCGAATAGCAGCAACATGATTTTGAGATGATAGTGTTAGACTGACTTTTTATTCTTAATCTCAAAATCTTTTTTTTTTGAATCAGAAAATGAGACTACTTTTCTTCTTCAAACCATTTAAAAGATACTTTTAATGTGAATTGGAAGCAGCTTTAAGATGAGATAAAAATCATGCTTTTAACGGGAATTTAAATATGTGATTTAATGAACTAAATGGAAACTGTAGCAATGATGATTTAAAAAATTATGTTGTAAGCTATGGGTTTGAGTCATTCAAATGGCATCTCTAAATTTAAAAGGGCTAAATTATAGAAGAATGGGGAGTTCTAGCAATATCAGAAACCAATTATAGTTCAATGCAAAAAATTCCAAATATGAAAAAAAAAGTTTTCTTTCTTAAAAGAGAAAAAAAATAAGAATGCATTATATGTTGCATTTATATTTGGTTTGCTTTGGAAGGGCTCAAAACACTTTCGTGTGCTCTTTTAACTTTCACTTTTCTTTTAAACATGGATACTCCATCAACATTTTAAATGGAACATATGCTAAATTAATAGCTCATGTTAACTTCCAACTTCTAAAGATAACTTACAAAACAATTTCATCTACTTGGAGATCATTTACAGTAAATATCCTGAAACAATTTAAATAGAAGGAGAGAATCATTAAAAAAGACAAAATGGATGCATAAGCAAATGTGGTGAAAAAGGCTGATGGTGCCCAGCTATCAAAAGTTATAGCATCTGGGGTCTTAAAGGTTTGAAGATAAACAAGCGGCCATCTAGCTGAGAAGCAACAATGCCCACATGGACAAAGCACACCAGCCTATGTGATCATGAGGTATCAATGGGATCAGGTATCAGGCATCAAAGACCCAAAACAAGAAATCATATCAATGTGAATAAGAGGGAGTCTGAAGTGGAGACCTAAAGCCCATCTGTAGACAATTGGAAATCCCGTTACAGGAGGGTCACAAGGAAGAGACAAGCCAGTCAGCGTGCAGTAGAGCACCAACGAAACATACAACTTTCCTCTAGTTCTTTAATGCTTGCCCCCGACTATCCTGACCCCAAGTCTACCTTACAAATCCAGCTAGACCAGAGCATGTACATGGGTACAAATAAGAGCTGGAAACACAGGGAATCCAGGATAGATAAACCCCTCAGGACCAATATTGTGAGTGGTGATACCGGGCGGGTAGGGGTGGAGTGGGGGACAAAGAGGGAACTGACCACAATGATCTACATATAACCCCCTCCCAGGGGGACAGACAACAAAAAAGTGGGTGACAGGAGACATTGGTCAGCATAAGACATGAAAACATAATAATAATTTATAAATTATCAAGGATTCATGAGGGAGGGAAGGTGGAGGAGGGAGGGGGAAAATGAGGAGCTGATATCAAGGGCTCAAGCAGAAAAAAAGGTTTTGAAAATGATGGAAACAAATGTAAAAATGTGCTTGACACATGGATGGGTGGATGAATGGATTGTGATAAGAGCTGTACAAGCCCCCCAATAATATGATTTATTTTAAAATCTCAAAATTATCAATGTTTACTATTTACAAGACAAATAGTTAGAAAACACTTTGTGATGCACTATACAATAACCAACGGAAAATGCTGGATTAAACATTTAAGAAAGAAATTTCTAATTGGTAAATCTAGAAATATACAATATTTGTAAAATTGTCAAGTACACTATGTTCACATGATCTTACTTATAAATCAAAGTTGTATGAATATGGCATTTGGGTTTGCCACATGATGAAATGCCACCCAATTTTTTTTTTAGGAAGTTCAATTTATTTGGTGGCCACAGGTGAGACAGGGCACAGGGCTACCCTGGTCATCATGAATGCAGACCCCGCCACTTGTCCAAGGAGCCACGGCTGGGGATTTATTTGACTCCACAGCCATCTGGGACGAGGTGCTTCTCAGCCACCTTGTCCTCAGACTCATCCGAATTAAACTTGATGAAGCCCCAATTCTTGAAGGTGTGGATCTTCGGGCATCCAGGGAACTTGAACTCGGCCCTGCTTAAGGCCTCCCTCACATACTCCTTGTTGTAAAGCTTGGTGTGGATCGACATGATAACCTGGCCAATGTGGACTCCATCCACTGTACCTTGGGGTTTCACAAAAGCACCTCGCATCGCATCCCATTTTGGAGGGTAGGTGAGGGGGCAGCAGAAATTAGCCAGACCAGAGCCATCGAGAAGCAGCAAAGGGTTGTCTCCCAGGTCTCTTAGGGTAGCCTATACATGCCAACAGGCTGCCTTCACTACCGAGGAGGCTTTCTCTTTGCAGCCACTGCACACAGGCCCAGACAAGGAGGAGGGTGGCCAGCTTAATTGGCTGCAGGAAATGCCACCCACTTTAGTGGTTTAAGAGAATAACCATTTAGGTGACCATGATTCTGCAACCTGGGCCCAGCTGGGTGGCTTTTCTGCGGATCTTGCCAGTGCATACATGTGGCTACTTTCTTTCTAACTACCACCACCTTATTTTAAGAGAAGAGATGAGCACAAAGTAATTGAAAAATCAACTTCCTCTGGAGCACTACTCTGTGAGGAAGGATGACAAGCACATTATCTCTGGGTACTTAAAAAAAAAGTTGATCCCTTCATTGCACACTTTACATCTGAGGAACCAGATGCTTCAAGGCTTAAATAGTTAATAGATTGATGGAGGAAGCTTTAAACTATACTTTAGAACTGTGTGTTTGTATGTTTTAATTCCACATTTTATCACGTCGTGTGCACTGGGTTGCCAGTGGCCCTCACTTGCATGTGAGACTGAGTCCCGTCTTCAGCACACTGTAAGGCTGGTTCATCGTCAGCAAGCGTTCAAAGATGCATTGAAGAGCATCTGACCTCCATACAGCATACTGGTGTTGAAAACCTGTGATGACTTCTATATTATGACTCAAGTCGGCATGGAAAAACACCAAGCTTGTCTCAAACAGCCCACAGTTCCCTGGGGGCCAAGTTTGAAATGTCTTTTCCAGTCTGTGCCTCCCATGAGGCTACTGAAGGGAATCTCTGCTGACCAGCCTGTTCCTCTCCTTAGGGTGGGATGCTTCCGCGTGCATTCAGCCAGAGGAAGATGCAGGCCAACAGTGGAGGCAGCCACAGAACAGACGGCCCCTCTAGGCAGCTGATTGTGTGAGCCAAAACCAGAAATCCCAGGAGGGAGGAGGGAGCAAGGAAAAGAATAGAGGGGGCTGGTGAGGCCTAAGCTGATAAGGATCTGGTGTTCTCCCTCCTTTTCCTTGTTCCTCGGGGTTGGCCACTGGGTCTCACCCACCCTGGGCCTTTAAACTGTCAGGGAGCCAATGCCCAGCGCTGGGCCCAGCCCTTGTCAATGACATGTGAGCTGTGTATGTTCCAAGCTTGCCTTCCTGCCTTTCTGCAAGAAAAACAAACTTGAACTGGACCCCAACAAACATGACAGGAAAAATAACAACCCTTGTCCAGGGCTGATACTGCAAATGGCTGGTCACCACCCCCGCAAGCCTACCCCTGTCATGGACAGGAGCAGGTCCCTTCTTGGGCTCTAAGAGAGAGATCATCGACAGAATATGCCAGAAATCTTAAGTTTGTGGGCGGCCACGGTCAGTCCTTCTGGTGGGTATGAAGGCTCCTGCAAGAGGCCTTTCTGAAAAATAATAAAAATAATTGCTTAAAGGCTATCAGAATCAATATTTAATTGGATAATAAATCTGTATTCAATTTTCATGGAGGGAAAGAACATACTGAATTATTCTATCTTCCCCAGTATGTACACATTCTTTGAGTGCTCAGCTAACGTGATGAGTAGAAACTAATAATAATAATACACTCAACCTGTTAACTGTCATCAGACCTGAACTTTAAAGTGAAGTCTCGGACAAGTGCATTAGGAACCCTAGAGATCCATCTTTCTGAATGTTCTCGAGCATTCCCAAGAGGTATGATTCATCATTTAAGGACACAATGAGCCAGTAATGCTGAGGATTTTCCTTAAGAGAGAAGAAGCTGGAAGAAACTCTTACATTTGCCTGTCAGAAATAGTTAGGCACTGGGCTACTAACTGAAAGGTTGCCAGTTAGAATCCACCTAGTCATTTTCATGAGAAAAAGACCTGGCTATTTGTTCTCCTAAAGATAAGGCCACTGCAGTCAAAGTAACTCTTCCTGTTGTGATCCTATAAGACAGACTGAGAAATGCCCCATAGGATGTTAAGCCTGCGATCCTTGTGGAAGCAGACTGACCTCTTCTCTCTCATAATGCCTGGGGGTCCAAGCCTCAGACTTCTCTGCTAGCAGCCAAATGCTTCACCCTTAAGCCACCAGGGCTCCTTCCATAAGGATTACCACCTAGAAACCCCGAGGGGGCAGTTCTCCTTTGCCATGGGGTGGCCATGAATGAAAAATAGACTCAAGGATACCTAGATAGAACACCCATAATTTCTTCATAAAGAAACAATTTGTTCTTTCACATCTTGAAAATGATTGTAGACATAAACTCGTTTGTTCTCCCCCAACTCTTTTCAGTAGACCATTATAACTTAAATGCCAAAATATAGCAGAGATGTTTTTAAAAGGGGGAAATTATGGAGCTATGTCACCAAGACATGTTTTAACCAAAGGTTAGCACACTTATTCCAGATAAAATGATAAATCGCATTTTAGCTAAATAGCTTCCAAAGTGCAGAGATTTAATATTTTCAAAGGCCATCAATTTAATCACTAAAGTAATCAATTAATTACAGTATTAACAGCAGAAAGGAAAAAAAACTTTATGAACATCTCAAAAGATGCATAAAAATGATTTGGTAAAATTCAGCATTTATTCTTGATACAAACTCATAGAAAGCTAAAAATAGAAAAGAACATTCTTTACCTCTCCAATGATATCCACAAAAATTCAGCAAGAAACAGCGTACACAATGGTGAAATGTTGAAATTTTACTCTGGAATTGGAATGAAACAAGGATATCTGCTAGCCTTACTTCTATTCAGCACTGCACAAATGGTCCAGACTAGGTAGCAGTAAGACACTAAATAAATAAATTGTATACACATTGCAATGTAAAAAAATGCAAGTCTCATTTTTCATCAATAATTATTTTTTCTATGAAAAACCCACAGCAACTACATATATATTATTAAACTAAACAAAATTTTAAAAAAACATAAAACTGACTGCCATCGATTTGATGCTGACTCACAGTGACCGTATAAGACAGGGTGGAACTTTGCCTTCTGAGACTGTACGTTTTTATGGAGTAGAAAGCCCAGTCTTTCTCCCTCAAAGGGACAGGTGGTTTCTAACTGCAGACCTTATGGTTGGCAGCCCAACGTAATCACTATGCCACCAGGGGTTCTATATGCATTGTTACAAATATTAAATTCAACCAATGCTTGAAAAGATATGGAAGAAATAACTGGATATCAGGGATGGCTTTCCAAAATATCTGTTGAGTATTTTGGAAAAGGGAAATGGGTAAGGCTATCAATTAAGTGCTTGCATAATATGATGCTTGTTGAAATTACCATAGGTGATGATATATTGATTTTACTATGCTATTCTGTTTTTGTATATTTTTGAAGTTTTGATAATAAAAGAGATTTTTTAGAATAACTATACATTGCTGCTGGACATATGGTCAATATATTCAATTCAACAAACAAGATCAATTGAATTCCTGCAAATGAGTAAAAAAGACTTAAAAAATAGTATACCATTTACAATAGTATCAAAACTTCAAATAGGTATAAATCTAATAAAATCACATAATTCTACACCAAAAAATTATTCAGAGAAATTGAACACATAAATAAATGATGGGCATATATTCTGTCGCTAAGAAAACTCAATACTGTCAAAGTGTCAGTCCTCCCCCACCAATCATCTACAGATTAAATGCAATGTAGAGCAAAATCCCAATAGTGTGTGTTTGTACAACTTTCTGAGCTGACTTCTCTCCCTTGCATTTAACCAGCCCAGCAGATCCCCTTGAAAGCTTGTTTGGATTAGAACTTTTTGAAGGTACCATAAGGAGACTAAGACACGTGCATTACTAAGAGAACCTACCTGCGGTCATTCGCTGATCAGAGATACATATTTAAACATTTTCCATTGGAATAAACCCATGTGCCGTATGTATGAAATCCTAATAACAATGCTTTTTAAATTACTTTTGCACTGCCTTATTTAATGTGCATGACATTAAAAATACATACATAGAAGTCAAAGAGTGTTAGTTGTTACCAGAGATAGCAAAAGAGAAAGGAGGAGTGGTAGCTAGGGTATACAAGTTTATGATAATGCTTTCGGAAATGGAGAGCAAAAATTGTACTCGAGGAATGCAGTCAATTGTTTGAATTGTGCATATAGGAATTGCTGAGATGGTTCATTTTGTTACACATAATTTCCATCACAATTTTTAAGAAGAATTATTTGGTGTCCAGAAAGCCTTGTGAATTTTTTTAAAAATTATTTTATTGGGAGATCTCACGTATAACAATCCATGATTCAATTAGATCAAGCACAATTGTACTATTGCTACCACCATCAGTTTCAAAACATTTTCTGCCTTCTTGAACTCTTTAGTGTCAGCTCCCCTTTATCCCCTCCCAACCCCACCCTACAACGCCCCCTCCCCCGAAACATTGTTATTATATTATTTACATATATTATAATATACATCTTGCCATCTTTATACCAACCAATGTGTCCATTCACCTACAATTCTGTTATTCTTTCCCCCTTGAATGGGATTTGAGGTAGTTAGTTTATTGTGCCAACCTGGCCGATAAACACATGTGGGATTAATTAAAAGGTGGAGGGATAAATGGCTCACTGAGCCCCGACTTTCTAATTCTCAGATCTCTTGCTTTCTGATGGTCGGAACAAACTACCTTAGCCAGTTCCCTGCTTCAGCAGGCAAGGCTCACTTCCTGCAAGACATCCCAAGGAGAAGCCACATAGACCTACCTTGATGCAGCCCTGGGTGCTGGAGCAGCCGTGTGGAGACCCCTGCC
>NW_022103896.1:83934642-83936454 GCF_000313985.2 Echinops telfairi | reverse complement strand
GGAAGGTGAGCATCATAGAATACAGTGCCACATTATTAGAACAAGCCGTTCTTGTACTGAGGTAAGATTTAAGTAGAGGCCCAAAGTCCATCTGCTTCCTTGTTGTATTTATATAGATATATGTACACAGATAACCACATCTATATTTATATATTTATAAATACACATATCTATATTTATACCCATATATACAATTTTTACTTTCTTCTTACCTCTTTCTATCTTCTTTCCTTCTGCCCCACTATCATGATTACCCATCATTCACCTCTCAGTAATTTCACTCAGATACCTTTCAATTGATCAGACATGACCAGGAATGCTACATCCTCCTCACCATCTATTTTAGAATCTTTGCTATTTCCCTGACCCTGTTGTTATTTGTTCATTGCTGCCGCTCCCCACCCCCCACATTATTGGTACACACACACACACACACACACACAAAACTCCTCCCTTCACATGGCCCCTGCCCCCCAACCATCAGTCCCATCGCTGTCTCATTGGGGTTGCTTATCCTGCCTATCTTCTATAGCTAGACACCAAAAAGAAAATAAGAGAGAGGGGGCGGGGGGGAAGGAAAGGCCAATCAAATAGTTCCAAGTCTGTTACCCTGACCCAGAGAGAGTGATTACCTCTCTGTTAGAGGACAGACCCTGTTACAATCCATCAGAACAATGCCCATTTCTTTCGGGGTTCTGAATCCGGGACCACTTACCTAACAGCATGTATACCCATGTAGCCCTCAGCATTCGTGACCCAGAGCGTTCGTGACCCAGAGCGTCCGTGACCCAGAGGCGGGCCTCTTACACCTTCCCCTTGCTCTTCCTGCCTCAACCTACCGCTCCCTCCACCCCTTACACCTTTACACTTACTTTCTGCATGGCCCACTTGTGCATAACCCCCACCAGCTCAGAGGAAGTGCCAGGCGCTGCCCACAAGTCAGACAGGGACTTCGTGGCTTTGCTCCCATTGGTGGTCTGTGACACTCCCCTCTTGGTTTGCCCCCATGTGGACAGGTCAGATCAGCCACTCTCCCCAAACTGTATTTTCAGCGCTGTCCTCTATGATAAAGCTGCTTAAGGACATTTCTGTTAATTTTTTTTATTTTGTCAAACTGTGTTCAACTCTTAGTTTCTGACATCCGTCAGATCAAGTCCCTCATTCAGGGGACAGAGCACTCCTTAGTTCTGTTTACAATGAATAGTTAATTTCAGACTAACTTAAAGTGACTATAGCCATTTTTATCATACAAATTTCTTGCGTTTTTCCCAAGCACACTGAAAGTTTCAATTTATTGAAATGGTATTCATAATATAATGAAAGATTTAAGAAAGTAAACGTTCTCATAAGATCAGCCACTAAAGTTATGCTTAGCCCAAGAACTAGACTTTTAATGATTAGAATGCTGTAATATCATAGATTGACTACATTCTGTTCTAAATGACACAACAATTATAGGCATATATCATGGTGTACCAGGCTTGATGACAGTCAGGCTGTCCAAGGGGGCTGTGATGGAGTCCCACAGCACCGTGCGTTAGGTGTTAGACGACAAACCCAAAGTCCTGCGTTTCAAACCCACCAGCAAATCTGAGGGAGAATGAGGAAACTGTCTGCTTCCGCAAACATTGAAAGTCTAGAAAGACCTTCGGGGTCTCTGTGAGTGGGAATTGGCTCCATGGAATGGTTAATGGGGCTGTGAGAAATCCCTGTGATGCAAGGGTTAAAGTGCTCAGCTGCTAACCAAAAGCTGGGGGGTAGTTGTAAAGATCCTATGGGGACTTCCTGCTTTGTCCTATTGGATCACTATGC
>NW_022103896.1:83930179-83933815 GCF_000313985.2 Echinops telfairi | reverse complement strand
CATTGCATTCAAAGTTAAGGGAACATTATATGCTTTCATTGTTGCTCTGCTTTTTCTAGTTTTCTGCAAAACCACGAGCTGTTTTCTGCAAGAATCTAGTTTTCTGAGATGATAAAACGTTACTACTATAGACTGGTGCCACATAAAGTCATCCAGTTGTTCCCCACCTGTGGGTTCAAAGTTGAAACCTGTTCTGATTATACTTGCTCCCAAATTCAAAACTGGGACTTAAAACAGAAATGACCACCTAACTTCTGATGCATGATAGATAGGATGGCAGCCCCAAGTGAGTCAGATCTTAAGGTGGTTTTGAAACAGTAAGAAAACTTTGGGAAGGTTTCCAGTTCTTCATGCAACCACATCAATACCTGGAAACCCAGTGTTACCGTGGCAACCTGCTTGGCCAAAGCAAGCTGGCCGCTCAAATGGAACAGAATGCGGAGCTGGCAGCCAACGCGAGAAACGAGGACCAAGTACAAAGCAGTAGGTGACTGTCAGGCTTCCTAGCCTTCAGGGTCAAACGCTAGATATCAGGACAGAGAGGCTATAAATCTCCCTGATTTATCTTTCCTTTATCCTGTCACTGGTTCTTTCGAGAAATCTATTGCATAACCATATCAGTCATCACGAGTGGAGGTTTGAAAAACTGCTCACGAATGTACTTTCTAAACCCAATCAGACATGTAATCCCAAAAAAAGGTGAAGCAGGATGGTGAGGGCAGACCCTTCGTTTATCATGAATAAAGAGGGTCAAAGTTCAGAGTGTCCGGAAAATCTAAAAAGCCAAGTACTAGAAGGTATGCACTTAAATAAACCAAAGGTAGGGTTAAATAAGCCTGCCCATGTTAGAGGTTGCATCATTACTCAACTTCAACCTTCTGAAACAATGGGGAAATGTTCATAAAATTACCTAATAGCATAAATCATTCTTACCCAGCCCAAATCCCAGGGAGGACTAACAAGTGACTTAAAAGATAGATGAGTTCCTGTGGTCCTTACAATCCGAGCCAAAGATTAACCTGGCCTCACCGCAGAAATGCAGGCAGTCGGCTAAAGGGCAAAGAGAGGAGGGGCCGGCAGGATGCCAGAGCATCCCATGGGAAAACAAGTTGTTTGGGATTTAATATTCTTTCATTTTTAAATATAAAATAGAATTCATATATAAAACAAAGTGATGACCTCTCATGCTTCTTATTTTTTAAAGGTAATACTACATGATTAAATAAAAGCAGTTTTCCCTCAACTTTTTATTTTTTAAAAAAGTGTCTACTTCACTGACTTTATCTAGGATCATTATTGCAAGGTTCTCCCAACTTTCAGTAAAAATAATATAGTCTCCTAATTGTACATTCAGAAGAACTTTTATGCTATTATTTTCCTGTCATTTCCTTAGAAAATCAAACCAAACCTGTTGCCATCAAGTCAATTCTGCCTCGGAGTCACCCTGTTAAGCGCCCGCCAGGCTGCTGAAAAGGTCAAAAAGATCAATGATGCGTCAACTCCACCAAGAGCTCCTCTGGGGAAAGAGTTGATCCTCTGCTCACATAGAGATTAATTACAGCCTGGAAACCTGATGAGCTTCTTACATTTGTCTCTACTAACAACATGTTTGTAACTGGCAAAATTGGCAATTCAGGGAAGGGCTTTCAGAAACACCTCAGATTTTGAACTAATTTTTGGTCATTATGCGACCTCATGTGAGGTCACAAGGCACAGTTTAAGAAGCTTTGTTATTATTGTTGCTAAGAGGCAGATCAACAGTAACAGTGAAAAATTATATTAAGGTGACCCTTAGATGGTGTGATAAAAATGGCATTTTACCTCTGTAGTTTTCTTCTCGTGAGCCTATAACCCCTTTATAAAGCATCAGCTGGGGGGGGCAATGGAAGACCTTTCTGCTGAGCTGGGACCAGTACCCCTCAAAACTGCCAAGTACATAAAAAACAAGGGAAATAAGAGGAACTGTCACATCCCACAGGACCCTAAATGATATATGGTATCCCATAACAGAAAAGGCCATTAAATGAAAAGTAAGAACATCTAAATAAAGTGTTAATAGTGCTTCATTAGTGGTAACAAACGTGTCACACTAATGAATAATTCCAAAAGTAGGTGCAGAGACTACGGGAGGTCTCCAAACTATGTCCACAGTGTGTCCAGAAATCTAAAACTACTTTTTAAATAATGATTTTTTTAAAATGATCCAAGGTATAGTAATAAATAAAAAAATAAACCAGTGTCTACCTATCAATTTTGACTTATATCGACTCCCTGTGGGTCAGAAAACCCCTGTGCTCCACAGGACTGTCAATGGCAGTAACTTTGCAGAAGTAGATTACTCCACATTTTCTTTTGACGTAACTTTGGGCGGATTCGAACTGCCAACCTTTGGTTACTAGTTGTGGACTTAACTATTTTCCCATCCAGGAATCCTCAAGCAATATTAGACATTGTTTTAAATGGTAAATAATTTTTAAAATTTTTAATCATCTGTATTACCCAGGAAAGCAAAAGGTAAAAGATCCCTCAAATTGATGGCCACTTTAGTGTCACACCAAAGTTAATTTGAACATCTTTGCCCTTCCTTTAATGATTATTGTTGGTCATGACTATTGGTAAGCACGAAAATGACAAATCTAAAAGAGAATAGAAAACAGCATTTACTGACGGAAGTGTTATGCTGTTTGTTTCAGAAGCATTCACACTGCCCAAACATAAAGCAAAGAACTTCCTAGCTGCATTTTAACATATGCTACAATGTCCTTGCTCTGAGTATATCACAGACACAGCGGACATAGCCCTCAGAGAAAGGTCCAAAATCCAGAAGGGTGTGTTTTTAATGAGTCTCCCACAAGAAGACCATAAAAGTGAAGGTTCTTATCAGGCCTAGGGAATGTCAGACCCATAGGACACCAGTAGATTAACTGTGCTCTCCGGAGCTCTGGGAACAAAGTGTTTGGGATTACACCCAAAACCCCTTTTTGAATTTGCTCGCTCTCTCACTCTCTGCTCTCTCTGAACCATAAGTTCTGTGGCCACTTTGATAACATACTGTGGTTATCAGAAGGATAGAGCTTTCTGCCTAAGATAAAGCCTCTGCAATCAAAGGTCACCTGCAACTGTCCTCTGCAACGTCATCTTCGAAATATTTAAAGTGAAAACATGTTTGACAACACTGGGGAAACCACATACAGCTACATTACAAATAATCACTCGTTCAGAAGCTCAGCTAGAAGAATTCACCACAAAGAGCTTAATGTCCATTTCTAGCTCCAATTTTCCTTCACCCTTACTGCTACCCACACCCAACCTTTCCAGTCAAACTAGAACTGTCCACATCATGGCGGGGGATGGGGGGGTAGTCTTTTCAAATTCCCAGATCCACTGGCTTTTCCAATTCAGATCTTTTTCCTTTCTTTTCAATCACCCAAATCCCAGCACAGGGTCAAGGTCTACTCACTTGATCGCTGAGATGTTTCCAGATGTTCTATCATTACAGATTTTGTTCAGTTTTCACTCTTTACATATTTCTGTACCCAAGCATTTCTTTCTGATGTTTCTGTATTAATTTCACAAACATTTATTATGTTTTATATACTCCATTCAGGGAATATAATAGGGATAAATTGTTAAAAA
>NW_022103896.1:83918276-83929245 GCF_000313985.2 Echinops telfairi | reverse complement strand
TAAAAACTTTCCCAACAGGTGATTTTAAGATGATTTCTCCAAGACTTACGTAGTTAGTATTAGCTGCATTGGCTAAACAGGAAAGAGGATTTGGAGGATAACACGGGACAGATTACAAAGATCTCTCTTCCTTCTAAGGACCTGAACTTGACAGACAGGTTTGGAAGTTCCTTAAAGCCATGATCATATTTTCCCTTTAAAGGAATTCTACAACAAACAGCTGACGAGAGGGGGGAGAAAACTGCACTCAGTGATGGCGGTGGGCTATGACAAAATAACAGCAGTGAGAACGGATAGGTCTGGGACAGACGGACTACCATCTTATAGAATTTTATAGAATCCACAAAACTTGGCAAAAGATTGAATCTGGGTAACAAGAATAAAGGAGAAACACCAGGGAGGACTCCCAGGTATCTGACTTGCACCATCAGAGGGATGGTCTTGGCCCCTTTTTTCCAATGGGAAATACTTGGAGAAGTGACTGCAGAGGAAGCTCGTGAGCAGGGTTTGAAGAGCCTATCTAACGCCCAAAGAAGGATCGCCAATAAACAACAGAATTCAGTCTCTGGATTTCAGGAAAGAAATTCACGTCGGAAACACAGGTATGGAGTTCTTCAGCCCATACCAGCCTCAACCCGCAATCCTGGGAAGCAGATGCTGAGATGGAGTTCGGTGTCCTCAAATACTGTTGGGGAAATACTCCACATGGATGGGTAATGAAGAGAGAAGATACGGGCAGACGGAGAAAGTGAACTGTGAAAGGGTCACAGTAATGACTTCAACCAATCCTGAAGAGCCTTAGGGTAGAGAAGGTCTCACAGAATTTATCTGAATTGGGACATGGGGTGGGATCTTTAAAACCCAGGTAAATCAGTTGTAGAATGTGACTGCCCTGTAATGGAGCCGGCCCTTGGGCCGGGAGGCTCTCCTAAAGTAAGGGGCAGACCAACTGCAGAGAACAACACTTCTGGTGGGGGAAGGAACGGACCTACCATACCCAGACGAAGCAAACCAAGAAGGACAAAGAGAAAGGGGCAGTCGGCCTAGACTCCACATGGGCACACCAAGCCCAGAGGATGAGGTCCCGGCATGGAGCTGCTGGGGCACAGGGAGGACTGTGGGACTACCAATAACTCAAGGCATGTTGTCCCCTAACTGGAGCATATGGAGACAGGGGACAATAATGGGGACACACGACGGGGACACAGCGGGGGGAATGGAACATAACAGATCAGCAATTGGAGTAAAGCCAGCCACAGAGCCCCTGAGGAGCCCCAAGAATGGACCTAGGGTAAGGAGGGGCAGCCCCTGGATCTCCCTCAGGACCACAGGGAGGGTCTCATGGGGACCAGCAAACAGACTGGGACCTATGTAGGGTTTTTTCTCTTTTTTTCTTTTCTCTCATCTTTTTCTCTTTACTTTTCTTTCTTCAACCATCTGTTTTCTTATTGTTCGGATTATGACATGGATGGGTTGCCTAATTATATGGGTTGGACCAGGGGAGGGCAGCCCAGGGAGAAGGCAATGGGGCCACTGGCTCCAGAAGGTAGAGGGGAAAAAGGAGGTGGGGAGAAGTGTGTGGTGAGTGAATGCCATCATGGACAGGGGAACAACTAGGGAAGCAGAACCAGCATCTAGGAGAGGACAGAGATCCTGTGAGGATCAGAGCAACACCAAGCTCGTGGAGAGGAAGCACCAAGAGGGAGAAGAAGGAGGATAGTGATGGCGGGGCAGGAGGAGGCAAAAGGCAACAGAGGCAAGCTCTAGGAAGCAAAGGCATAGATAGGGAGATTAACAGAGGCGTGCACTTATGCAAATACATTAATCCATAACAAGAGTGGTATTGGCCTATTTACCTATATTTATAAAGCAATACACTGAAGCTGAAGACAGGCCTTAGGCCTTGGCTCATGCCTTCCCTCAATACAAAAACACTTTGTTTTAACAAATTGGCATTCTGTGATGATCACGCCACCCCCACCTCCCCGCCCCCCCCCCCCACACACACAATCACTGAAGACAAAATGGGTGCATAAGCAGATGTGATGAAGACAAAGGATGGTGCCCAGCTATTAAAAGATATAGTGTCTGGGGTCTTAAAGGCTTGAAGTTAAACAAGTAGCCATCCAACAGTGAAGCAACAAGCCCACATGGAAGAAGCACACCAGCTGGTGGATCATGCGGTGTCATCGAGACTGGGCAACGGGTATCAGAAGATTCACAACAAACAGTAAACAAGCAAATAAAAATGCATTGGTGAGAGTGGAAGGGGTTGGAGTGGAGACCCAAAACCCATCTATGGACAATGGAACATGCCCCCACAGAGGAGTCACAGGGAGGGGGTGAGTCAATCAGGGTGCAGTAGAGCACCAATGGGTCACACAATATACCTGTGTTCCCTGGAGGCCTCCTCACCCCCTGCTGTCACGACCTCAGTGCTGCCTCCCAATCCAGACTAGACGGGGCATGTACATAGGATAGGCAAGAGATAAAACTCACAACAACACATGGAACCTGGGAACAGGAAGGGAATAGAGATACCAAAAGGGTAGTGGGAAGGGGGGGGCGCAGGAAGGGGGACACTGATCGCAAAGAATGGCACATAACCACACTCCCCCATCTGGGGGTAAGAAGAACAGAAACCAGAGGGGAAGGGAGACAGCAGTCGGTATGAGATTTGACAATAATTAACAATCTACAATCTATCAAGAGGCCACCAGGGATGTGGGATGGGCAAGAGGGAGGGGGAAAAAATGGGGCTGATCCCAAGGGCTCAATGGAAAATAAATGTCTAGAAAAGAACTATGGCAATATATGTACGAATATGTCAGATACAATTGATATATGGTTTGTAACAAGAGTTGTAAGAGGCCCCAATAAAATGATTTTTTTTTAAAGTAAGGGTCCATAAGTCTGGGAGAAATAGTTACAAGTGGCCATTTGGCATCAGAGAACATGCAAAGTCCTTGAAGAACATAAGCTGAGTGAGTTCAGAAGGGAGAGCAGTCGAGAAACACTGGCGTACGGCAGGTGCAGTGAGCGAGCTATGACTACGTCTGAGCCGGGAGAGGCAAGGAAGGCAGGAGGGAGATACAATCACAGAGAAAGCACAAGTACATGCGACAAGCATCTAGTCGGGAAGATGGAAAAGAGGGCCTTGAATGGTGCAATAAAGAGATAAAACTCAAACTCTCAAACTCACTATCATTGAGTCAGTCCTGACTCATAGGGACCCCCGGTGGGTTTCCGAGACTGTCACTGTTTGCAGGAGTAGAAAGCCCAGTCTTTCTCCCTCAGAGCTGCTGGTGGTTTTGAACTGCCAACCGCATGTAACTACTACACTACCAGCGCTCCATAAAGAGATGCCTTATAAAATCCAAAGGAGTTATGGAGGAAGAAATCTCTAGACCAGCGGTTCTCCACCTGTGGGTCGCGACCCTTTGGGGGGGTGTCCAACGACCCTTTCACAGGAGTCACCTAAGACCATCGGAAAACACATAAATATTTCACAATATAAGTACATATTGTTTTGTGATTAATCTGCTTTCATTATGTTTAATTGTGTTCAATTTGTAACGACAATACATCCTGCATATCAGGTATTTACATGATGATTCATAACAGTAGCAAAATTACAGTTATGAAGTAGCAATGAAAATAATTTTATGGTTGGGGCTCACCACAACCTGAGGAACTGTATTAAAGGGTCGCGGCATTAGGAAGGTTGAGAACCACTGATCTAGGCAAAGGCATGATAAGAGGTGAAAATATAAAGACTGTAGCCTGAGTGTCTGTGTGTCTGTGATTATATGTGTGCGTTTCTGAGTACGTGTGGGAGACTACATACATGTGAGAAAGTGGGGGGGTTGTGAGAGGGTGCAGAAAGGTGTGTGGCTGTGACTGAGGAGTGGAGTGCTGCAGACCCAGAGAGGACTTTTTTTTAGTTGGAAGAAGACTTAATCATGGTGCAAATACAGCATCTAAGTAAGACCAGAATGCTGTACCACTGCTATTATGGACCAAGGAAAAACTATTTCTATGTGAAAGAGTTTGCATGGTAAAGATCCATAAACCGGACAAAGGGTTTGAGGGTTTTAACGAGGCAGGAGCAAACATCCCAAGAAGCAAAAACAAAGGAGGCCAAAGGAGAGACCACAGCTGCCTGTGGGCTGGGAGGGCTACACACCAGACCCAAGCGGCCCAATCCCAGATGTTCCATCCAGGAATCCTGCCTGTCCTGTGCACATTTTATTCCTCTTCTATCTCTGTGAGTCAATCATTAAATACTTTCAAAAGTACTACTATTAGAAAGTGAGGCTCCAGTTACAAAAATGGTTTCCAAGAGGCGTAAATTTGATTTTAAAGAAAATGACAACTCCATCTAATAGTCTATTAAGATTTCCTTATTTTCTCCTAAGAGTAAGGAAAAAGAATCTCCCAGAAAAAAAATAAAATAAAACAGTCAAATATGAGCATTTAAACTAAAATAGATAAAATGTTTCTAAAATATACTGTCAGTAAAATTTGTCTTCCTAATTTTAATAAATTATAGAAAGGAGGGAAAAGAATGAATTTCTTGTTCACATTGTTCAGTGAATCCTAAGATTTTGGTTTAATAGGCTAAACCCACATTTGCATTACCAATCCACTCGAACCCATCCTATTAAAATTTATAGTAAATGTAAAATGTTCCCCTTGCAGAATTTACTCAGTTTCAGAATATGATTATTTTCTTTTTACTTACAGTTTGGAAAGGTTTGTCAGCACCTGCAAAAAAGGACCTCAATTACTACAAAAATAGGAATGACAAACAAAAAACGTGTGAGTATAGACAAGATAATGATGAGACTACCAATGCTGTGAAAAATAAGGCTACTTCCCCTATTGCCTACATGCATGTATAAACACACACACACAGAAACATAAGGTAACTGCAATTCTTTTTCAGCAAAAACCCAAATTCCAGCACAGTAACAAACATGTCACTGGGGAAAACTCAAATCAGGCCTGAAAGCAAACCAGCTTCCATAATCTTGAAGGTCTGATGTTGCCTCAGTAGAAGCCTGAGTGTTTCTTTCTAGACATCAGTGTTGATAATATTTCATCACTCTTCAAAGCCTGCTCATAAACGTCCTCGGCAGTGTGCAGGACTTAGCCAGGGACAGGGTGGAACTTTAATGTAATGGAGCAAGAGTAATAGATTCCCAGGGGAGTGCTCACTGAAAGCTGTCACTATACACTGAGTCACCCGCCCTGGGCCCTTTTTCAGGCTTTTTCTATTACTCACTTGCATGTACTAACATCTTAAGGAGTTTACCAGTTTGCTTGCATTAAGGACTGATGATGGGTGAAATTAAGCACCCTGAAGACTATAGTTCATGGGCATAATACAAAGTTCTTAAGGACAATGAATGGGGCCATCACCAACAGGACATTCTTAAATCTGAACCATGTTGTCAAGGGCTGAAAACAAGGAGACTAAGCTGAGAATGAAAACTTCTTCAGAATTTGAGCCCGTGAGAAGAGTGACCTTATATGCTTAAAAAAAACTTTTCAAGTTGTTAATATCTCTTTGGGTACCCTAAAATATCCTGAACAAGCTGGGTGCATCTTAGCTGATAAATAAATAAATATATCTATCTATCTTTAGGCATTCAGAGTTTGTAGAAATCAAGGCAAATGAGCCATCCTCCTTCCCCTTTTTCCAGTCCCAAATCCTAATCCCCTCATTACTGAACTCCATTAGCAGGATTTAGGAAGTCTACCACCCTTTATGGGGAGGAGACTGCTTCTTTGTAATGACCTTATACAAAAGAAAGCTTCAATGAATGCATGTTTGGTCTAAAGATCTGTCACACGATAATCTCATTTTTAAAGGACCTCTTATCCTGACTCCCTCACCAGCTCAAAGCTGGCTATGGAATGAGAGATAATCCCAAAAAGGAAAGATAATAATAAAAATTTGGACCCATAAATTTGCATCTGATCTAAAAGCAACTCCTGAGTGTCACTGATGTTTCCTGAAAGAGAAGGGAAGGGTGGAAGATGTGGAGGGAGTATCCCTAGCCTAATTTTTTGTTTGCTTGGTAGCTAGGTTTTGGTTTTGTTTTCTTCGTTTTTAATGAACAATTCGATGGCATTCATTACATGCACAATATTATGGCACCCATCACGACTATCTCCAAAATGTTTCACAACCCCAAAGAGAAACTTCCCTTTTCAGCAATGACTACCTTTTCCCACTCCTTCCAGCCCCTGGATATCACTAATAAATGTGGGTCTCTGCACATTGACCTGTTTAATATATTTAATATTAGTGCAATTATACAATATTTGTCGTTTTGTGACTGACTTATTATGCTCAGCATAACGCTTTTAAAATGCATACATGCCGTAGTATATGTATCAGCATACATTTTTCTTTATGACTGAGGAATGTTCCCTTGTGTGGATCTTGTTAACCCAGTCATCTATCGGTGGAGAGTTAAGATGCTTCCACTTGGGAGTATTGCGAATAGTACGTCAAGGGACAGTTGTGTATAGTTGTCTACTTGAATCCCTAGACTGACTTTTGACACTTCCTTTTATCTTGTGATTTCCTCAATCTAGTAGATTTCAAAATTTTGTTTCTGAGTAAATGAAAATAAACGAGAGAGTAGAAGTCATTAGATTAGTAATCAAGGCCAAAAAAAAAGGAGTAAGTTTTGGTTAAATCCAAGGGGTTCAAATGGGTTCCTAACAATCAGTGCATGGGAGGCCATGTTATCTCAAAAGATAATTGATATTGTCAAAATCATGAAGCTTAATTTTGTTAAGCTTGAATTAATAAGATCAAAAGTATTTCCTGACGTAATGGGGAGTTGTATAAAGCCAGAGCTTTTCTCTTCTAGGAAGGTGGGAAAGGGCAGTGGTTTCTGGCGAGACCAGTGATTCCTGGTGAGGTTGGCCAAGTTTAAGTGTACCTCTGCAGTTTATAGGCCCTTGGAACAAAGAGTTACTCAGGGACTCTTTGAAATAAGAATAATAACAATACCAATCCCTTAGGGTCAGTAGTAAACTTCTCATTTTCCACAAGACTTGGTTTCAATTTCTGGCAGCCTAAGTCCAGACATAGTCTATCTGTCAGTGGGTTGTTGCAAACATGCTGAGAGCTTCCAGACTAATAAGAACTAGGATAAAAAGGCTGCTCATCGACTTCTGAAAGTCATCATGGGGAGGATGCAAGACTGGGTAGTTCTTCATTCCATTGTGCGTGGGGTTGTCATAAGCCAGGGATGGCTCTATAACAACAACCTGTTAAAAATAAAAAGAGTTCTGTAAAATGACAGAAGGGGTTTATTCAAAGACTGGCACCTTGGGAAGCATCCAAATGAAAGTTCAAAAGGGTTGTTCTGGGGAAGGAGCATAAACAGGCATTATGCTCCACTTTGCCGAACTATGTTCAGAATTGGAAAGAGTATAGGAGTCTATTTGTTGGTTGTTATTCAACATGCTCTGTAAGGTACATTTACCAAGAATTTCTATTGGCTAGAGCAATCAACCTTAGCCTCAGTCTCCTGCATTCCAGAGCTGGTATCTGCAAACTCTGGGTGAGCCAACTCAGAATGCTGAGGAGGCAAATTATTTTAGTCATGAGTCTAGCCATAGACCAGAGGATGTACACTGGTACAGATAGGAACTGGAAACACAGGGGATCCAGGACGGATGATCCTTTCAGGACCAGAGGTGCGAGTGGAGATACCAGGAGGGTAGAGGGAGGGGAGGGTAGAAAGGGGGAACTGATTACAGAGATCTACATATAACCTCCTCCCTGGGGGATAGACAACAAAAAAGTGGGTGAATAATAATTTATAAATTATCAAGGGTTCATGAGTGAGGGGACAGCGGGGAGGGAGAGGGAAAAATGAGGAGCTGATAGCAGGGGTTTACGTGGAGAGCAAATGTTTTGAGAATGATGAGAATGTACAAATGTGCTTAACACAATTGATGCACGTATGGATTGTGATAAGAGTTGTAGGAGCCCCCAATAAAATTATTTTTTTAAAAGAGTCTAGCCATGAGTCACATACTCTAAAATGCAGCAGATTAAACAAGTGAATGTGTACTAAGCGCTTAGGCTCATGCCCTGTGTTATTTGCTGTTGCTAGAGGTCATAGCAAGCTCGTGCATAATGAAAACAAAACACTGTCCAGTTTGGTGTCATCCTCACAGTCACCGCTGTGCTGGAACCCATCAAGGGTCTGCAAAAAGGTTGTGGAAAGTAGGAATCAAAAACTAAAAATATGTATTTGTCACCCACCATGTCTTACAATCGTTTTCTTCGACCATCCATGTCCCTTTTTAAAGCTCTGTATTTCACCAAATCCTCGGACACCATCTATGACCGCAGGCAAATGGTATCCCTCATCCAAATATGTCTCTGTTGTTATCTTGCCTTGTCTCATGAAGACTTAATAAATATTCTCTTTAAATAAAAAAGATAAAAATATAAACCTTATCTCTCAGCAGGAGCTCCAAGGTCAAAACACTTTTGTAAGTGATAATACATGCCGTTTAATTCATCCCTAAAGAACTGGGGGTTCTGAGAGTGTACTGATGACACTGTAATCTTTTCTACATTATCAACTGAAAAAAAGGGGGGGTACCCTTTAAAGATTTTATTTTAATTTGGAAAAAAAAGAAGTCAGAGAGAATCAAACATAATTTGCAAATTGAGTATCTAATGAGTTCCCATGGAAACTCTCACCTAATTGCCCTTGTCTCGTGAGAGGAATAAACAGGAGCGTTGGTGTGGCAGACAAGGACGTTCTAGAGAAGTTTCCTGGGTATTTTTTCTTTCTAAAGCTTTAGCTAGCTTTCTCAAAATACTCTCATAAAAAGCAAATGTTATCATTCTTTGGCCCTCCAGAAAGTCAACAAGCACTGAGTCAACAATACTCTGAGCATCCTGTAAGAGTGTCACCAAGACCTTTGCTCTTGACGAGCTCATGTTTGCTTTGACTGGACCACTTTCACATATTGGTAGCCATTGTTTTGGCTGAGCCTTGTTTTCCGTATCATAAAGCCATGGTCCATATCCTGTCACAATTCTTCCAAGATGTATTTCAGGATCTGGACCGCACTGTTTAAAATTTCCACTGAAAGTTACCTTTCTGCCGGCAGCTGATCTGGGTGAAACAGAGTGGAAAGTTGCTCAATTCTAATTTTTCAGTCATAATTGTATAAAGTTAGCAAATTTAGGCGTCTATGATGTTGGCAAGAAGTCCTGGTGGCATAGTGGGTGTTGGGCCGGTAGTTTGACTCCGTCAACCACTCTGAGGGAGAAAGATAAAACTATATCCTCCCAAGATTTACCGTCTTGGAAATCCCAGGGAGCACTTGTACTCTGTGCTGTAGCGTGACGATGACTCAGAGTTGACTTTAAAATGGTTGGCTTTTTATGGTGTTGCCTTTTGTTTCCCTGCGAATCCTAGGTTCTTTTCAAGTAGGGCACTGCCAAGTAATATTAATTTTTCCTCAAAAATTGATATGGATGCTCTATTACTACAGGCTTCATCTCCAACATCATTCTATCCCTTCTTAAAAAGAAGTATCCATTTGTAAACTCCTGGTTTCTTTGAGACATTTCCTCCCTACAATTTCTGTAAAATATCAATGATTTTTCCATTCAAATTTCATCATAAATTTTATGTTTTTTCTTGCTTCAAATGTGTTAGAATGTACGTTGCTTTTCTCCCAAAGTGATGTCTTCTTTTTAGTGCCTCGAGAAAAGATCCTGTCCATATGGGTTGCCACAAGTTAGTAGGAGTTTATTTTGGTGCAAAAATAAATTTGGAATAAACACATAGGGCTTTTTTCCCCCCATAATGTGCAGTTTCAATTAACTTTTGAAGACCACTGCATTTGGTACTATTTCTTCCAGCGTATTTGCAGATTTTGACTACCTCAGCAACCAACAACTGCCACGTGTACATCACTCAAACCGAAGGTCTGCATCGAAGACAGTCTAGGACCCAGAGTAGTACATATTAGGGAGCAGAATCTGCATCCAAGAAATCATCAAGAAATGTATCTCCTTCAATTTTCTGTTTTAAAAAATGGATGTATTACATAAGACACATTTTAATGGTGGCAACATTATACTTAACAAAATAATAATATATCTACACGTACAATTCAGTGACATTGACTTCATGCTTCAGGTGTGTACTCAGTCTCTCCTTTTTCAAATGATGCCATCAGCATAACCCCTGATGCCCCCTAAGCAAAAATTCCCCTCTCCCTCTTCTCTCTCACTCCTGTTAACTATCATCTTTTCTAAATATTTACTTATTTCACATAAGTGAGAGCAAATGTAAGCCTTATGTGATTGAGTTTCATAAAGCATATTTGTAAGGTATGCACGACCTGTTGCGGGAGAAGGACATCGTGCTTGGTCCTATGGAGGAACAGGCAAGAGGAGAAGGCCCTCAAGAAGATGAATTAACACAGTGCTGCAACAATGGACTCACGCGCAGGGGCAATTGTGAAGATCGTGCTGGACCATGCAGCGTTTCCTTTTGTTGTACATAGAGTCACTATGGGTTGGAACCAAAGGAACAATGGCACCTAACAACAACAACAACAACAAGCATCACTCCCCCACCACTTTTCTTTCAGTTTGTCTTGCTATGGTGGTTTGTGTGTTGCTGTGATGATGGAAGCTATGTCACTGGTATTTCACATGCCAGCAATGTCACGCAAAGTGACTAGGTTTCTGCAGCACTCCGGGCTACTAACAGACTACGGAGAAGGAATCAGTTATCCACTTCAGAGGAAGTAGCCACTGAAAACCTTATCCAGAGCACGGAAACGTTATCAGAAGCTGACGGTCTGTATTAGTCTGGGTACTTTGGAGAAACAAATCCACAGCAACTCATGTATAAGAGAGAGTTTTATGCAAAGAAAATATGCATCACGAAAACATCCC
>NW_022103896.1:83904778-83918052 GCF_000313985.2 Echinops telfairi | reverse complement strand
GGCTTCACCACCCATTTATCCCTCCGCCTTTCAACCAGCACCACATGTGATTATCGGCCAGGCTGGCACAATTAACTAACTCACGGTCTAATAAATGGAGGCAGAACCTTGCCAGAGAGAGTACCAGAGGATGAGACCCTTAGATTGAAAGACACTAGAAATGTGATTGAAGTGAGCTGCCCTCAGATCAAAGCCTTATTACAATTGGAATTTAAATTCCTTGGGGTCGTGACCTGCTCCCTTTAAGCAGACGCCATGGAAAGTCCCGTCACTTGTGCTGCATTTGGGTCCTGCAACTAATTTTGACTTCTGGCCATATTGTCTGCCACTCCCCGGAGCCATCAGTGGACTACAGGCCGTGGATTCATTCAAGTTCGCATCCACCACCCTCTGTCTTCCTGTTTCCTGGTTTGCCAGACCACGGAGCTTCACAAGCCAGGGTATACTCCAACTTAATGTCTGATTCATGAACTTGAACTGGACATGTCTGCTCCTACAATTGAGTGAGCTATTTTCTTTATATAAATTCTTCCTTTATATAACTAAACATCACTGGTTTAACCTCTCTGGAGAACCCAGTCTAACACATTACTTTGGAAATCACACACACATACACACACACACACACACACACACACACTCATAAATATCTGAAATAAGAGAAAAAAATATTGTCCTTAAAATTGCCTGGAAAATCAATGATTTTGAGGAAGATATTTACTTTGGAAAACACACACACACACACACACACACACACACACACACACACACACCAGTGTGTCTTCATCATGGTCCCAGCACAGTGAGAGTATAGCTTAGAGAACACCAGGGTGGGAGTCGGTGACCTCTTTAATCCATAGAGTGTTGTCAAAAAAAAAATTTTTTTTAATAGAGTGTTGTCGAGAGCGATGGAAGACTCCACCCTTGTTGCCTTGTATCTGTTCACTTGTAGCTTATCCAAACAACAAAAGAATAAGAAGACAAAAACAAACAGACAAGCATTCAATTCCCAAACCTGAACTGTTTGGTGCTTTTTCTCAAAGCCCACTCCCAGAGGTTAACCTCTGTGTCAGCTAAGGGTTGTGGGCATGAGAACTGTGCAAAGAACTGGATCTGAGTGGTAGAGGATAGCTTCTGCTTCCACGTGTTCATCGAGGGGCCCCATGGTCATGGGAAATCTGGTATGACTCAGTCTCCCCTGTATTTACTCTCTGCATGGTACAGTGGTCCTGTCAGCTTCCCCCATGCACCTTCATCACACACACACACACACACACACACACACACACACACACACACTATCCCGGTGGTGTGGGGGTAGGGAGGCAGAGTACAACTATCTTTGGTTACACGAAGTCACGGATAGTCTTCTGTTCACCTGGTGGGTGGGGGAAGCAAGGGTTTGGCTCACTTCTCTCATGGTTGGGTGCTCAAAGAACTGTTCAACATTGTGGGAAGGGCTGCCTAGGTCATGGTTGGCAAGCTGAAAGTTAATTCTCCTGTTTATCTCTTCTTGTGGGATCCACTCTCGAATTTTCTCTGTTGAAGTTCAGTTCACTTAATTGTCCCTCCTCAGAACTTCAAGTCTTCAGCTTTTTCGTCTGTATGTTTACCCGAGGTCTTTATTGAAGAGGGTTGGTTAGCACATCTAAGGTGCCACCTTGTCCAGAAGTTCCCTTGTTAACATTTCTTCAAAAACCTTACGTTATTTGAAAATTCAAATGTTTTTCAGTATATGAAACACAATTGTTGATACTCTAACTTCATGCCTAGAGAGATACTGGAAGCAGAGATAGACACTCTCAGTGAGGCTGCTCAGGAAACAGGGTGCTGCCTGAGTCTTTGTTGAACACGTGGCAAACACACAACCCAAAGACAGCAGTCACGTCATGACCATTTCTGTTGCTTCCAGAACTTCCCTCAGCAGCGTGCTCCTTGCCTTACTGGCACTGGTTGACTCACTCTGACCACCTACTCGTCACCAATTCATTAGCCTGCTGCCCCACCGTCACCATTCCTTGAAACCACAGGCAGGAATCAGGCAGGCTTCTTGGACATCAAGCCATTCTCATTCTATAAATAGGTTTGCGGAGGCCATGCCCATTACGTACTTGCTGAGCACTGGGCATGACATTTACATTTTATACTGAGCTTATCTTGGTGAGAACATTATTTTTTAGCGAAGCAAGTACCATGAGGCTACTTTGGACTGAAATTAAATACTCCTTAATAACAAATGTGTGATATATACACATATAACTTGCAAAAGTAATATGACAATATATGAAATAGTCTGTAATCGAGCACAAGTGTTAAAAAAGAAATAAAGCACAGATCTATTTGAAACCTACACTTTCTCTCCTCCACTCACCTTCACCCCATTACCTTTTCTTTCTTCTCAGCAGCAATTACCAATTTGAATTGTTAAATATGTATCTTCCCTATTTGTGTTTTTATGCTTTAATTATTGTTTCTATCCAAAGATTGCATAGAGTATTATTTGGACTATTTTTGTATTTATGTATTGCTGTCCTATAAGGTTCAAAATGAAATGTCCCACGCCCACACACTTGTCCTAAAGATTATTATGGTGATTGGTAGGTGCCATCAAGTCCATTCCAGCCCACGGTTGAGCATTTGTTCAATAGAACAGCACACCACACACTAAGACATCTTCACAATCATCATGTTTGAGCCAGTGCTGTAGCCACAGTGCCAAGCCATCTCCTCCAGGGTCTCTCTCGGTTTTCCTGGCCCTCCTCTGGACTAAGCATGATGTTCTTTTCAAGGAACAGATCTCTCCTGATAAAATGTACAAAGTACATGAGACCAAGTCTCATCATCGTCTCTGCTAAGGAACATTCTATCTCTTTCAAGGTAGACTTATTTGATCTTCTGGCAGTCCACAGTACTTCCAAGATTCTCTGCCAACACCACAATATAAATGCATCAATTCTGTCTTTTCCTTATTTGTTGTCCAACTGTCACCATGACTGCCGCTTCCATGAGCATTGGTTGTGGATCCAATCAAAATGAAGTCCTTGATAAATTCAAACTTCTTTCCATTTATCATGGTGTTCTCTAATGGTTGTGAGGATTTGGGTTTTCTTTACATTGAGTTATGAGCTATATTGAAGGATGCCGTTATTGATTTGCATCAGCACGTGCCTCAATCGCTCCTCATTTTTAGTAAACTACATTGTGTCATCTGTATATCTAAAGGTGTTAATAAGTTTTCCTTCCATCCTAATGCTGCATTCTTCTTCATATAGTCCAGCATCTCAGATTACTTTATCAGAATACAGATTTAATAAGTATGGTCAAAGGAGACAATCCTAACACACACCTTTCCTGAGTTTTAGCCACGCAATATTCCCTTAATCCAGTGGTTCTCAACCTTCCTAATGCCATGACCCTTTAATACAGTTCCTTATGTTGTGGTTACCCTCAAACCATAAAATTATTTTCATTGCTACTTCATAACTGTAATTTTGCTACTGTTATGAATTGGGCGACCCATGTTAAAGGGTTGGGCGACCCCCAAAGGGCCCATGACCCACAGGTTGAGAACCACTGCCTTACTGTTTGAATGACTGCCTCCTGGTCTATTCACAGGTTCTCCAAGAGCAAAATTAAGTGCTCTGAAACTCCAATTTTCAATGTTACCCATAGTTTCTTATATCCACAGGGTTGAAAGTCTTTTTATAATCAATAAAACACAAGCAAACATCTTTCTGGTATTCTTCGCTTTAGCCAACATCCATTTGGCATCAGCAAAGACACACCTTGTGCCACATCTTCTGAATTCAGCTTGAATTATTGGCAGCTCCCTGACAATTTACTGCAGCAGCTATTTTTTAAACAACTTCAAATTTTTACTTGCATGTGATGTTAGTTATATTGTTTGAAAATTTCCATATTCTGTTGGGTTACCCTTTATTGAAATAGGCATGAATATGAATCTCTTCCCATTGGTTGACCAAGTAGATGCCTTCCAAATTTCTTGGCTTAGACAAGTGAGTGCTTCGAGTGCCTCAGGAGTTTGTTGAAATACTTTAGTTTGGTATATATCCATTTCCTGAGGCCTTATTTTTCACGAATGCCTTCAGTACAACTTGGACTTCTTCCTTCACTAACATTGATTCTTGATCACTCACTACCTCTTGAATGTCAATCAGTTCTTTTTGGTACAGTGACTCTTGGTATTCCTTCTATCTTGTTTCTATGCTTCCTGCATCATGCACTGTTTTGCCCATGGCATCCTTCAATATTTCAATTCAAGGCTTGTTTTTTTCCCTTTACTTATTTCAGCTTGAGATATACTGAGCATGTTCTTCCTTTTTGACTTTCTAACTCCAAGTGTTTGTATATTTCATTATAACCCTCTGTGTTAGACTGGGTTGTCTTGAAAAACAAACCACTGACAATCATATATGTACTAGAAAGAACTTTATATCAAGAAAGAACTGTGATTTTCTAAAGAAACAAACCATTGACCCTCATAGGTGTTGTATATAGAAAGATTTATATTGAGAAACGGCTTACACAATTGTAGAAATAAGTAATTTCAGTCCTACTCAAGTCAGGCTTCTCTTGACATATGGAAGCTGATAAACAGGAAGCAGGATAATGAAGCAGAGATGGGAGGGAGCACAGGCTAGTGAGTCAGATTTTCAAAGTCAGTCAAATGGATCTACCATTGGTAGCTGATAGCTCCTGGGATTGGTAGCCAATGCAACAGAAGTTCAGGAGATCAAAGAAACAGACACAAGGGTCAGATCCAGCAAAGGGCCAAAGAGAATTCTATCTTGCTCAGTCTCTCTCTCTCTTATACCAAATTTTATGACACAAAGGAGGTATCATCAGGCCAAAACACAATAGATAGGTTGAGCTCCACCCAGGAGTATCTAGTTGACATAATCCCTAACCATCAAAGCAAGTTTACATCAAGAAGGCACCCAAGCTCAGTTCAATTGAAACCCATAGATCCAATGCTAGCTGGGACCCTCTTCAGACTCGCATAGCTGCAGGCCAAGATGCTGAAAAGTGAAGCAGGAAACAGGGAGACTATCGGCCGGAGGATGCAGTGTCACATGGGTCCAAGATCAGTGTAAACATGGCAGAACACCAACAGTTCTCAGAGTTGGTTGGCCCACAAGGGGTCATTCCTGGAGGCAGGGACAGAGCCCCAGCAAGCAGGATGGCAAAGGTGCAAAGAGAGAGAGAGAGAGAGAGATTCCCAGTTTCTCCCTTATAAAAAGGTCAGACCCTCAAGGGGGCATCGTTAGGTTGCAACATGATTGACAAGTTGAACTCTAACCCTAGCCAGGATTGTTTAGTTGACATAATATCTAACCACTCTGTCTTCTTCAGTAACCCTTTGGATTTTTTGTTCAGCTTTTCCATTTGCTTTAGCTACTGTATGTTCAAGAGCAAGTTTCAGAGTCTCTTCCAACATCCACTTTAGTCTTTTCGTCCGTTCCTGTCTTTTTAATAACTGCTTTCTTCATACATTATGTTCTTAATGTCATCCATCCCAAAGCTCATTAGGTCATCTGTCATTAGTGATCAATGTATCAAATCTGTTCTTGAGATGTCTTCTAAATTCAAGTGGGATATACTCGGGTTTATATGTTGACTTTTGTGGACTTGTTTTCATTTTTTTCTAGCTTCAACCTACACTTACATATGAGCAATTTATGGTCTATTCACCAGTCTGCCCCTGTCCTTGTTTTGGCCTATGGTATGGAGCTTCTCCATCGTCTCTTCCCAAAGATGTAGTCAATTTAATTTCTGTGTATTTTATCTGGAAGAGTCACCTATATAGTCATTATTTATGTTGTTGAAAATGATATTTACAATGAAGTTATTGGTCTTGCAAAATTCTATTATATGATCTCCAACATTTCATCTATCACCAAGATCATATTTTCCAATTATTGCCCCTTTCTTCTTGTTTCCAACTTTTGCATTCCAATCACTCATAATTATCAATGTATCTTCATTGAAAGTATAATCAATTACATACTGGAAAAGTTGGTAGACTTCCTCAATTTCTTCATCATTAGCCTGAGTGGTTGATATGTAAATTTGCATCATAGTTTGGATTAACTGGGCTTCCTAAAGGCATATGCATATATAATTATATATTATTCTATCATAGCATGTTGCTACAATATCGATTTTAAAATAATTTTTAACAATGAAAGCAAAGTCATTTCTATTGAGTTCATCATTCCAGCACATAAATCATATTGTTGTCTGATTAAAAATGTCTGATATCAGTTCACTAATGCTGAGAATATTGATTTTTATGTGATCCATATCATTTTTTAAGGATTTTCCATTTTCCTAATTTACACTTCGTACATTACATGCTCTAATTAATGATGGAAGTGTTTAGCTGTTTCTTCTAATTCTGAGTCATTTCCCATGAGCAAATTAAGGCCCTAAATGCTTTACCCTACCTCCCTCATTAAGGATCACTCCCCGTTGAGGAGGCAGCTCTTCTCCAGTCATATTTTGAGTGCCTTCCAACCTGAGCAGCTCATCCTGTGGTACTAGAGTTGAAATTTTTCCAGTACTATTCATCAGATTTTCAGTGGCCCATCCCTCAGAAGTCCCTTTTTCTTTTTCTTTTTAAAAATTAGTTAGACTTTAGTCTAGTCTAACTATATATATATATATATATATACATATATCATAGCATACCATATTTCAATCACGTCAAGTAGAATGTACAATTGTTACCACAATCAGTTTTCAAACAATCTCTTTTTACATGGACTCCTTGGCATTGTCTCCCTTTTACTCCCCACCACCACTACTGTAACTCCCTCCCTCTGAACCCCTTATTCTACTTGTCCCAATAGACTCATCAATCCTGGGTTTATATGAAGCCCAGTATTTCCAAAAATACTGGAAAAGCATAGAATAGCTTCAAGAGGGTGACCTCCATTAATGTGACACTTTGAGATACACTCTAATATGAACAAACAAAAACCAAACAAAACAATACAAACCAGAAATACCAAAAATTTTGGAACCTATCTCAGGTCCAGCCTGCATCACAATGGGGATCTACTGACAGAATTTTAACTGTTCAGGCCAGATTTATGCCTTTGCTCTTCTGAACTCCCCTTTCCCATGCACTCCGTTTAGTGACCAGTTTCCTCCTGTCCCTGAATTTTAGATAGGGGCTTATTTCCTATGTAATTCTATTAGTGGATTTTGGCATCCCACTATCAACCATCACCTTCTGCACACCGGAATTTCAAAATTCAGGCTCTGATACTGATCTTTCCTTTGACTTTGGATTATATGGATTCCAGTCCTTCAGTGACTGATGATGGTGGGCTCCTTCCATGTGGACTTAGTTGACATCTCATTTAGATGGCTGCTTGCTTGAAGACTAGGTTTTAAGACTCCGGATGCTATTTTATCTGACAGCTTGGTATCATCTACATTTTTGTCACATTTTGCTATAGCATCCATATAATACAAGGTTCCTCTTTCATAGTTTGTATTTACTCTGAAATCTGTTCACCATGAATGATCTTGTGATATTCAAAATATTGGTCACATAGTTTCCTGCTTTGCAGCAACCAACATATAAGCCACCACAACAGGAACAATTTACAGAAAAGTTGTGGGTCTATGGATTAGAGGTGATATCAGTGGATTCGGATCCTTGGTGGTATAGTAGTTATGCATTGGGCTGTCATCTGTGAGGTTAGCAGTTTGAAACCAGAAGCCACTGCAGGAAGGAGGATTTTCTACTCCCATTTTCATCTCAGAAACTCACAGAAGCAGTTCTACCCTGTCCTATAGGGTCACCATGAGTGGGCATAGACTCAATGGCAGTGAGTATATATAAAGTACTTTTACACTAGACGTTCAATATATTATTATAAATAGTATATCTATAAAATATCCAGGTGAACTAAAATAAATGCAAATGTCTATCTCAACAGAAGGTTGAAGATTCAGCTCCAGCCTCAACAGTCTCCTTGGTATTCTGCAAGCACCCATGCTTGCTCGTGGTCTTTGACCTCACTGTTGCTTCGTCTTGGCAGTCACCTCCTCCCATAGTCATATACTTCCTTATTTCACTTAATTCAGATCTTGGCTCAAATACCACTGCATTAGAGAAGCCACCCTTGACCTATATTATCTCAAATAGCTATCATTTACCTCTCTCACTCCTCTCTCTGTTTTATTTTTTATAGCAATTACCATTACTGTCCATTTACTTGTCTTTTGTCTGTTTCCCCAGTGCAACGTGGGCTGCAGAGAGGACATTGTTATCATTTGCTCACAGCTTGATCTCTGGCACCTAAAAGAGGGCCTGACAAAGAGCAGTTATTTATTAAGATGTGGGGATTGACTAAATCAATTTAAACAGCCTTATTCACAATTCACAAGAGGCGGGAGTGCTGTGAGTTTTGCATTGGACTACTATGTGCAAGGTTTAAACCCACTGTGGAAGATGGATGAGAGTATCTGCTCCAGTAAATATGTATGGTTCTGTAAAGATATATAAGGTTTCTAAGTAAAGATTGGAGCCCTGGTGGTGTAATGGTTACACCTGGGCTGCAATCCAGATGTTTGACAGGTCAAACCCACTAGTAGCACAGAGGAGAAAGACTGGGCATTCTACTTCTCTAAACAGTTTGTCTAAGAAGTCCATGGGGGGAAAGGGGGGTCACAATGAGTCATCATTGATGCAATTACGGTGGGTGAGGTTTTGCCAACCTGGCTGATAAACACGTGTGGGGTTAATTGAAGGGCGGAGGGATAAATGGCTCACTGAGCCTTGCCTTTCAAGTTCTCGGGTCTCTTGCTTTGTGATGGTCCGACCAGAGTGCAGCTGCCTTACCCAGTTGCCTGCTTCAGCTGGCAAGGCTCACTTCGTGCCAGACATTCCTGAGGAGAAGTCACATGGACCTACCCCAATTGCAGCCTTGGGTGCTGGATCAGCCATGTGGCGACCCCTGCAAGCGCTGAGATGCTTACACATTCACTGACTCAGCTTTCCTCCTGCAGTTGGTGTCATAGTGTGTGTTTTGTGAGATGGAGGAAGACTTTGTGGATTGGTGTCAGACATATGGGTTAACCTTGGACTTGTGGGCTTGGGCAGCACTGGGTTGGGAAGTTTTCTTGATGTGCAATTAACCTTTATATAAACCTCTCTCTTATTCTCGAGTTTCTGTGGATTTGTTTCTCTAAAGTACCCAGACTAATTCAGTGGGTTTGGTTTTTTTAAGTAAAGATTTAAAGAGCCCTGGTGATTTAGTGGTTATGTGTTGGCCTGCTAACTGTAAGATTAGCAGTTGGAAACCACTAGCCGCTCCATGGGAAAAAGATGAGGCTTCCTACTCCCATAAATAGTTACTGTCTCCAAAACCCATAAGGCCAGTTTGACCCTGTCTTAAGAGATCACCATGAGTTGGAATTAACTTAACAGCAATGAATAAGAAGTAAAGATTTGAGCCGGGGATAAATGGCGACCCGATAGGACTCACCCGTCCAGAGCTCTGGCTGCCAGACCAGAAAATTGGGAGGTAAGGTGAAGGAAACAGGGAAGTGGAGCCCTGAAATTAGAACTAGGGTACTAGGGCCTCTCCTGAACCCCTTTTTTGTGTATGATTTCCACTAACAAAGCAAACCAAGAACGCTCTAGCTTTGGCGAGCCCGCGGGCACCAGCTGCGCCCTTGCAGGGAGCCGCGATTTCTCCAGGCTGATGCCCTAAAGGGGACAGAACCCCAGACACGAATTGAACCCCACGCCAGAGCTCTCCGTGCTGTTGGCTGCCTTGAGCTCACAGCCTGGGGAGTGGTGGTGGCGGGTAGCCATAATTTAGAGTAGAAGAAAAAGCAGATTTTTACCTCAGGTAGATTGCAGTGTGGGAGTAAATAGGCAGATAGTCGGAGTCCAGGGAATGAATTTAATTCCAATTGGCCGAGAAGGAAACAACCCCCCTGATAAGCTGGATCTCCCCCTCTAGGGGTCAGCCTGACAGCCCCCAAATTGGAACACATCATCACAAGCATAACTTTTAAAAGGGTGAAATATATATTATTGGTTTAAAACTCAAACCCCAGTCTGGTTGTTCAGCTCCAAGGAGCACATAGGCTGGGGTGGGGGTGGTGCCGGGGCCTTAACATAAATCAGCATAAGAAAAAACCTAGCTAAGGAATGCCAGAACTCAGATACAGGGCCTGGCTGCTTTTTGAATAACACAGACTCACTATAGCAAGTGTCAACTTCAAACAGCATGGAGCTGCAGCCTAGAGACTGTGGGAGTCCATTTAATTTGATTTTATTCTAGCTGGCCAGGGGGATCAAAATAAATAAATAAATAATAATAGTAGGCACCAGCAGTTTAGATAGGACAATAAGCCCAGCTTCCCTTTCAGTGATTCTACACATAGCTGGGGAGGCCCTGCCTGCTCCGGGGCCCTAGCCGGGGCTGTGGGAACACCCCAGCCTCTGCCCCTGCTGCAGTACTACATACAGCACAAGGAAGGTATACCAGTGAACTCCAGCACTCAACTAACACCTGGCGATCTCACCTTTGAAGTAATCCCACTCAGCATCTGTGGAACCCTACGTCAAATGGGTACACCACCCTGCTACCTTGAGGAAGAGTTGGAACTCCTCCAGCCTCACAGACAGGTGATCAAGTCTCAGTTATCTCCTTACCTACTACTGTATTTCTTCTCGCTTTATTCACTAGCCCTTCTATCTTTCCCACCACAGTCCATTTCAACGAGCTCAGGTTGGTGTTGGGGTTTTTTCCTCTTTCTTCTTTTTCCCGGTTTTTTTCTCTTTTTCCCTCTTTCTCCTCTTCTCTCCCACTTTCCCCTATCTTATGCCACTACTTGTTTCCAGGTCACTACCCTCTGCTTAGGGTAAATCAACCCAAATAACATGAGGAACTCCAGCCTGCCCTCCGTGGGAGTGCTGTACACCACACAAGGCAGCTGGGACAAACATCTACACCATGCTGTGCTGCTGAGGAAACCTCCGTCAGACATCTAAGGCAATCTTGTCAACTAGGGCAATTCTGCCAAGCACCACTGGGTCCCTGCATTAAAAGGGCACACCAACCTGCCATTGAGGGGTAGGTTCTAAACCCTTCTGGCCTCACATTCAAGCAATCAGGGATCAGCTATCTCTTTATTCTTTATTTCCTCCTTCTCTCTCTCTTCCCTCTTTACCATCACAACCAATCTTAGTGAACACAGTTGGGTTTTTTCCCCCTTCTTTCTCTTTCTTCTTCTTTTCTTTCTTTCCTCTTTCTGTCTTTGTTCTCTTCGCTTCTCTCTCAAATTGTATGATTCTCTCTTCTCACTCTCATTCCTTTCACATGCCACTGCTGGTTTGCAGACCCTTACACTCTGCCTAGAGCAACCATGTCCTCCCAGTGGGCAGCCTGACCCCTAAGACAGTGCTGCACACAGGATGATTCAGTGCTATACACAGCAATGCACAGGGTCAGCTATTTCTTTATCTATTTTTTAAATTCTTTCTCCTTCTCCTTCTTTTTCTCCTTTTTTCCTTTCTTTCTGTTCTTCTTTCACGTTTTCTTCTTTTCTCCTCTTTTTTTAGCTCTTCTCTCTTTCCTACCACAGTCTCAGCAGAAGCAGTTCTCCTTTTTTGTTGGTTTCTTTTCTTTCTTTTTTCTCTTCCTTTTTAAACTGTTTTCACATTTGTTTACTCTTTGAATTTTAGTTGTGTGTGTGAGTGGGTGTCAGTTTGTTTGGCATTGTTGCTCCAGTCTGTGTCTTCCTCACTTCACTCTCTTTCTTGTCACAAGCCACTAGCGGCCTCCAGGCCACTCCCCTCTGCCTAGGGCAACTCTGAAGGCCCAAGTGGGGGAGCTCCCACCCACATTTATTGGCTTGGCAAGCAGCTGGGAAATTAACGCTGGTCCTCTTCCACACACCAAGAAGCAGGGGGTTCTCCCCTACAAAAAGTGGGGGCATCCCCAGCCTAAATTCCGAGGCCCTACGAGTGACTGGGGGAAACACCTGACCACAACTTTTGGGGCTCCACGCTACTGTGGGAACATCCACCCAACCTCCAAGGCGACCTTTCTGTCTACAGTAATTCCCCATGCCAGCAACAGAGCACTACACCAAGGAGGGTATACACACACACACCCTCCTCAGCACTCCAGTTGCAGAGGAAAACACCACAGGCCAGCCGAAGTGCTCCAAGAACCGTGAAACCTGCTTAGAGATCGGCCAGGGAAGCAACGCCCTCGTGGGCCCACAACAACTCGACCAGTGTCACATAAGAGGAATGTCCAACAAACATTCCAAGTAATGGAATACTGGATGGCTAGGATAAGAGTGAAACCACAGGAAGATATAGTGGACAGGTATAACATGAGTCCGCTGAGGTAAGTTTATGTATATATAAAAAGAAAGAACAGACAGGTAAATGCAAAAGGAGCACAGGGAAAAAGCTACTGTATACAAACACTCCAGGGCTGAGGTCCAGGTTGTATGGCAGGGGCCAGGCCAAATCCAGGGGTACCTATGGGAGCCAATTAAAAAGGGGGGAGAGGAGAGAGGAAAGGGGAAAGAAAAAAAAAGATATGTGATGGGGGAATAAGGCACTGACTGACCAAAGGGGAGGGTATGTTTGTGTCTCCACAGAGAAAGAGGGACCAGATTTAAAGGCAGTGCCAGATGAATACAGCGTGCTGACAAGGAGTGGGGAGCCAGTGGAGGGGCCTGAGGACTCAGCCCCCATGCCAGCTATGTGGACAAATTCCCCTCCCCCCAGAAGAATTTACTTTAGAAGACTGTGCTGAAGCTGCAGCTAGGGGAGATGGGCATGTCTGATCAGAGCAAATGGGAGCAAATGAAGGGGGAGGAAGAGAGAGAGGAGCACATCCTGGCCCACCAGGCCTGGAGGACGATATCCCTGCTCTGAACAGCCAATGTAGAGTGGACAATATGGCTGATCCCACTAAGAGACATGCCATCCCTTGATGGCCCAGGCCCCTAAGGGGGACAACACTGGAGACTCAGTGTCGGGACTGGCCCAGACTGACCCTGTGACCCCGAGGTAAATGACTAAAACCATGTGGCAGAGCAACCGTGGGAGCAGAGCAGGCAGCCCTTGAGCGAGTACAAAGGACAGACTCTGGAGCAAGTGCCCCATTGGACCTTACTAATGGACATGCCTAGAGATCAAAAAGCAGACCTTGATCTATTTACAGCTTTTTCTTTCTTTTTAAAATTTTTTTCTTTTAATT
>NW_022103896.1:83894598-83903269 GCF_000313985.2 Echinops telfairi | reverse complement strand
TCGGACAGTGTAACATATGACAAAATAATAATAATTTATGAATTATGAAGGGTTCATGAGGGAGTGGGGAGGGGAGAGAGAGGGAAAATGAGCAGCCTATATTAAGGACTCAAGTAGAAGGCAAATATTTTTTGAATGACGATGGCAACAAATGTACATATGTGCTTGACACAATGGATGGATGTATGGATTGTGATAAGAATTGTTCGAGCCCTCAATAAAATGATTAAAAAAAAGAAGTAAAGATTTATGGTTCATTAAAATATATAGACTTGCCATAAATTGGACTTTTACTAGATGGCAGTGGGTTTAGTATTTTCATTAATGTTGTTTTGGTTCTTCTCAGATGGGAGGAGCCTTGGTGGTGCAGTGGTGAAGCCATCCATTGCTAACTGAAACGTTGATGATTCAAACTCACCAACCAATTCTAGGGACAAAACAAAATGGCAGCCTGCTTCTATCACAATCTTCAGGCATGGGAAATCTATGGAGTAATCCTACGCTGGTCTATAGGGTTGATGGGAGTCAGAATCAACTCAGAAACAGGGAATTTGGCTCTTTAATAGCTGCTGGAGAGTTCTTGGGTGAAGCGAAGTGTTAACCTGCTCAGCTGCTTACCAGAAGGTTGGTTCACATCCACCAGAAATGCCTACGAAGAAAGATCTGTCTATCTAATTCTGAAAATCAACCACTGGAAATCCTATGAAGCACAACTCTACTCTGCAAACCATGGGGTCACTATGGGTTGGAATCAACATAAAGACAACAAATTTGGTTTTGTTGGATTGTTACAGTAGGAGTTTCTTTGTTCCACCATAACAACACAAACAAAAATCCACTACTGTCTATTCAATTTCAACAGGGGTCCTATTGGGTTTTCAAGGGCCCACATAGGATTTGACTCCATATAGAACATTCTAGGACCCCATATGGATTTTCCAGGACTTTATATAAAATTTTGGAGACTGTAAATTTTATGGGAAAAGATAATGTTAACTTTCTCCCTCAGAAAAGCTGGTAGGTTTAAATTGCTAACCTTACACTTATTCCAGAACACTTCATTGTGTTCATGTGAAAACTTCACATAAACAAAAGTCAGTAATTCAGAGAAAAGGGTGGGATATTGAATGACTTAAAATCAGGAATGTGTGCATCAGGCTTGAATCCTTTCACTATATTACTCAATCTGTGTGTCATAACCTGTGATATGCAGGTTCTTGCTGGAAAATATTATATGAATCAGAATAGACTCAATGGCGTGAGTTCTACATGCACACTGATAAAATCTTGTAACAGGATTCCCAGCATCTTCAATAGTTTCAAGACTGAGCCAGCACACCAAAAAACCCAAATTTATAACAAAACTGTAGAAATCTTGGTGTGACTTCGCCCCCTTTTCTCTATTATCATAGTAGTTTATAATGTGCCCTTACTTTCAAAATAGGGGAAAAATATTTCCCTAAAAGCAAATTCATTGAGTTCTATAATGCAACTAATATTCAAAAACTTTAAGAGAGATGGTCATGGCTTCACCATAAATAATACAAAAATATTCTAAGAGAGCACATAATGGGAGGCTAGATGGGTAGCCAGAGCACACATAGTACAGGAGTTACAATGAATAAAAGTCTGTGTAAGTTGTTGCGATTACAAAGAGCTCTTTGACCTAGAATAAATGGACAAATAGTTAGAAAAACAAAATCTACCCAAATTAACAGAGACTGATATGGATAACCTGAACAGGGCCCTAACAAAGGAAGAAATAGAGACGGTCAGGTTACTTCCAACCAAGAAAAGCTTAGGACACTATTGCTACAAGGAGGAATTCTATGAAGTATTCAGTGAAGAGCTGCCACCAATCCTACAGATTATTGCAGAATTTAGAAAGTGACAATAAGCTCCCAAACCCATTCTATGAAGCAACCATAATAACTCTGATACCCAAACTAAGGAAGCATCCTACAAAGATAGAAAAACACTGACCAATATCCCTCAAAAATATAGGTTCAACAAAATTCTGGCTAGTAGACTCCAATAATACATCAAGAAAATAATTCACCATGATCAAGTGGGATTCATACTCAATGCAATGATAATCAGAGACTTCAATACACCACTTTCGAAGAAAGACAGACCATCAGAGAGAGAGAAGACAGAGAGCAACTAAAAAACACAATCAACCAACTAGACTTCCTGTATATATAGAGCCCTCCAACCAACAGCATAGTATACATTCTTCTCCAGTGCAAATGAAATAGAGTAGACGGCATGTTAGACAACAAAACAGACCTTAATACGTTTCTAAAATTGAGAGTCTGCAACCCATTATCTCAGGACACAATGCTACAAAACCAGAAATCAACAAAAGAAAGAACAAGAACAAAAAAATCAAATGCATGGAAACTGTACAACAGAGTACTTAAAAATGACTGGGTAATAGATAAAAAAAAGGATAAAATAAAATAAATTATTTGAAAGAAATGAGAACAAAAACACAACACACCACAACCTTTGAGACACAGCAAAAGCAGTTAATAGAGAATAATTTATAGCAATCAATACCAAATGAAAAAACGTCTGTGTATAAGCGGAGACAGAGGGAACGCTGCATCCTCAAAAAACAGAAAAAGAGCAACAGCAGAAAAGAAATCGTAATGATTAGAGCAGAAATAAATTAATTGGAAAATTGAAAAACAATGGGAAAAATCAACAAGACAAGATGCTGGATCTTTGAAAAGATTAACAAAATTAAACAAAGCACTGGCAAACTTAACAAAGGGAAAGAAAGAGAAGATGCAAGTATCTAGACTTGGAAGTGGAAAAAGTGATACTATAAGAAAATCAAGTGAAATTTACAAAAAATTATAACATACTATGAAAGACTGTGCCAGTGAGTTTGAAAACTCGAAGGGACAAATACCTAGAAATATACTATCTACCCAAGTTAACACAGATTGACACAGCTAGACAACCTCAACAGACATATAACAAAAGAAGAAATAGATCAAATCATCAAAACACTTCAAACCAAGAAAACTCCAGAACCAGATGACTGCACAGGGGAGTTTCAACAAGTATGCAGAGAAGAGCTGCCACCAAGTCTACACAGACTATTCCAATGCATAGAAGAGACCAGCAAACTTTCAAATTCATTTTATGAAGCCCGCATGACCCTAATACCCAAATTAAGCAAAGACATCACAAGGACAGAAAATTACAAATCAATATCCCTTATGAGTATAGATGCAAAAAAATTCTCAACAAAACCTTGATCAGTATTGAAAAAGAAAATGTGTTGCTATCAAGTCAATTCTGACTCAGAGAAACCCGATAGACTGGGTAGAACTGCTCCTGTGAGTTTCTGAGATTGCAACTATTTATGGGAGTAGAAAGCCTCATCTTTCTCTCACAGAATGAGTGAGGGTTTTCTCACTGCTGACCATGCAGTTAAGCCCAATGTGTAATACGCCATTATCAAGTGGTATCATGCCAGGTACACAAAGATTCAACATTAGAAAAACTATCAAGGCAATCCACTGCATAAAACAAAAAATAGATGCATAAAATGCATTTGACAATACCCAACACCCATTCTTGATAAAAAACACTCAAGAAAGAAGGGATATTTCTCAACATAATACAGGACATATTTGAAAAATCATCAGACAAGATCTCACGCAATGGGAGAAAACTGAAAGCGTTTCCCCTGTGAATGGGAAGTAGACAAGGACACCTCCAATAATCACTCTTTTCAACATTGTGCTGGAAGTCTTACCTATAACCATCAGACAAAGAGGAAGCAAAGAAATAAAACTGGGAAAAGAAGGAGTGAAACTCTCACTATTTGTTGATGATATTTTATAACATTAAGACTTGACAAAAAGATTGATGGAAACAATCAAAAGATTTGTCAACCTTACAGCATGAATGGACCTCTAAAGCATCATGCTGTGTGAAGTTAGTTAACACAAAAAGAAAAGTATTGTGTGACATCACTACTATAAAGATAAACATCCAGCTTTGAAGTTGCCCAATAATTGGTCATTTAAGACTTCCATATTATTTTCCTAGTTCTTTTTCTTTTTGTGACATGTCTTAGTCCTGTAGACGTAGGTTTGCCTTAGTGAATGAGTATTTAACTCTCATTGTTTTTTTCAATAATGTTCAGTCAATTAAGTTTTTTAATCTGTGTAAATTAACATTCCATTTATTTTAGTTTAAAAACCTATATTTTCTTTTTCTCAACAGTACTTTAAATTCTATGCCATTAATGACTAGATTAAAGATATTATTATTAGAGCTACTAAATGTCCAATAAAGTTTATCTATATTATTTCTCAATAAACTGATCATGCTGCTCCTAAATGGACCCAGGGATATATATAAACCTTAGGTACACATCTGAATTGTAAGCTCACACTTAATCATAAATCTTAATCTAAGAGCAACTGGTACTTATGATATCCCCCTGGCTCAATATTTGCCCTCATTAAGTGATCACTGAAAATATGGGTGCTATAGCAAAGTGTGGCAAAGAAATCAGATGGTGCCCAACTATCAAAGACAATAGTATCTGGAGTCTTAAAACATGTGGCCATTGAAATGAGGTGTCAACTGAATCTACACAGAAAGAGCACACCAGCCTGTGTGACTCAAGGATCGTAAATAATAAAATCCAAGATTAGAGGAGAGAATTGTAATAGGGTTTAAATTCAGAGCAGAAGTCTATGGATGACAGTGAAAGACCAAAATCCATTTCAGAGACTCCACATGGATTAAGTCTCCATTGAATCCCCTTGGTCCATTGACTAGTCCATTGAACAGTGTTGTCCTCAGGCAAAATACATTGGAAAGTGGAATACTGCAGATAGAGTTCGATTAAAATTTAACATTTTACCATTTGTTTTTCTTTTTGACTCATTTTTAACTTGCTTTAGTTTTTCTTATTTACTGCTCCCTTTGATGTTCACTTTTTCTGTGTTTCATTTTTTTGTTGGTTTGGTATGAATTCTTTATATGGGATTCAGGATAGATAAATCCATAGAGATAGTATCTAGATTTATAGGGCTATGGCAAAGGAGGATGGGGGGGAATAGGGATAAATAATAGGGAAATAATGGATAAAAGAATGAAGAAATATTCTAAGATTGATTGTGGTGATGATTGCAGAACTCTTTTTAATATATTTAAACAATTGAATTGTATATTACATGAATTATATATCAATAAATTTGGGTTTTCTTAAGCATCCAGAAGGAGATAAAATATTGTATAAATGAGTTCCACCAACACAAGCACCAGCATTGGAATCTCCTAGAGTGCTTATTTAGAAGGCATATAAGTGGGGCCCACTTCACAATTAATGAGCTCTGAGGATGAGCCCAGAAATTTGCATTATAAACAAGTTCCCAGGAGACTTGTGTCTGTTAAACACTAAATTTGATAAATACTAAATTTGATAAATTTGTTCATATGATAAACACTAAATAGAGAAAATAAAAAATTTACCCCCAAAAATTAAGCTAACAAAATAAATTATAATAATCTTTACATAGTTTTATGTGCAATTAGATATGCATTCATATAATATATTTTATAAAACTCATCTATTGATAGTCCATTCGATGCTATATCCTTAAGTCTATTTAATTTTCTTTAACTTGAAGCATATTTAAAAATATAAGCATCATAGAGTGTGCTTTCAACTACATTGTTTACTTTCTCTTTAAGATTGACTAAATTTTCCAACTTTATAGATATGGTCATTCTCATTCTTAGGAAATCCTTTAAACTATCTGTTAAAATCATTAAGTCAGGGTCTCCAATTTAATCCTTAAGGTTGACCAGCCAGCATTGAATCATTTGAGGTTCGACAGGAAAAGGATTGACGTCATTGCAAAATGCCACTGCGTAAGTGTCTTTGAGAAAATGGCAGTCTAGTGTACACAGTCGGGTAATCAGATATGCTGAACAACAGTCTCTGAGCAGGTGAGCTGGCAGATTCCTGTGCTGGAAACAGTCCTTCTAATGATGTCCTTGTGAAAACTATCTAGGATCTATGACACACTTTCTCTGACATAACATAACTTCATGAGTTAGCAAGATGTTTCCTCTTTCCAGAAAACCAACCAAGCGATTAGGAGTGATCATTTGGCACATGTTATGCCCCCGGGACAAATGCAATGAGAGATGTTTCCTACAAAGGGGCTTCCACCATGAGCCAGCACTGTCCATCTGCAGCTAAAAACAGAGCTGCATAAAAATAAAACTTAAACTTCTCACCCCTTCAGTGAAGATGTTTTCCAGAGTAAACAGACGTGAAGTTAGCCAACGTGTTTCTCCAGCTTTTACTTTTTAAAGAAGGAAAAACAGAAAGCAGGTCAACTGACCTCATTAGTTTATCTCACTAAACTAAAACACTGCCCCATAGAGAATTAAAATATAAAAGGTCTGGTTAACGTGTTTCCAGCTTTGAGAGAGCAGCAGGAATATTATCATTAACCATTAATTTGATGTTCTGATTATGTAAATGCTACATCTAGGTCAGAAGCTAACATTAGTATTGAATTTTACCTTTAAAAGACATGCCAATCACAAACACATTTATTAGGTATTATGCCTGGCCTCATCTCTGTCTCTCCCTCTCTCTGTTTCCCACCAGTCCTCACCCAATTTAAAACAGGCAAAACCACAGGAAATTATCTGCATAGGGAGCAGTGGACCACTGCCACCACCCCACCCCACTCCTCCTATGAGTCTACTCCACGAGGACTTGTGATGGTATATAAGCAAGTTCTGATATTGAAGACAAGGCAAATCTCAAGATAGTGGACATCAAAATGAATTTTTTTAAAAAAAATTCTGCAAAATCATGTCCATTGTCTTCTTTGTTCAAGCCCTAGAATCCTGAGCTCAGAGTCCTTCAGGGCTACATCAGAAGAGCTAAGTGCAGTACATGAAGCATTGACTATTGAGAGTGGCCGGCCATCTACTCATCCTTATATGCATTTGAATATCCCTTATCACTACCGCGTTCTATCTCTGTCTCCTCATCTCATAAATTTCCAGTCATTTCCAACTTCTTTATTTAATGTCTATGGTAGAAGCAGTTGACTCTGTCTTCTTTATTTTCTAAAGCAACCAATCCAGGCAAAGGAAATCAACCTTCCAGTCTCTTAGAGATAAACAAAAGGCTTGCTCTAGTTCTACCTGTGCCATGAGTGTGGCTTGCTGCTGTGGCAGGCCATTTGCATGTCACTTACCTCCTTCTGGCCTTCATCTTTCCACATGCCTAATGAAAGCATCACTCTGATGATGTTCTAGGCCTCCTCTAGTCAAGGAGTCCATGGAGTGGAAGGCAGGGTAATTCCTATATCCCCTGCATTCTCCCTCCCCAAATATAAACCCATCTGTCAATCCACACAGCCAAATTCATCCATAATGTGTATAACACACACGTATCCTCACCTCCCATAAGCCTCTGATCAGACTTGAGGAGGAAAGAACAAACAAGAGAACTATTTGGGCCGGGTCCGAACTAGGCAGCCCCCGTTTGGACTAAGCTGAAGCAGGTCTGGGCCCTACACGTGCTTCCCTGCACATCCCAAAAGTTAGCAGCAGCTGGCGCCAAATAAGATAACCAGTGAAACCAGATGTTCTGGGTCCAAAGAAAGCCACGAGGAGTCGACAAGCAATTCTCGGATTTTCCAGACCCCCATATGCTGGTTGCCATAATTGCCATACATTCCTCCACCACCCCTTTAAAAACCCTCGCCCCCAGCTGCTGAGCACAACTTCCCTGACCTGTTGACCTAGGTCACGGAACCTCGTCTGGGAGCTCTCCCCCCACCTAATAAAGCTATTTCTGTTTCTGCTCTCCCCTGTCCTGTCAGTTATGTCCGTCTTCATCCCTGTTCCTCAGTTCCGCCTTCACATTTGGTGCCAAAACTCGGGAGAGGTAGGGGCATGGGCTCCATGCTGTCCCAGCCCTGCTTCAGCTGGGATGCAGCCCACCCCTCCTCTCTTCTCGAACCTCCGGAGCCTGTCTGAACGAGAGACTTCTGGTCAGTATCTCTGTATGTTCATTCTGTCTCGTTTGTCTTATTTGTTGCTCTGGACACCAAGGACCAGCAAACCCATACGGTAACATGGGGTCCGCGGGAGGCTAACTAGCTGAAAGCCCTGAAAAGAAAGTACACTAGGAAGTTGAACGTGGCTCTGCTGCAGGGGTTTATTCTGCAACCCTAGTACCAAGAGGAGCTGGAAAGAACTGCCTTTCCCTGAAAGGGGTGTGACGATAAGGCCAGTTTCTCGCGTCCATCTTTTCTCTGTGTCAGTCTTCTCTCATGAGGCCTCCAGCCTTTTGTCTCTGTGCTTACCTCCTGGGAGTCCTGCTGATAACAGGACCCCTACCCCTAGGCCAAGCAGTCACTGCACCTTCGGACTGGACTGGAATGCAGAGGGTGTGTCTAAGCCTTCTCTACCTGTTTGTGTGTTTGGTGTCTGTGGCCCTGCAGTGCTTTCTCTAAAATGTTCTGCTTCCCCTAACTTTCACCCTGAACAAAGGCCTAACTAAACTCCATTTTTACCGGCCATAAAGCCAGGCTCCCCTTCCCCCCCTCGGCTTCCATTGTGTCTCTCTCTGATCCAAGGTCCCTGTCTGCTGGTTAAA
>NW_022103896.1:83890987-83892586 GCF_000313985.2 Echinops telfairi | reverse complement strand
CAAGGGTGTATGGAAACAATGACCACCACCTGGTGCCTGCTTCAAGTGCAGAGAAGGGCACTAGTCACAGAAGTGCCCCAGGCCTAAAGCTCCAACCAAACCCTGCCTGGCGTGCAGTCAAAACAGACACTGGAAGTCCAACTGTCCTTGGAAAAGCGGCAGGCTCTTTGCATCTCCACGTGGGGGGGCTGTCCTTCCAATTCCTGACCCACCATTGACCCTGCTGGAAATTGGCTGAAGTCTGAGGAGACCCTGACTGGACCCCCGCCCCCCTCGCCAAGCCTGGGGTATTGCTGAAGGTATTGGGTGAGTAAATTTCCTTCTTACACAGAAGCTATCTTTTCTGACCTGTCCTCATTTTCAGGGCTAGGCAGTCCTTCCTCAATCTTGGTCATAGATATTGACGGCAAGCCTACCTGCCCCAGGTGTACTAGCCCTTTACTACTCATTCTTTCCTTATAATCCCTTCGTGCTCAGTCCTTCTGTTGGGAAAAGACTTTTTAAATTAGTTAAAAACCTCCTTACACCTAACTTTTGGTCTCACAGCACCTCTGCTCCTTCCCCTTCTTTCATCCAACCTGGAAGAACTGGCCCTACAGACCTCATTGCTTCCCGATGTTAACCCATGATACAATGCCTCCTTTTTAACAACCTCATTACTCTTACCCACTCTCCCTGCAACACTCCAATCTTACCAGTAAAAAACCAAATGGTACTTATCATTTGACCCAGGACCTGCGCTTCATTAACGAAGCTGTTATCCCCCTTCACCCAGTAGCTCCCAACCCCTATACTTTCTTGTCCCACATTCTCCCTTCCACTATACCTTTTTGACCACCCCCCTTAACCCAGCTTGTCAACATTCCTTTGCCTTTACCTGCACCCCTCCCCTAAAACAGATCTAAAGCAGACACAGCCCAACTCCCTTAACTTCTCTCTCTCTACAAGACACACTTATCTCATTTCGCTGCTATCTGTTGAAGCCTGTGCCCCACCCCCACCATTCAGAGTTTAACTCTAAGTCAAAGCTGCCTTTAACAAACTCCGACATACCCTCCTTCACCCCCACCCCTGCATCTACCAAACCCTGCCAAACCTTTTTTACTCTACACAGGCAAAAACCAAGGTATAGCAGTCCGAGTCCTGGCTCAGCCCTGGGGCCCGCTCTGTCCCCTATAGCTTGTCTGTCTAAGCAACTAGATATGACAGTCAGGGTTGGCAACCCTGCCTCCAGGGCCTCACTGAAAGAGTCCTAAAGTTAACCCAGGGAAAGCCTATCCCCACAGGCTGCAGGACCCCCTCTCACTGAGTCCTGTCTTTGCTGTCTCCAAGCCGCTTGCAGAAAATCTATTGCATGTTTATTGAAAACCCTAACAACTATGTGCCAGGCTCCCTCTTTATACCCAGCAACCCTCTTGCCTCAGCTCCTAGACTCCTGGAACTTAGTGGTCACTCCTGCCCCCAGGCAGTTGAGGAACTAACACTGCCCCGACCCAGACTCTCTGATCAACCGTATCCTAACCCAGATCTAACTTTGTTTGTTGATGGCAGTTCTGTCGTAAATGCCCAAGGAGCAAGGCTGCATGTGCTGTCCTCTCA
>NW_022103896.1:83887728-83889462 GCF_000313985.2 Echinops telfairi | reverse complement strand
ATTATAAAATGCACATGCCAGAAAGTATCAAGCTCCAGTGAGTATTACACATCAAAGCCCAAAGTTGGAAGGTGTCTTCTCCACTTCTGCATCCAGGGTATCGATACCAGTTGTCGTCAAGCCAATCTGATTCGTGTGATGGCTCCGGGTATGTCAGAGTACCACTATGCGCCACATGGTTTCCAATAAACAGGTGTTCTTATGGGACACCTGACAGTAAACGTTCTGGTTAACAATCAAATGCATTATCTGTTTGCACCACCCGGGGAGGTGTATTCAAATTTGGTGTTTTAGCTTAAGTGAACCAAGGGTTTTGTTACCAGCATTCAGGTTCTTGTCTTAACAAGAGAACGATTTACTTCCGGAAGATATAGGGCATGGCAAGAAAATGTTATTTAAAATTCCTAAGGAAGAAGAAATCCTTCCCAGCCAGGATGGCTGGTCCTCGTATTTCTTGTCTCCTGCATGAGTCACAATGAGTTTGGTTCGGTCTGGCATGCATACCAACCAGTGTTTAGAGCCCACAGGCATATGAGATTCTTGGGAACATCCTGCAGGGCTCGCAAGAGGTTCTGGGAAATGTAGTTCCAGCACATGATCCAATACTCCACACATTTTCCAAATTGCCACCTTCATTCCCTTGCTCAGTATGCTTTGGCACGTGGATCACTGCAGACACAGTTAAGCTAAAATTTAACCTATTTGTCATATTTACCCATTTTTAATTTGTTCTAGTTTCTGTAATCTTCTGCTTTCTCTTAGATTGAGGGTTTTTGTGCTTCATTTTGGTATTGCTGGAGTTTTGGAGGGTTTTTTCCATATGATTTTCTTTCTATGAAATCGAGGATAGACAACAGAAAAGTAGATGAAGAGAAATGTCGGACAGTGTAAGACATGACAAAATAATAATGCATAAATTATCAAGGGTTCATGAGGGAGGGGGTAGCAGGGAGGGGGGCAAATGAGGAGCTGATGCCAAGGGCTCAAACAGAAAGCAAATGTTTTGAGAATGATGATGAAAACAAATGTACAGATGTGCTTGACACAATGGATGGATAGATGGATTGTGATAAGAGTTGTGTGAGCCCCCAGTAAAATGATTTTTTTTTAAAGAAAGAAATCGAGGGTATATAAATAAATCTATAGTGATAGTCACTAAATTAGTACATCCTTAACCCAGGAGAGGCTAGTGGGGAGCTAATAATAATAGGTAGAAGAATGAAGAAAATGTTCTGAAATTGATTGTGGTGATGATTGTACAACTCTTTTTAATATACTTAAAATATTGAATTATACAGTACGCAAATTCTGTCAACAAAACTGGTTTTGTGGTGTTTGTTTTTTTTAACAAAGTAGCCGTGTTTGTTATTTCCTTTACTGTTTCCCAGGAGGTGTTTACTGAGTACCTCCTGGGCATGCAAGGCAAACATTGCACTGCTTAGAACTGTGTGATCTGAGGTTTACCTTAAACGAATTCAATATGATCAGTATGCTATTGTGTGTGTGCTGGATAGTTCAAGCATGAATTTGCCCACGCACCCTCAGTTGTCATTGAACGGGGAAACCTAGAAAGGCACAATGCAAAGACAGCTCTCTGCCATCCACAGCACAGTCTGCATCCAGTGTTTGCACATTAGCAGTCTGATTGCCAAAGGTATATAATCATTGACTATAGTAATGAATTCTCATGCCAAATGTTAGAAATGGGCTATTTCTGGTGCCCACTGAAAATAA
>NW_022103896.1:83872018-83883282 GCF_000313985.2 Echinops telfairi | reverse complement strand
ACAAATTTAAATTTCAGTGTCCATAAAAAAGTTATCATGGAATACAATCACTCTCCTTTTCTACATGCTGTCCATGGTGGCTCGACAGCCACCACATTGAAGAGTTGCTACAGGATGCCCCACAAAGCCTTAATACCTGGCCCTGGACAGAAAAAGCTGGTCAACCCCTACCCCAGTCCATCCTTTCTACCCCATAAGGCTTCCAGATTTTATGATCTTTTTTTAATTGTTTACTAGTGAACAGGTATAAAATCTTAAACCTGGTATAAATACAGTATTCCCTTATGATCTAGTCCCAGCCTATTTCTTTACTCTCCCACCACCACCTCCTCTTTATGCCTACAAATTTCATGATACAATAACACAATAATTCTAATCATGACCGCAGTCTTCATTCAATAGTTCCTTCTGCCTGAAATTCCCTTACCCTCTTCTGAACTTGAAACACTGTTATGCATTCTTAAAGATCCAGTTGACATACAATAAAATATGAGGTGGTGACTATATAGATCAGTGAATTCTGCAAATGTATACACCGCGTAATCAACACCCAAATCGTGATGTTTTAGGCCTCTCATTAACATAGAACGCTCTGTCTTATCCACCCCATTCAGTCATATACCCCTTCCCAAGTTCCCCTTCTTATTTCTATCATCTCTGCTTAGTTTGGGCTGGTCTTGCATTTTATGTAAATGATATGAGATCGTACTTACTCTTTAAAAATATTGTTTTGTAAATTAGGTGAGGGTTTACGTTTCAGATCATCAGTTTGCATTCAGCAGTTTAAAACTACTAATCAAATCCCCCAATGGCTTACCCTTCACCCACTTCTAGCTTTCCCTTTTCCTTCGTGTGGACTATCTCTGGTACACTCGAGTTCACACCTGTGTATGATCCAGCCTATTGCTTCCTCTCCCCTCCCCTTCTCACCCCACGCCTGCAATCTCCCAAGTCTGTTCTCTCTGGTATGAACGTTTTTATCTAAATATTTTTATCTAAATATTTCCCTTATAACCATGGCCTCGTATATTATTTGTCCTTTTGTGACGAACTCATTTCACTCAGCACGATGTTCTCCAGGTCTGTCCATGTCATGGGGTGCTTCGTGGTTTCATTGCTGTTATTTAGCTATGCCTACTATTCCACGGTGTGTAAGACTAGAGCTTCTTTATCCATTCTTCTACTGATGGGCCTTTGGATTGTTTCCATTGCTTGGCTATTGTGAACAGGGCTGCACTGTACATGGGTGTGCTTGTGTCTGTTTGTGTTAGGGCACTTACTTCTGTAGGAATTATATCTAGCAGAGTTATTGCTGAGTCATGTGGAATTTCTATTCCCTGTTGTTTGAGGTGACATCGTATGGCTTTCATAGTTACAGTCCTGCCTGCAGTGTATGAGGGTTCCAGTCTCTCCACAGCACCTCCAGCCTTCGTTTTATCTGTTTGGTTTTTTAAACAAGGCTGTCAATGGTGTAACGTGGTATCTCATCGTTGTTTTAAAGTACTTATTCTTTTGTTCCTGGCTTCTCTAGTTTGACATTAAGCTTTTAATATTCATTTGTTATGTTGCGCTCATAATTATAGTTTGTTTCCTTTCATTGCTGTAGAATATTCCAGTGTGACTTATCCATAATGTATCTTCTTATTGATGGCCATTTGGTTTGTTTCCAGTTTGGGACTATTATGGATGAAGTTTCTATGGATATTCTTATAAAAGTATGTTCATAGTTTGGGGGAATTTCCTGGTCATAGGGCAGATGTTCATGAAACTTTATGAACAAGTTCCAAGCTGTTCTCTGCAGTAGGTTGTGCGATTTTACATGACCACAAGCCATATAGGAAAGTCCCAGTGGCTCCAAATGTTGTTCTTTGTCAGGCTTTGGTGTTTTCAGTCTTAAAGGGTGTAAGATTTTATCTCATTTTGGTTTTCATTTTCATTTTCCAGATGACTAATGATGCTATTATCATTCCTTATGTTTTCTTAAAAAAATGTTCTTCTCAATTCTACCTTACAAATCTGGCTAGATAAGAGCTGGAAATACAGGGAATCCAGGACAGATAAACCCCTCAGGACCAATAATGAGAGTAGTAATACCAGGAGGATGGGGAAAGGTGGTGGGAGAAAGGGGAACCAATCACAATGATCTATATATAACCCCCTCCCTGGGGGACAGATAACAAAAAAGTGGTGAAGCGTAAGACATGAAAAAATATATAATTTATAAATTATCAAGGGTACATGAGGGAGGGAGGTGGGGAAAATGAGGAGCTGATACCGAGGGCTCAAGTAGAAAGAAAATGTTTTGAAAATGATGATAGCAAGATAAATACAAATGTGCTTGACACATGGATGGATGAATGGTTTGTGATAAGAGCTATAAGAGCCCCCAATAAAATTATTTAAATAAATAAATAATAAAAATGGACAAATGATGCAAATTTTTTTAAAACCTTCTTTTTCTTATTTAAGTGAAGGTTTACAAAGTAGATCATCAGTTTTACATTCAGCAATTCATACACATTTTGTCTCCACTCACCCATTGCAATCCCTCTCCTACCCTACTACCTCCCTGTGCTTCCTGTTCTCATTTCTCCTTCCTTTTTAGCCCACTATCCTTGGGTAAATGCTGCCATTTTATCTGGAATGATTGGTTAGTCTGCCACGGAGGTAAGTTCCGTCCCAGACTTGGAAGGTGCCTACAGATTAAAGACTGGGGGCCTCCCAAGATGATGGTCCTTCATCACCTTCCAGGTGTGGAGTTGTTTCACATAGTTTGTCCGTTCTATCCAGGACCTTCTGGGGAGCTAAAGCAAATAGGAGAAATGAAGAAGTAAAAGAGCTGAACAAAAAAATTCAGATGGCAGCGTCAGAAGAAAAAGTCAGCTATCCTAATAAAATGGGCAAAGACCTGGAGGTAGAAGGCCAGAAAGGACAAACACACTCAGCATATCTCAAGCTCAAAGAACTAAAGAAAAAAAATCAATCCTCAAGTTTTAATATTTAAGGATTCCATCAGCAAAATATTGAATGCTGTAGGGACTTCTTAGATAAAGCCAAATACCCTGAGGGAATGAGTTGCTGGAGTTGGGCAATCAGGACCACACTCGCAGGGGACGTGATGTCTTTTTCCAGGGACTGGCCTTTCCTGACCACATATCCACAGAATGTGAGACACAGTCACTTCTAAGGAACATTCTGACAATACTTCATCCAAGACAGATTTGCTTGTTCTTCCGGCAGCCCATGGTACTTTCAATATTCTTAGCCAACACATAAACAAAATACATCAGTTCTTCTTCCATCTTCCTTATTCATAGTCCAGTTTTCACATGTTTTGAATTGATGAAATTACCAAGTCTTGGTTAGACACGCCTTAGTCTTCAAAGTAGTATCTTTGTTCTTCAGCACTTCAAAGACGTCTTGTGCAGCAGATTTGCCCAGTGCGATACATCCTTTCACTTCTTGACTGCTGTTTCCATGAGCATTGATTGTGGATCCAAGCAAAGTGAAATCCTTGGCAACTTTAATCTTTACTCCATTTTTCCATTTATGGGACCAGTTGTGAGGATTTGCATTTTCTTTACATTGAACCATAGTCCACATTGAAGACTGCACTTGATCTTCATCAGCAAGTGCTTCAAGTCCTCCTCACGTTCAGCAAGCAAGCTTGTGTCACCTTCGTCCTGAAGGGTGTTGAAAAGCCTTCCTCCAGTGCTGGTGCTGAGCTTCATATAGCTCAACTTCTCTGATTATTTGCTCCACATACCGATTAAGTATCGTCACAGACCTTTCTTATTCTTAAACCACTCAGTATTGTACATATCTTTTACTGTGGCAGTTACATCATCTCCTGTCAAGTTGAGCAAAGGGGTGGAGTCTAGTCTGTCAATCAAGTCACAGCCTGATAGGCCCTCTTCTTGTGGGCATGGCCTTCTCGTGAGAATTCTGGGAACTTCTTCCACCCTGAAGGCAGGACACACTCTCTGCTTGACATTCCTGCTGACAAATCACATGGAGCCATGCAGATGGCCGCAAGAGCCCCAGAGCTGGAGGAGCCACATGGAAACCCACCCCAGGGCCGAGATGCTTCCACCGCCACTGAATTTACCACTGGCTTGTGACCTTCCTGCATTTGACATTATTGCATGTGCTGCATGAGTCTAAAGAGGAATTTATGGACTAGTATCAGACATATGGGCTAATATTGGACTTAGTGACTTGATCTGGACTGGGCTGGGGTGTTTTATCAATATACAATTGCTCTTTGAGATTAAGCTGTCTCTTACACCCATATGAGTGTCTCTGGATTTGTTTCTCTAGTCAACCTCACCTAACACATGTACCTAGACAAAATTTGCAACCAGAGTTGTTCATTTTACCAGATTGACTGAGAAACTTATCTAGTTGCAAGATATAGTACTCCTTTCTCTGCTCCCCGCCATCAAATTCTCAGCACTTATTGGTCTCTTCCTGTCCAGTGCAAAGAAGAGTGAATAAAGTCAAAGAGGTGTAGAAACAATCAGGTCCTCCCACCCGGGATGGGGGGAGGGGAAAAAATCACATGCTCTTAAGTTCATTCTACCTGAGGTAGGTAGTTTATTGTGCCAACCTGGCCCATAAACACATGTGGGGTTAATAGAAGGGTGGAGGGATAAATGGCTCGGTGAACCTCGCTTTTCTAGTTCTCGGATCTCTTGCTTTCTGATGGTCGCATGAGGGTGCAGCTTCCTTAGCCAGTTCACTGCTTCAGCTTGCAAGGCTCACTTCCTGCAAGACATCCCTGAGGAGAAGCCACATGAACCTACCCTGATGCAGCCCTGGATGCTGGAGGACGCGTGTGGAGACCCCTGCCAGTGCTGAGATGCTTACACATTCACTGCCTCAGCTTTCCTCCTGCATTCGGCGACATTGTGTGTGTTTTGTGAGATGGAGGAGGACTTTGTGGATTGGTGTTGGACATATGGGTTAATGGGTTAATGTTGGACTTGTGGGCTTTGGCAGCACTGGGTTGGGATGTTTTCTTGATGTGCACTTACCCTTTATATAAAATGCTCTCTTTTGCATGTGTTTCTGTGCATTTGTTTCTCTAAAGGACCCAAACTAACACTAACTCATGGTGACACTATGTGCGTCAGATAGTACTGAGCTCCATGGTGTTTTCAGTGATTGATTTTCAGTAGATCACCAGGCCTTTCTTCTGAGACACCACTAGGTGGAATCAAACTACCAATCTTTGCATTAGCAGCTGAACACATTAACCATTTGTACCCCCCAGGGATTCCATCACATCCAAAGACCATCTGTTGCTGAGAATTTTACCGTGAGAGAAGAGAAAGGAGTATTATACCTCGAAACTCGAAACCTTTCTCAGCCAACCTGGTGAAATTAACTATCGACCCTGGTAGCAAATTTGTAAGTTATGATAGCAACTCTCCAGAGCGGAGGTCATCTTAACGAATGTTGACCGGCATTAGCAGCCAGATTTAAAGTGAAGAGGACGGTTCTATGGACAGACGTTTGAAGACACCATTCTAAAAATTGCCAGGGACCATTGGAGTTCCTAACTAGAGTTTTCAAACTACTGTGTGGACCCCGTAATCAATTTAGAGATTAATCTTATTTTTATTTTTTTTTAAAAAACCTGTAGGCGGGGATAAAGATAAATTATATTTCATGAAACTCGTTTGAGTAAAAGTGTTTGAACTATAGGGACTAGGCAGAAAGGTTTAAAAGCCTCTGCCATATGCATCCAATTCTTTCATTTAAAAGTAAAACAAAACAGTCTGCATTAAAGGCAAAAGATTTGTATGAGGACAGAAATCAAGGAAATTAATTTTCCGAACAAGAGATGAGGAGCATTCCTTGCATTTCCAGCAGTCCTTGGGGACCCGGGTAGAGAGCAGCTTATATTACAAGGAAAGCCACAAGTAACTTATCTCCCCGATAAGCTTCAGGCATTTCCCTCAAAAGTACCTTTCAACACCATTTTTTTGGTTGAAGAAACCAAGGAAGTTTTTTTATTTTTGTTTCTTGACTATACCATTCGGCTCCAATTTGCCCTGGCTGCAAGAAATGCAGGGTATGTACTTTACAAGTATTTTTTTTTAATTATTTTATTGGGGGCTTGTACAATTCTTATCACAATCCATACATCCATCCATTGTATCAAGCACATATGTACATTTATTGGCCTCATCATTCTCAAAACATTTGCCTTCCACTTTAGCCCCTAATATCAGTTGCTCATTTCCCCATCCCCCCCTCTCCCCCATGAACCCTTCATAATTCATAACTTATGATAGTTTTGTCATAAGTTACACTGTACAAGTATTTTTTAACGATGTATGGTATTCTTGGACTGCAACTAAAATCTTGATTCTGTCCTTTATCAGCTGTATCTCCTTGTACATGTTACTAGCTTCTCTGTGTCTTAGTTTTCACATCTGCAAACCAGAGGCAGTAGTATGCACTCCGAGCTTTGCTGTGAGAATTAACCACAAATGTCCACTTAGAGTATTAGAACAGTGCTAGTAGTAGTAAGCACTTTTGATTATAGCCCGGCTGATAGTGCGGCAACTGCTGAAGAGTGTGCTACAAAGGATTCCTCTTTCGTCTAAAGGGGTATCGTTCCTTTGAGAAATGGATAGGGCTGACCTTAACAAAGACTCCCTGGGTAGCATAAATGGCTAAAGTTTCAGCTACTAACCTAGAGGCTGTGTCTCAAAACCACCCAATGGTACTTCAAAAGAAAGACCTAAGCATCTACCTACAAAAGATCACAGCCTTGAGTCAAGTTATTCAGACACACATGGGGTTACTACCATCAACCAAAATCAACCTCATGGCAATGGGTTGTGTTTGATGGGTCCTTAATGAACACAGTGCAGATAACAAGGAGATACGACTTCTGGTGCCTACACCAGAGTGTTGAGTGACCTGGGCTACTTAATTATTGTCTGAATCCGAGTTGCCCTTTGATGAAATTGTATCTCCCAAGGTAAGTATTGAAATCCTAGTCCTGTGGATGTGATCTTTTTTATATAAATGAGGTCATACTTGATTGGGTCATATTTCTCAGAGTGATGTATGGACACAGAGACGCACAAGAAGAGACCCATGCATCAACAAGGATAGGTGGCAGCTATTAAATGCTGAAAATGAATAAAGGACCTCTCACTATATTTCCACCCTGAATTTGGATTTATGGCCTCCTGAACTGTGAAAAGGTAGCTACTTAGTTTTGAAAGCCACCTAGTTGTGATATTTCTGTTAAAGTCATATTAGGAAACACTGGCATCTTTTTCTAGAATGAATACGAGTTTGTACAATACTCACTGAAATGAGTCCTGCTAAACGTCTCCTCCCTTATTTATAACTTCTCAAGAAGAAGAAGAGGTCCTATTTCCAGGACCCAACACAACTTTGTGCAGTCTAGAAGTACTTGGTGGTACTTTGAAGCACAGAGCTACCAGCAGCTTGGGCCACACAGAGAATATGCTATAGATTGTTGTAATATACTAAACTAAGGCATAGTATTCAGTATTCAGTGCAACAGACTATATTCCAAGTCCACAGAGTAAATTGTCATTTTCATAATGTTCCTATTATTATTTGTACATTTGTATTGATAAGATTATCTAAAATGTTAAATGTAAATGTTTCAAGAAGCTATAATTCCCTTAATTACAATAATTTTAAAACTTTTATTATTATATATTGTGAAAGTTTACAAAACAAATTGGTTTTCCATTCAATAATCCAAACACATTTTTTAACAGTTTTTTGGGATGTAATTCGCATATAACTCAGTAGTTCAATCACATCAAGAAGAGTTGTATAATCACCACAATGAATTTAAAACATTTTCTTTGCTCTTGTGTTCATCATTATTAGCTCCCCATTTCCCCACAACCTGCCCTGCCATACCCACAAGGAACCGTTAATCCAGTTACTGTTCCTTTAGATTTACCTCTCCTGGATTTCATATACAGAAAGTATTTTTAACTAACAATAAGAAAGTAAAACAAATAAAAACCTCTATCAAAGCATAAACTATTAAAAACTAGAAAAGATTTAAAAGGAATCAAAAGGGAGAGCAAATGATAAGGTGTTAAATTTTAACTGACTTGATAGCACCTAACAACAAAGAAGCGCTGCAATAATCCACTTGCCGATGCACTGTATGATAGCAAGGCTATCCACAGCCCTGATCTAGGATCAGAGGGGATTTTTAGAGGCTCAATCCATGTGCATTTTCCTTTCACTTCAGGAGCATGCTTTAAAAAAAAAAACAGAACAACTTTAAAATGGGTCAAAAGGGAAAGGGAGATCAAATGGTAAGATATTACATATTACCTGGCATTCCATGATGCTCACCTTCTCGACATAATCGCTGAAGACAAAATGGATGCATAAGCAAATGTGGTGAAGAAAGCTGATGATGCCTGGCTATCAAAAGATAGAGCGTCTGGGGTCTTACAGCCTTGAAGATAAACAAGAGGCTATCTAGCTGAGAAGCAACAAAACCCACATGGAAGAAGTACACCAACCTGTGTGATCACACGGTGTCGATGAGATCAGGTATCAGGCATCAAAAATCAAAAAATCATATCATTGTGAATGAGGGGGAAGTGTGGAGTGGAGAACCAAAGCCCAGCTGTAGGCAACTAGACATCCCCTTACAGAAGGGTCATGGGGAGGAGACAAGCCAGTCAGGGTGCAGAATACCGCAGATAAAACATACAACTTTTCTCTAGTTCTTTACTGCTTCCTTACCCCCACTATCATGATCCAAATTCTACCTTACAAATCTGGCTAGACCAGAGCATGTACACTGGCACAGATAGAACTGGAAACAGGGAATCCAGGACAGATAAACCCCTCAGAATCAATAATGAGAGTAGCAATACCAGGAGGAGAAGGGGAAGGTGGGGTAGAATGGGGTAACCGATTGCAAGGAACTACATACAACCCCCTCCCTGGAGGATGGACAACAGAAAAATGGGTGAAGGGAGACAGACATCGGTCAGTGGAAGACATGAAAAAATAATTTATAAATTATCAAGGTTCATGAGGGAGGGAGGTTGGGAGAGGGAGGAGGAAAAATGAGGAGCTGATACCAAGGGCTCAAGTAGAAAGCAAATGCTTTGAGAATGATGATGGCAATAAATGTATAAATGTGCTTGACACAATGTATGGATGTATGGATTGTGATAAGAGTTGTAGGAGCACCCAATAAAATTATTTTTTTTTAAAACAGAACAGCTTTAAAATGGGTCAAAAGGGAAAGGGAGCTCAAATGGTAAGATATTACATTTTTTTAATCATTTTATTTGGGCCTTGTACCGCTCTTATCATAATCCATACATATATCACCGAGTCAAGCACATTTACATTTGTTGCCATCATAATTTCCAAAACATTTGCTTTCTACTTGAGCCCTTGGTATCAGCTCCTCATTTTTCCCTCCCTCCCCCACCCTCCTTCCCTCATGAACCCTTGATAATTTATAAATTATTGTTATTTCATGTCTTACATTGACCGATGTCTGTCTCCCTTCACCCATTTTTCTATTGTCCATCCCCCTGGGAGGGGGTTGTATGTAGATCATTGTGATTGGTTCCCTCTTTCTCCCCACACCTTCCCCTTACCCTCCTGGTATCGCTACTCTCATTGTTGGTCCTGAGGAGGTTATCTGTCCTGGATTCCCTGTGTTTCCAGCTCTTATCTGTACCCATGTACATGCTCTGGTCTAGCCAGATTTGTAAGGTAGAATTAGGGTCATGAAAGTGGGGGACGGGGGGCGGAAAGCATTAAAGAACTACATGAACATTGTATGTTTCAATGGTGCTGTACTGCACCTGACTGGCTTGTCTCTTCCATGGGACCGTTCTGTAAGGGGATGTCCAATTGTCTACAGATGAGCTTTGATTCTCCACTCTGTACACCTCCTCATTCACATTGATATGATTTATTTTTGTTTTGGGTCTTTGATGCCTGATACCTGATCCTATCAATACCTCATGATCACACAGGCTGGTGTGCTTTATGCATGTGCACTTTGTAGCTTCTCAACTAGATGGCCATTTGTTTATCTTCAAGCCTTTAAGACTCTAACACTATGTCTTTTGATTGCTGGGCATCATCAGCTTTCTTCACTACATTTGCTTATGCACCCATTTTGTCTTCAGTGATTATGTCAGGAAGGTGAGCGTCATGAAATGCCAGGTTATTAGAACAAAGTGTTCTTGCATTGAGGGAGTAGTTGAGTAGAGGCCTAATGTCTGTCTGCTACCTTATTACTTAACATACAAATATATGTACACAGATCTATTTCCCTATCATTATATATAAACATATTTACATATGTACATGCCTGTATTTAGACCTCTATAAATGTCCCTTGTCTCCTAGTTCTTTCCTCTATTTCCTTTTACTTTGCTCTTGTCCCACTATCATGTTTGGCCTTCATTCGGGTTTCAGTAATTCCACCCAGTTACATTGCCTTAACCTAACTACATATGCCATAATTGACTTTACAATGCTCTCTGTGTGATAAAAAAAAAAGGCTAGTCAAATCCCTCAGCTATGATCAGAAGTAATATGCCAGAGGCTTAATCCATGTATGGACTCTGTAAATGGATTTGGGGCTTCCACTGTCATCCATACCATTCAACAAGTCACAATTTAAGATGATACCATTCCCCCCTTCGGATTTGGATTATATTATTTACAATCCTTGAATCACACAGGCCGTTTTGCTTCTTCCATATAGACTTGGTTGATGCCTCACTTAGAAAGCTGCTTATTTGAAGATAAGACTTTAAGGCCACAGATGCTATTCCTTCTGATATCAACAATCAACGCACATTTATTTCATGACATTGATTGCAATTCCCACAATGCAGCAGCACTCTCCTCATTTCTTTCCTGTGTTTAAAGTTTCCATTTGTTTTTCTTTCCTCTATTTTCCTGTCTTCTGAGTTTTATCCCTGGACAAATGCTGTCCTTTTTTTAATAATTAAATCACTTTATTGGGGTTTGTACAATTCTTATCACAATGCACACATACATCCATGTGTCAAGCATTTTTGTACGTTTGTTTCCCTGATCATTCTCAAAACATTTGCTTTTTACTTGAGCCCTTGGTATCAGCTCTTCATTTTTCCCCTCTCTCCCCGCTACCCCTTCCCCCATGAACCCTTGATAATTTATAAATTATTATTATTTTGTTATATCTTACACTGTCTGACATCTCCCTTCAC
>NW_022103896.1:83870352-83871393 GCF_000313985.2 Echinops telfairi | reverse complement strand
ATCTCACATGGTTAATAGTTATAAGGAGTACATGCCTCCCTGGAGTTATTCCTCACTGTATAGGCTTGGATAGTGTTTGGCTGAAAATTGGGCCATGAGGGTGAATTCCATTCTAGGCATAAAGGGTGGTTGCAGGCCATAGTCTCAGGATTCCACCAATCTCTATATCACCAGTAAGCTTGATTTTTTAAATGATTTTGAGTTTTGTTCCACATTTTTCTCCCAATTTATCTAAGATCTCCTTTCAGCACAGTTGGCAATGATAACCGAGTTTTATTTCAGTTAGTACCTTATTGTTCCCCGTGCAGACATGTTTTTGCATACCCTCTGTCATGTAATAAAGTGTTTTTGTTGTAGCTTTTCATGCAACAGTATTTATTTGCTACTATAGTTCTCATATTATTGTATGAAATACTCTAGAGGGATCATCTTGTAAAGCTTTTTAATAGTGGATATTTATGACAAAGTTTTATTCTTTCTCGTTTTTCTACTTTAATATAAAACATTCTTTGGGAAATTTGTGAAGATTTCAATGCTATATTTTTGCAATGCATCTCTCTATCAAAATTTGAATGAGCTAACAGCCAGTAATTCGTTTTGGGTCCTGATTTCACACTTGGAGAATGTAGGGTGCAAAAACAGTCAAACTGACTTATTCTTAAAATTCATTCACATAATCCACTTGCCTCATTTTGAATGACAAGAACAGCAATGGCGCCTATTGACAAATCAACATATCAGTTGGGTCACAACCTGTTAACAATTCTTTGGTATCATAGCCTTTGGTATAAGAGATATAGGATAGAATTCTCTTCGGCCCTGTGATAGTTAAGCTTTATTGTGCCAACCTGGCCAATGAACACATGTGGGATTCATTGAAGGGCAGTTTAATTGAAGGGCAGAGAGATAAATGACTCAGCAAGCCTCGCCTTTCTTCTTCTGTTCTCTGATGGTCGGACCGTGTGTGGCTGCCTTATCTGGCAAGGCTCACTTCCTGGGAGACATCCCTGAGGAGAAGCCGCATGGACCTACCCAGATGCA
>NW_022103896.1:83857264-83869776 GCF_000313985.2 Echinops telfairi | reverse complement strand
ATTTGTACATATGTTGCCATCATCATTTCTAAAATGTTTTCTTTCTACTTGAGTCCTTATTATCAGCTCCTCTTTTTCCCCCCTCCTTCCCCACCCCACCACAATTGATAATTTATCAATTATTTTCATTTCATATTTTATAACATCCACTGTCTACCTTCACCTACATTTCTGTTGTTTGTTCCCTCCCGGGGGGTTTGGGTGGGGGGGGAGTTATACATGGATCATTGTGATAGGTTCCCCCTTTCTCCCCATACCGTCCCCCTACCCTCAAGGTATCGCTACTCTCATTATTGGTCCTGAGGGGTTTATCTGTCCTGGATTGTACATGTTGAGAGCCCTTTTCTGTGCCAGTGTACATACTCTGGTCTAGCCAGATTTGTAAGGTAGAACTGGGGTCATGATAGTAGGGAGGAGGAAGCATTAAAGAACTAGAGGAATGCTGAATGATTTGTTGGTGTTATACTGCACCCTGGCTACCTCGTCCCTTCCTTGTGACCCTTCTGTGGGGGACTGTCCAATCGTCTACAAATGGGCTTCAAATCTGCATTCTAATCCCCATTCGCTTTGTTTAAATTGAAATGGTTGTTTGTTCTGGGTCTTCTAATACCTGATCCCATCAACACCTTGTGATCACACAGGTTGATGTGCTTCTTCCATGTGGGCTTTGTTACTTCACTGCTAGACGGCAGCTTGTTTAACTTCAAACCTTTTCTTCACTATGTTTGCTTATGCACCCATTTTGTCTTCAGCAATCGTGTCAGGAAGGTGAGCATCACAGAATGCCAGGATCTTAGAACAAAGTGTTCTTGTGTTGAGGGAGGAAGTGAACCCTGACTTGAACCAAAATCAACTCACTTATTTCTAAAACTGCATAAGCCATTTCTTGATATAAATCTATTTCTGTGTACAACACATACAAGCTTGATTTTTTTGATTGTCTAGAGAACCAGACCTATCACACACCACATCCGCCAGGCTCACTGAAAGTCCAGTCCAGGAGAAATAGGGGAGGAAGAACAAAAAGTGGGCTTGGCTAAGTCATCTGCAATACATACATTGGCTTGTTGCTATAAGGTGCCATTGAGTCAGATCCGACCCATGGCGACCTTATGCCCAGCAAAACAAAACATTGCCCAGTCCTGTGCCAGCCTCCTAGTTGTCCTATGCTTGAGACCATTGTTTCAGCCACAGTGTCAATCCAGCTTGCTGAGGGCCTTCCTATTTTCGCTGCCTCTCTACTTTACCAAACACGACCTGCTTCTCCAGGCACCGGTCTCCCCTGACATGCTATCCAAAGTATGTCAGACAAAGTCTCATCAGCCTTGCCTTTAAGGAGCACTCTGGACAATTCCGTGGCACCAATTCCCCTCCAGCTCTTAGAGGGTACTGTTCTGAACATCATCACCCTTTACACCAGAAAGTTGGCATGTAGTATAGGGGAAAAAACAAAACAAGAAGAAAGTGGAGGAGGTGCTAGAAGAGGGGGAAGAGGAATAAGTGGTGGGAAATGTTCTTGACCATTGAGCAGTAAAGGGCAAAGTGAACAACCTCCTAAAGTGCCAGGGTTTCTCAGATGAGGACAAACACGTAGGAGCCCCAGAAGGGAACCTGGAATGTCGCAACTCGCTGCTGAGTTTCTGTAGCCAGAGAAAACTGCTCTGGAGACAGGTAAATCAGAGGCAGGCAAGGGCAAAGCTGACTCTGATTCAGAAGATAAGGGAGAGCAAAGTAAACTAAAGAAGATTAAAGAAGTCAGAAAAGCCACGAGGCTTTGCCCGGGGTTTGGAGCCAGAGCGGATTACTGGAGCTAGACTCCAGGGGAGAGCTCCTGTTCCCAATGAAACGGAAAAACTGATGAGCCCGACCTAGTCCCTGCCTAGGAAGCCAATGTCAAGTGCCCCCAGGCTGTCATAACCTTCTGAGGAAAGGCTGGCATGGAATTCCTACCCCTCAGAGGATGATGACAAAAAAGATGACCCAGCAGTGTAAGACATGAAAAAATAATAATTTGTAAATTATCAAGGGTTCATGAGGGAGGGAAGGTGGGGGAGAGAGGGAAAAAAATGAGGAGCTGATACCAAGGGCTCAAGTAGAAAGTAGATATTTTGAAAATGATGACGGCAACAAATGTACAAATGTGCCTGACACGCGGCCATAGTAATTCTCACCACATAAGTGACTCGTCCAAATCCTAGAGAAAGCAAGGAGAGGAAGTGTGCTTTCAAAAAGATAAAGACGCACACACGTGCATCTACCAAAAAAATCAGATGTGTGGTCAAAAAGCATCTTCAGAGTTATAACATGCAGAAAAAAGTGTTATTTCCCTTTGTCCCTTCAGTTCAGCCTGTTAGACCAAGCAACCCCTTCCCGACTGTTTTTAGAATAAAACTTTCATTTAGAATCTTGCAGTAGGGAAAGGAGAAGCGTAGAGTAAACTGTGTTTCTAGTCTTGTATTGTTCATGGGCAAACAAAACATTCATGAGATGTCCATCTGCTGCTCACCCCTCTTTATTTTGTCTCACTGTGATTATGAAGGTCCCTTGGAACAAACTTTGTGTGTGGCTGTTGGGATGTTCTGAAACAACAGACCCAGTGGATCCTGAAAAACTTCAAATACAGATCATGAGCACGCTAGGCCTATGAATGACTCAGAGCCTCCAGCCCAGCATCTCTGCCTGACAGAGTGTGTTCCTCTTAATGGAAGCTACATTAGGAGAAATGTGTACTTACCTAGGCAGGGTGATGATATCCCACGGCCAATATGAGCAGGAAGCACCTACAAAAGGAATGACTTCTATCTCTGGTCCCATAAAGAACTGTATGTATGAAATCTCTCAGGAGGGAAATGAGACAGGGCAAAGGGGTGAAAGGGAGATTTGGGAACTACATTTCCCAGAACCGCTTGCTTCCTCCAGTGGAAGTTTCCCACCATGACATTTTCATGTCTATTGCAATTCATAGCAACCCTGATGGATAGAGTAAACTTGTCCCATGGGGTACCTAATCGTTTTGGGGTTGTTTTTTTCCTGAATCTTTCTAAAAGCAGAGTACCACATTTTCCTCCCACAGAATGGTTGGTGGGTTCAAGGTTAGCCCACAAGTATTTAACGACTGCACCACCAGGGATCCTTACAAAGAGACATGGTGCTTTATCAAATCAATTCTTTGTATTTTTAGGTGATTTGGAAATGCTTTTGGTGTAGTGGTTACAAGTTGGACTGTTAAGCACAAGGTCAGCAGTTCAAAACTACCCAGCCACTTGAAGGGAGAAATAGGTGACTTTTTATGTCCACAGAGCTGCAGGCTGAGAAACCCAGAGGCGCAGTTCCACTCTGTCCTATAGGTTGCTGGGAGTCGGGATCCACTCGCTGGCAGTAAGGGAGAGATAGTACTTGAACGTAACCATGTTGCACTCCTCCATTAGGTGCCCTTGGTGCAATGTACCTCTGCTCAGCCTTCCCTCCTCCTCAGCTCCCTGCTTTCTTCTCTTGAGTAGTTGAGAGCTGTTTTTCCATAGGCTAACGAGAACCCTAGTCTCATGAAGCCAGTGCTCAGCTGTGGAGGGGCACAGAAGGTCCCTCCTAGTGTCCTCTGTGGCAAATTGATTAATCTGGCGGGAGCTTGCTGTGGTAGGAGCCCTGATGGCATAGAGGGTTATGAAGCAGGCTGTAAACCACAAGGTCAACAATTCAAAACCACTAGTGCTATGCCAGAGAAAGATGGGGCTTCCCTCTACTCCTCTACAGAGTAAACCCACAGGGGCAGTTTCAGTCTGTCCTTGTGGAGTCACGTGAGAGGGAGAGCTCATACCAGAAGAATAAATTGAAAAGTGCTGGGACTCTTAAGATCTATTCAACTATTTTGGAGCTAAAGGAACAACGTGGGAACACTGGATGACATAGTGTTACAAGCTTGGCTGCTAACTGCAAGGTCAGCCCTTGGGAACCACCAACTATTCCGTGGAAGGAAGACAGGACTCTGTACTCCCATACGGTTACAGGGTCAGAAACTCACAGGGATAGTTCTACCTTGTCCTAGAGGGTCGCTGTGAGACAGCATCGATTCAATGGCAATGAGTTTGGTTTTGAAAGCCCAAGCAAGCACTTTTGGGGTGGAGAGCTGGGAAGAGAGAGACTCAGCCACCAGAGACTCTATTACCATGTGCAAAATAGGGCTGATAAGGCCCTTTCTGCAAACAATGCCTTTGCAATCATTTTATCAGATGCAATCACAGTTTCTAATCTTACAGTGACTTCCTTACAAGTGGGGACAGAGGGAGGTGGGCAGAAGTTGGGATAAGGAACTTCCCCAGGTGATCCATTCAAATCCTGTCCAGTTTAAGTTAGATCTTAGATTTATTCACCCCTGTCCTGGAACAACAGGTGATGTCACACCAGAACAATCCCATAAACTCAGGGACCCTCTAGCCCAGTGGTTAGCAACCTTCCAAATGGCCAGACCCTTTAATACAGCTCCTCATGTTGTGGTCACCCCAACCATAACGTTATTTTCGTTGCTACTTCATAACTGTAATTTTGCTACTGTTGTGAATCATAATGTAAATATCTTATATGCAGGATGTATTTTAATTGTTATGAATTGAACATAATTAAAGCATAGTGATTAATCACAAAAACAATATATAATTATATGTTGTGAAATATTTATTTCTAATTACAAATAAATGAAATTTTGTCTTGAAGCAGGGTGTACCATGGGTACTCATATGTGGGCATATCTACATGTGGGCAGAACTGCCTGGAGACGGATAGAGGGGCGTGTCTCACTTCCTAAGACCTTCGGAAATATGTGTTTTCCGATGGCCTTGGGTGACCCCTGCAAAAGGGTCATTCAACCCCCAAAGGGGTCTCGACCCACAGGTTGAGAACCGCAGATCTAGTCGATGACTTTTTCTGAATCAAGTCTCTCTGCAGCTGGGCTTCTCCTGTCTGCACCAGAGCTTTAGATTGGTTTGCCTTCAAAGACACTTAATACAATCGATTGGAAATCTAGACTGGAGTTTTATGAGAGATCTTGCTTGGCTGAGAGGACTATGTTGGATACACAGAAAACTTAGGCTCCTAATTGCTGTGTTGTTGTTGTTGCCGCCAGGGAGTTTTCTCCAACTCAGGTGACCTTACATAAAATAGAATGAAATATCACCCATCCTGTGCCATCTTCATTAATGTTGTTATGTGGGACTCAAATTCTGTGGCTATTGTCTCATTGAGGATTTTTTGTCATTTCCACAGACCATCAGCTTTGCCAAATATCATGTCCTTTTCAAATGATGTGCCAAAGTGAATGGGTTAAAATACTGTCCTCATCGCTTCTAAGGACTCATGGTTGCTACACTCAAAAATGTACCATACTAGATGCTGGAGAGTAGTGTTGTGATTAAACTGATCGCCTCAAAGTTGTTACATGCTCCATCATCCTCTAGTGCTTTCCGCTGCATGAGAGCTTATATTTCTGAGAACCACAGTTGTAAACGTCTATGGTTTACCATGACAGCCCCTAATCCGTGTATGAGTTTCCACATAAAGTCAGCCTCCATTGATTTCTTTATTAACCTGCAGCATGAATAGTCCTGCCCCCAGATGGAGTGCTTGGAGAGTGGATTGCTGTCACTTCCCTAGCCAGTCCAGGGAGCAGAGACATCGTACCCTTGGACACTCATCTGACTATGCCCTTCTTAATGGAAATTAGGGTGATAGGATCTCATGGTGGTGAATCATATCCTCTCTGCCTTGGTCAAAGGGCCCTGAATCAATCATGTAAGCACCTCTCCCTAACGTAATACACATGTCCCAATTATGGTCCCATTCCCATTTCTATAGTCCCACCTGTAAACTGTGCCAGTCATGTTTTTGTGAGGTTCCTTTGCCTTCCATATCCTTTTTAAGTCTCCCAATCTCTGCAAACCCTGGAATGCCATTATGATTTCATAGTAATGGTCTCCTTCATCTGAATAATGTGTCCTTGTCTTGTCTTTTCCTGTGTATAACTTAATAGATGTTCTCCTCAAATGATATTTGAGATTTAAGATCACTTTTGTACTCTAAAACACTACCTGTGACTCCATTAAAGAGAAGAAAATACATGAGATGTGTAATATGTAATATATCATTACCTCTAAATATCAAAGCTACCCTAGTGTTCTTTTGGTGAATTCCTCTTTCTTGTGAGTGTTTTCCTTGTGGTTTTTGGTGTCCCCCAGCTGCTTGGTACTAAATTAATTAAAAACCCTCTTGTTGCTGTTGTCCTTAAGTGTCACAGTAACCCCATGCGTGTAGAGTAAAACTGTTATCGATGATTTCCAGGGCTGTGGCTTTTCAGAAACAGATTGTCAAGCCTGTCTTCCAAGATACCTTTGTTAGTTCCACTAGCAGTCGTGTAGCATACATACCCTGTATGGACATCACAAGTACTTTTACCACCTCAGTAAACAATAGACATCCCTATCAACCACACCTAAAGATAAAAGTTTTAGAACACTATAGCTTTCTCAAATGAGACCCCTGAGTACCCTATTTTTATGCAAATTATGCTCACTTTAACCCACTCAACTCTCCTGTTAGTTTCCTATGTGCGCTATGCACTATTTGTGAAAAACACAGTCCCATTTGGTTAAACTTTGTAAACTTGCAGACCCATTCTTTTGAAATAATTGTAATGCTTTGGTTTCTGATGCATCAGCCCCTGTTCTTACACAGCATTTACCTCTGCAAGGCAAAACTCTTTCAGAAAAACTGGTCATACATGGAGACCTCTTTGTGAAGTTCTCTCACTTTTGTTTGTTGTAAATATCTCCATCTAGAAGTGATACATGTTTCTAACACTTGGTGAATTCTAAATAGCATAAGATGGTAGAATCTGAGAAACCACACAAACCGAATGCAATCTGGAAGCATAGAGTAGTAGGCAAGTATGGTGACAAAGCTACTTCCAGCTCTGTTCCTACCACATAGTGGCCTGAGCCGCTCCATTTCTCTGAACTTTGATGGCTATCTTTTTAATGAGGGAGCTGGGCCACTTCCGTGACTACAATACATGTTTTGAAGTTTGTAAGTTACAACACCAGAACTTGGACTTGGACACATGGGGTCTTCATTTTTGGTATTATCTTTAAATGCTGATTATTTAGCATAATCTCTTAAGGCAAGTGATGCCTTGCCACCAAGATAAAGATTGTGTGAGAAGAAACAAAATCCTACTGCTTTTCTTTTTTTATGGTACATTTAAATATTTGCTGTGTTAGGCCGAGTTGTCTAGAGAAACAAATCCAGTGACACTCATCTATGTATAAGAAAGAGCTTTATATCAAGAAGTAATCCTTTATCCAGAAGGCATCCCAGTTAAGCCCCTGATGAATTCCCTCTGACCGTGGACCAGGCATGTCAACAGCCTTGCTGTCATGCAGAGTGCATTGGAAAGTGGATGACTGCAGATCTAGTTAGGTTACAATTTAGCACCCTATCAATTGATCTCCCTTATGATTGATTTAAATTTGTTCTAATTTTTAATATTTTCCATTTTCTGTAGATGTTTTTATTTTGTTTTATTGTGTTATTGTTGTAAGTTTGGCATTGTTTGTTTTTAATATATCTCTGTATATGAAATCCAGAATAAGTAAATCTATAGAGACAGTGACTGGATTAATGGTTCCTTGTGGCTATTGCAAGGGAGGTTGGGCACAGTGTGAGGAGCTAATAATAATGAGTACAAGAATGAAAAAAATGACCACACCAGCATGTGTGATCACGAGGTGCCAAAGGGATCAGTTATCAGGCATCAAAGAACAAAAAATCATATCATTGTGTGCTCACCTCCATGGTACGATGGCTGAAGACAAATGGATACATAAGTAAATGTGGTGAAGAAAGCTGATGGTGTCCGGCTATCAAATGATATAGCATCTGGGGTCTTAAAGGCTTGAAGGTAAACAAGCGCCCATCTAGTTCAGAAGCAACAAAGCCCACATTGAAGAAGTACAACAGCCTGTGCAATCACGAGGTGTCGAAGGGATCAGGTATCAGGCATCATCAGAACGAAAAATCATATCATAGTGAATGAGGGGGATGTGCAGAGTAGAGACCCAAAGCCCATTTGTATGCCACTGGACATCCCCTTACAGTAGGGTCTTGGGGAGGAGATGAGCCAGTCAGGATGTGATGTAGCAACAATGAAACATACAACTTTCCTCTAGTTCCTAAATGTTTCCTCCTCCCCCACTATCATGATCCCAATTCTACCTTACAAATCTGGCTAGACCAGAGGATGTTCACTGGTACAGATAGGAACTGGAAACACTGGGAATCCAGGGTGGATGATCCCTTCAGGACCAGTGGTGAGAGTGGCAATACTGGCAGGGTAGAGGGAGGGTGGGTTAGAAAGGGGGAACTGATAACAAGGATCTACATATACCCTCCTCCCTGGGGCACAGACAACAGAAAAGTGGGTGAAGGGAGATGTCAGACAGGGAAAGATATGACAAAATAATAATTTATAAATTATCAAGGGCTCATGAAGGAGGGGGGTACAGGGAGGGAGGGGAAAAATGAACTGATGCCAGGGGCTTAGGTGGAAAGCAAATGTTTTGAGAATGATTAGGGCAATGCATGTACAAATGTGCTTTATACAATTGATGTATGTACGGATTGTGATGAGAGTTGTATGAGCCCCTAATAAAACGATTTTTAAAAAATGAATAAAATGTTTTTAAACTGATTTCAATGATTATTGTACAAGTCTTCTTCATCAAATAAAATTATTGAATTGTATGATATGTGGGAATGCCAGCCCAGCCTAACTAAAGTCCATGCCTGTCAGGGCCCTTTTCAGACTCACGTAGCTGCAAACTGATGATGACAAAAGGTGAAACAGGAAGATCACGGCTGAGTGCAGAGTCACATGGACTCAAAGTTGGTGGAAACATGACAGGGCAGCGACAGCTCTCAGTGTTGGGCATATGACCTATAGCCAAGCCTGAAAACAGGCAGAGTCCCAACAAGCAGGAAGGCAAATGGGCAAAGAGAAGTGGAGTTCCCAGTGTCTCTCACTCTTACACAGAAAGGTTTTGATACCAAGGAGATATCATCAGGTGGCAATCCAATTTTAGGTTGGGCCCTACCCATACTATTAACCAAGAGTGTCTAGTTGACATAATCCCTAACCCTGACACTTGCCAGTCTATGCAAAGCTCTCACACCAACTTATTGGTGGTATTTTTCTTAGGTGCTGTGAAAAGAGTTCCAATGTAAAGTGACCATCTGTAAAACAGAACCAAACAATGCCTGGTCCTACGCCATTTTCACCATCATTACCATGGTTGAAACCACTGTGACAATCGCTGTGCCAACCCATCTCTTTATGGGTCCTCTGCTTTTTCACTGACCCTCTACTTACTAAGCATGCTGGCCTCCTCCAGAGACTGGTCCCTGCAGATACATGTCTAAAGTATGTGAGACAAAGTCTCAGCAGTTTCATTTCTGAGGCGCATTGTAGTTTACATCTTCCAAGACAGGTTTGTTCATTTTTCTGAAGGTCTATGGTATATTCAATATTTTTTACCAATACCATAATTAAAAGGCATCAGTTATCTTTGGTCTTCCTACATAATTGTTCATCTCTCATGTACAAAGAAGGTGTATTCAAGTACCACAGCTCAGGTTAGGAACAACTTAATCCTCAAAATTACATCATTGTTTTTGAACATTTTAAAGAGGTTTTGTGCAGATTTGCCCAGTGCAATATATCATTTGATTTCTTGACTTCTGTTTTCCTGGGAATTAATCATGTATCCAAGTAAAATAAAATCCTTGAAATTTCAATATTTTCTTTCTTATGATGATGTTCCTTGTGAATCCAGTCGTGAAGATTTTTGTTTTCTTTATATTGAGATATGATTGATAATGAAGGTCATAGTCTTTGATCTTCATCAGCAAGTGCTTCAATTCCTTCTCAATTTCAGCAAGCAAGGTTGTGCCACCTGCACATTGCAGGTGGTCATTGAGCCTTCCTCACACCTGATAAATGTGCCTGTTCAAATTATCTAGCTATTCTAATCATCTGCTCAGCATACAGACTGAACAAATATGATGAAAGGATACAAACCTAATTTTAAACCATTCAATATCCCCTGGTTCTGTTCAAACAACTGCCTCTTGGTCTATGTACAGGTTCCACATAAAGCACAATTAAGTGTTCTGGAATCATCATTATTTGTGATGTTAGCCACAATCAATTACCTACCTTTGCATAATCAACAAAACACAAGTAAACATCTTTCTAGTATTCTCAGCTTTCAGTCATGATTCATCTGATTGTTTGGTTGGTTGGTTTCATTTATATGAAATCCAGGATAGGTAAATCTATAGAGATTTTTACCTAGATAAATAATTTTTTTAATTATTTCATCAGGGGCTCGTACAACTCCCATCACAATGCACACATCCATCCGTTGTGTCAAGCACATTTGTACACTCACTGCCATCATCATTTTCTTTTTTTTAAGAGGCTGTAACAATTCTTTATTAGAAAAGACAGCCATTATCATTTTTAAAACTTTTTCCCTCCACTTGAGACCCTAGCATCAGTCCTTTATCATTTTCCCCTCCCTCCCTCCTGAACCCTTGATTATCTACAAATTAGTATCATTTTTTTCATGTCTTAAACTGACTGATGTATCCCCTCACCCGCTTCTCTGCTGCCCATCTCCCTGGGAAGGGTCTATATGTAGATCATTGTGATCTACCCCTCTCCCCCCACCTCCCTGTATCACTACTCTCAATATTGGTCCTGAGAGGGTTATCTGTCCTGGATTCCCTGCATTTCCAGCTCTCTTCTGTATCCATGTACATACTCTAGTCCAGCTGGACCATAAGAATTGGGGTCACGATGTTGGGGGAGGCATTAAATAACCAGAGGAAAGCTGTGTGTTTCAATGGTGCTACACTGTACCCTGATCGGCTCATCTCCTCCCCCGGCCCCTTTGTAAGGGGATGTCCAACTGCTACAGATAGGCCCTCGGTCTCCACTCTGCACTCCCCCTCATTCACAATGACACAATTTTCTTTTCTGGATCCTTGATGCCCAATACCCAATCCTATCGACACCCCATGATCACACAGGCTGGTGTGCTTCCTCCATGTGGGCTTCATTGCTTCTTAGCTAGATGGATGCTTATTTATCTTCAAGCTTCCAAGACCCCAGCTATCTTCTGATAGCTGGGCACCATCATCTTTCTTCACATTTGCTCACTCACCTACCCTGTCCTCAGTGATCATGTTGGGAAGGTGAGCATCAAGGAATGCCAGTTTAATAGAACAAAGCATTCCTGCATTGAGGGAGCATTCAACCCCAACACTAAACCCATAAATATTTGCACATAGATCTACTTCCCTATCATCACATACAAATATATTTACATATGTACATGCCTGTATTAAGACCTCTATAAATCAGCGATATATTTTGTTCCGTGTTCTTTCTTAATTCAGTTAAATTTCTGGCAGATCCCTGACAATGTATTGTTGCAAATAGTTTTGGATTATCTTCAGCAGAAGTTTACTTGCATATGATAATAATGATATCAGTCAATAATTTCCACATTCTGTTGGATCACCTTTCTTTGGAATGAGCACAAATATAGATCTCTTCCAGTCAATTGGCCAGGTAACTGTCTTCAAATTTCTCGGCATAGATGACTGAGTATTTCCAATTAAAGGAACATCATGTCCCTTTCTTGAAACATTTCCATTGGTATTCCATCCATTCCTGGAGCCTTGCTTTTTGCTAATACTCTCGTGGCAACTTAGGCTCCTTCTTCCAACACCGTTAAATTTTTATCATATGCTACCTCTTGAAGTGGGTGCACATTGTGCAATTTTTTTGGTACAGGGATTCCACGTATTTCCTCCATCTTTCCTAGATGGTCCTTCATCATTCAATATCTTGCCTTCATTGTTGACTAAGTGCTGTCAAATTATTTCTGACTCTTAGTAATGTACATACAACAAAACAAAGCATGCTGGTTCTGTGCCATCCTCACAAGCATTCTGATCACTGTGTCCATTCTTACAGCCACTATGTCAATCATCTCATTGAGAGCCTTCCTTATTTTTTTGTCACTAATTCTCTACCAAGCATGATACCCTACTTTAGGGATAGAATCCTTCAATACTTCAATGTGAGACTTGACTTTTTTTCTTCCATTCTTCCAGCTTGAGAAAACCCAAGCATTTCTTCCCTTTGAGTTTTCTAACTTCAGATCTTTGCTTTAGGTATTCTTACCATATTCATTTTCTGAGATGAGTGTAGGAGGTTGACAGCATGCTTGGTGCCACACAGCTGGAAAGACTGGAATGGGTTTTTGAGTGAGTCTGGACCCACTCTCGATAGCCATTTAAAAGCTGCTGTCAAATCTGGTGAAGAAAGCTGATGGTGCCCGGCTATCAAAAGATATAGCATCTGGGGTCTTAAAGGCTTGAAGGTAAACAAGCGGCCA
>NW_022103896.1:83851798-83853082 GCF_000313985.2 Echinops telfairi | reverse complement strand
AAATGATTTTTTTAAAAAGGATTGCAGCCTTCAATATAATTTACAATTTAATGTAAAGAAAATAATAATCCTTATAACTGAACCAATAGGTAACATCATATTGTTAAGGATTTCTTTTGCCTTGCTTGGATCCACAAGCAATGCTATTGGAAGCAGTAGTCAAGAGATCAATAAAGCATTGCATTGAGTATAGCTACTGCACAAGACTAAGGCGTGTGTGATCCAAGTAATTGTACATTCAATTACCTCATACACAAGTAAAAGTTGGATGTTGAATAGGAAAAAGTGAAGAAGAATGAATGCATTTGAATTATGGTACTGGCAAAGAATATTGAAAATGCCATGGACTGTCAAAAGAATAAACAAATCACTTATTATCTTGTTGAAACATTTTAATTTATTTTTCATCAATTCTTGAAGCCTTATTTTTGGTTTATGGCTTCAGTACAGCTTGGACTTCTTCCTTCAGTACCGTTGGTTCTTCATTAGAATTCTCCTGAAATGATAGAATGTCAGCTAATTCTTTTTGGTACAGTGACCCGGTGTCTTCTTCCCACCTCTTTTTAATGCTTCCTGAATCGCTCAATATTTTGCCCATGTAGTCTTTCAATATTGCAACCCGAGTCTCAAATTTTGTCTTGAGTAATTTCCATTGAAGATATGCTGAGGATGTTTTTCCTTTTTGAAAGAAGTACTGTATAGCCAGAATACAAAGATGGCAAGACTTCATGTCACATAGTCTGGACATGCTGTCATGGGAGATTAGTCCCTAGAAAATGACATCATGCTTGGTAAAGTGGAGGGGCAGCCAAAAAAATAAAAAAGAGAGAGGAAGATCCTCCACAAGATGGATTACCCCAGTGGCTGCAGCCTTGGTCTCAAACATAAGAACAATTGTGAAGATGGCCCAGGACAGGGCAGCGTTTTGTTCTGTTGTACAGTGGAACACACTCGAGGCACTAAACAACCAGTGATTCCAATGAGTTGCTAGCGTTGAAGATTATTAGACAAGCAAAGGGATTTCTCTTTCACTTCAGCAACATGATGCTTCTATTTCTGGTGACACTTTCCTTAGACTCAATGCAAAAAGAAAATGCAGAATAGCACAACCGTTCTTTTGTTTTCAGCCATGAATCATGCGTGTACAAAGATACTACATAAGGAGATCAAGCGTAACTTTGTGAGAGGGAAAATGATTTTGGGTCTTAAGTTTGCCCCTCAATAAGCGAAGTAGCAGAGATGAAACACACAACTTTCCTCTAGTTCATAAATGCTTCCTCCTCC
>NW_022103896.1:83848042-83851305 GCF_000313985.2 Echinops telfairi | reverse complement strand
GTAAGTTTGGATTGTGATAAGAGTTGTATGAGCCCCCAATAACATGATTAAAAATAATAATAATAAGGGAAGTACTGATGGCTTACTTTGGCTTAAGGAGCCTTAGTGGTACAGTGGGTTAGGTGCTTGACTACTAAGTACAAGATTGGCAATCCAAACCTGCAGCTGCTCCACAGACAAAGGATGCGAATATCGACTCCCATAAAGTTTCACAGTCTTACAAACTTTAAGGAGAAGTACAACTCTGTCCTATAGGGTGCTCTGAGTTGAAATGGGCATTATCCCAGTAGAGTCTTGTTTGGTTTGGCCTGGTAGACATATGTATAACAAAACATTGACCAATTCACCATTCTTTACATGTACAGTGCAGTGCTGTTGATCATATTCATCATATTCTGCAATCCTCCCCACTATCTCTTTGCAAATGTTGTGTGTGTTTTTATAAGGATTTCATAGCTGCTTTCAAATGGGTTTGGTGCTTCCATGTGCACTAAGAGATCTCAGGTAAGCAATAAGGAAGTGAAATTGAGCCAGCTCCCTGTGCCAGGTCTCGGGCTCTGCAGTGCCCTTAGCACATGAAAACCTCCTCGGGTGGCCTCCACACAAGGCCCTCTCTGCCAGTGGAGTGAGCCGGTTTCTCTAAATACAATAGAACTTCTGCCACTTTGAAGATAAGCTCTCACAGGCTGCCTAAAACAATAATTCTGTACTTTCTTTCCTGTTTCTAGATTTATTTTAAGTATTCATATAAAATGTCAGAGCAGCTGATAGCAGCCAGATCAGTTTGTATAAAACCAGCCGGGTGTTTGTAGTGTATTACAGCTATATTTGACACAGGAAGGCACTTACTCATGTGCGCTATCAGCACACCACACCCACCTTTGTGAGGACCCTTAAAGGCAAGATTTATCACTATGAACTTGACTAGATGGACAAGCCCTAATGGATAGTGCAGGGTGATTCTGAGAAGTTAGGGCTAAAACTGTACCCTCCACAACTCAATGCTGAGTAAAGGTCAGGAATGTGAAGCCCGGGCAGAGATAGTGTCTATTTAACTGTGTTTCGACTTTTCCACAAGTTGCCAAATTTATTCAAGTGTAAATCTGATGATATGGCAGCAGATAAGAGCATCCCTCCCCATGTACCTTTTCTGAAAGCTATTTCTTAACTTTGGATAGTTTGGTCCCCTGAACCAGGGTAAGAAAATCAACCTTCCCTCTTTATGCCAGCCAGTAAGTAAGTGACCTTCCCTGAATGGAAAAGACCAGCATTTGGGTCACGTTTTATGATGCACTAACTTCTCTTTCCATATATCATTTCATTTGCATATTACAGAGTTCTGTGAGGTGGGCACAGCAGGGAGGCATAGTCTATATACCCACTTTCCAGATTGGAAGTCTGAGGCCCAAGAGGAAAGTGAGATGACTAAGGGGGAGTTGTCCACAGAGATACCCCCGCCCACTCCAATGTTCTGGTAGGTCATGTGATGAGGATAGTCTATTTGAAGTGACTTTCACAAATCACCTCTCTCAACCTGATTCCACTTCTGAAATGAACATGATTGCATCTCCTGCATACCCCATGGGGCTAGTGTAGAACGATGTCAATGTTGTTGCTAGCTGCCATGGGGACAGCCCCTAACTCGTGGTGATCCCATAGACCATGGAACCCAACAGTAGTCATACCTGCGTCATCCTTATGAGCAGTTACCAATCAAACAATTGTGATTATTGATGATCACCAGGGCTTTCTTCCTAGTTCATCTTTGTCTGAAAATACTGCTGAAACCTGTTTGATACCACAGCAAACCACAAGCCTCCAGTGACAGACAGGTAGCAGCCCAACAAAAAATGGATTGACTGGGAATCAAAACCAGGTTTCCTGTATGGAAGTTGGGAATTCCACCACTGGACCACAGCTACCCTTATAGAAAGAACAGGTTCATATTTTTCCATGACACAGCAATGTTTTTAAGTGTCTCTAGGGAATTACACTCTGGAACCAGACTGACCACGGCACTTCCTAACCTCTCACTAACCACTCACTAACCTCTCACTAACCTCTCACTAACCACTCACTAACCTCTCACTAACCTCTCACTAACCACTCACTAACCACTCACTAACCTCTCACTAACCACTCACTAACCTCTCACTAACCTCTCACTAACCACTCACTAACCTCTCACTAACCACTCACTAACCTCTCACTAACCTCTCTGAGCCTCAGTGTCCTCTCCTGGAAAATAACAAACTTGAATCTCAGATGTTTTTCTTTTTATTACATTTTCAAACAATTTTTTAAGTTAGAATGAACCACCACATATTCATTACCTAATCCCAAATTTGTGTTTCCTGAATTAACCTAAACTAGATCTTACATATCTACCATTTCACCCATGTCTAACTAATACCTGTGTGATTTTCTTGCTTGTTTTTGAGATTCAGAGTGCTTTATTAGGAAATTGTTGGAAGGAATAATAAAATGAAATGCAATAATAGTTAACATCATTCGTACATTAAAATTTGGTTCAAATAACGAGGCTACCATAGAAAATTTTCCAATGCTTTTATTATGATGTAACAACATAAGTATACAATAAAGTTTGTAAGAATCTTTTATCATTTGAGACAATTATGAATGTACACTAATTTGAAAAGTGTGACAGTTATGAGTGTACACTATTTTGAAAAGTGTGACAGTTATGAATGTACACTATTTTGTAAAGTGTGACAGTTATGAGGGTACACTATTTTGAAAAGTGTGACAGTTATAAATGTACACTATTTTCAAAAGTGTGACGACTAGTACGTGTACATTCTACTGCAGACTCACAAAGAGAGGACACGTGGTCATGCAGTGAAACCCGTGAGAGCTGCAGCTCCAGGGCACTGCTTTGTTTTTCTGGATATTCCAAATTTTCCACCTCTGACATAGTGCAGTCTTTCCTATTTCTATCATTATCGATTAGTAGAATACATGTGAATTTTCCTTTTCTGACAGAGTTCACTATAATATAATTAAAAACCTGGACACGAACATTTTTATGATGAAGAACATTGAATAGACACAGAATAAGGAAGACGAAAGGAGAATCAGTGCACTCGGATTATGGTGCTGACGAAGAAGGAAATAAACAATTCCATCTCGGAAGGAATAAAGCCAGAATGCTCCTCAGAGGCAAGGATGGCCAGACTTCCTCGCACATACTTGGGACATGATGTCAGGAGACATGTGTCCCTGGAGAAGGACGTCATGCTTGG
>NW_022103896.1:83843486-83847816 GCF_000313985.2 Echinops telfairi | reverse complement strand
ACAATGGAGGAGCAATAAAAAAAAAAAAAAAGGAAGATCTTCAGCAAGATGGATTGACAGTGTGGCTGCAATGGGCGCCAGCCTAGGGTCAGGCATCAGACCATGGGGAGGAGGACCCTGTTGTAGATAAGGTCACTGTGAGTTGGAACTAACTTGAAAACACCCAGCAACAAGATGAAAAAGTATGGAAACCATAAAATGGTCACAGCTTTAGTTACATATTCGAAGAAAAGGAATCCTGGTGATCTGATAAGTTAAACAGGGCTGGGGTGACGGGGGTGCTAATTGCAAGTTCGGGAATTAGAACCCACCAGCCACTCAGAGAAAGAAAGATGAGGTTTTCTACTTTGGTAAAGATTTATAGCCTAGGAAACCATGGAGAAAACTTCTACTCTGCTTGACAGTTCCATTGGCATGTACTTCACATAGCATACAATCCAATAGCTCGATCATATTACTAAGAGCAGGGCAACCATCTCCACAATCAACTTTAGACATGTACTTCCTTTGTACCCATGCTCATCAGCTCCCCACCTCCCCACCAGCTTCGCCATCAGACCTCTCACTAAATCATCAGCACACTCACTGTCTCTATAGCTCTACTCAGCCTGGATTTCACATACAGAAAAACACAACAAAACACTGCACTCCACATGAAAACAAGGCTACTCACATCCCTGGTCTGTGGTCAGAGAGAATTCACTGGAGGCTGAATCCATGTGTGGACACTGTGAATGGATTGGGGGCTCCCACTGTCAACCATAGCGTTCTGAAAACCAGGTGTTCACAATTTAAGCTCAGATACCATCCTCTCCATCAGGTTTGGATTTGATCATTGCCAATCCTTGGATCACACAGGTTGATGTGCTGCTTCTTTGTGGGACTGGTTAACACCTCACTCAGATGGCTACTTGTTCAAAGACAACCCTTTAAGACCCCAGAAGCTATTCTTTCTTATAGGCGGGCATCATCTAATTTCTTCGTACAGCACCCATATCTTCAGTGATCTCTTGGTGAACTACAAGCAGGTATATATAATAAGGACTAATTGTTCTTAGATTGGGGTTAGAATTAATTAGGGTCACTGTGATTTGGAATCAACTCAATATAGTGGGTAATGCAAATATATATATGTTAATCTATATAATTTTTAAAGGGAGGGGAAATCTTAAGTTAAAGGCTTACAATAATATTTCTTGAATTATAGTTTCACATGTAAAGAAGATTCTACCTTAGCATATACTTGATAGCTTTTTTGTTTGTATTCTCATTGCTAAAATTTTATTTCGTCAACCAAACCTAAAGTATTATCAAAAGTCTTGCAAGTGTGAATTTTAAAACTATTTAGCATACGTAATAAGTGACTCGATGCAAGGAGAAGAATTCCTGATTTATTGCAGATGAAATTCCTAGACTTCTTAGAAAATCGTTCCAAAATTCATTCAAAAGATTGCCATTAATATATCAGTTTTCACTGTTGCCATCATTTAAGTATATATATATTTTTAATCACCACCATGCAATTTCATAACTAACAAAACTAACATTAATTCTTAAAAACAATCTAGTATTTAAACCACAGTCAATTTTTTCTATCATTGAAAGATTGCTAAAAGCAATTCCAAAGACTTTTCCCTCAACAATAGACAGGACAAAAATCCACTCTTACCTACAAAAGAAAGGTGAGACTATGTATGATTACAAATCTAGATGGCTTAAAAGTCTTTTTCTTAACATGCTGGGATGGAATTCTCATCCTCTGGAGTTAAGGAATTTTTCATATAGTATTCCTATCTATTCTAAAACGTGGTCTTTCTGCCTATGGTGTAGTAAAGACACAGTCAAGCTTTGTCAGCGCTCAAGCTTATTCTGAGCCAAAGTCTTTCTCTTAGCACTTCTAACCTTGATGTCCGCTTCATTTTACCCACATGACAATGCTGCATAAACTTTTTTTGGGGGGTTTATGACTTTCTTCTATTTTTTGTGCCTTTTTCTAATTCCAATTTAATTCACCATTGTTACTAAAATACTGTCACTCTTTGATACAGTACTCTAAAGAGAAATTTTCATTATTCAGAGAAGATTTTGACAGTCAAAAGTCAGAACTATTGAACCAGGTGCCTCTATATGTTGGAGGAGGGACCAATGAAAAGCTTCCCTTGAATCTCATTGAAAGGACCCTATTTGGTCCTTCTCATTAACCATTGTGCTGCCAAATTACAGGGAATTTCAAGCTGGATCACTCTGTCTCAGCTGAAGAGAACTAAATCGCCTTCCGGTATTGTTAAATGACTGAAAAATTAAACTGAACTTCAGACACTGGCATGGCCATAGCCAGAAGCAGGCAACAGCATAGAAGACTGCTGACCCAGAAATCAATGTACACGCTTTATCTCTCCTTTGACTTTTGCTATGGTCATACCGCCACCACTGGTCTATCAGTTGGTGGCACTGTAGAGGCTTGTGTGTTGCTATGATCCTGGAAGCTATGTCACTGATATATCAAATCCAGCACAATCACCCAAAGTTAACAGTTTTCAGCAGAGCTTCTAGAGTAAAAACAAACTACGAAGAAGGAATCGATTGTCCACTTTAAAGGAATCAGCCAGTAAAAAATCTTCTTTAAAAAAATCATTTTATTGAGGCCTCATAAAACTCCTATCACAATCCATCCATCCATCCATTGTGTAAAGCACATTTGTACATTTGTTGCCCTCATCATTCTCAAAACATTTGCTTTCTACTTGAGCCCTTGGTATCAGCTCCTCATTTTCTCCTCCCTCCCCGACCCTTCCTCCCTTATGAACCCTTGATAATATATAAATTACTATTTATTCATGTCTTACACTGACCAATGTCTCCCTTTTCTGTTGTCTGCCCCTGTGGGAGGGGGTTATATGTAGATCATTGTGATCGGTTCCCCCTTATTGGAAACAAAGAGTAAGGATTGGTATTTGGGAAATATGGCCTTGGTGATAGAAATTAACCTAGAGTTCCCATGGTATACTTTTTCAAGACCAGCATCTTCATTGTAAACACCTTTCCAACAACATAAACACCAAGTGCATACTTGGACCTCACCAATGGAATATACAGGAATCAACTTATCTACATCTGTGGGAAGAAATGATGGAGAAGCTCAATATCATCAGCCAAAGTGAAGCCCAGGGCTGACTATGGACCAAACACCAATCACTCCTTTGTAAGTTCAAGCAGAAGTTGAAGAAAATTAAGACAAGTCCATGAAAGCCCAAGTACCCTCTTCACAATATCCCACCTGAATTCAACGATGTTCAGAACAGATTTTGTGCATTATCATTAGTAAAAGAAGACCTGATAAGCTGTGGAATGATATCAAGAACATCAGAAATGAAGAAAGAAAGGGGCCATTAAAAGGGCAAGAGAGCCGAGGCAGCTGTGGGATGGGGGCAGGCACGGGGACGGCATGAGGGCCCAGAGCCCAGGGGGCTGAGGTGCCCGCTGCCTACCCAGGAGCAGCGTGTCCTCCATGGAGGCTGGAGGTGAGTGCAGTTGGGTGCCAGAATAAATAAATAAATAAGAAAGAAAGAAAGAAACCTGAAAAGGGATGTCCAAAGGGACTATAAAAATTGCTCTTGCTCATAGAGTATATAAAGTACATGGAAAAAATAATTAAGTAAAAGAGCTGATTAGAGCATCCCAAAGGGCAACTCAAGAAGACAAAATATTATAATGAAATGTGCAAAGACCTGGATTTAGAAAGCCAAATGGGAATAACATGCTTAGGATAGCTAAAGCTAAACAGACTGAAGAAAAAAATTCAAGTCTTGAGTTGAAATATTGGAGGATTCAATGTGAAAAATATTGAGTGATGCAGAAAGCATCAAAAAAAGATGGAAGGAATATATATAGACAGTCTCTGTACCAAAAAGAATAGGTTGACATTCGAACATTTCAAGAGATACCATGTGATCAAGAACCAATGGTACTGGGGGACAAAGTCCGAGCTGCACTGAAAGCATTAGCAAAAAATAAAGCTTCAGAAATTGGTGAAATCCCAATTGAAATGTTTCCATAAGCTAATGAAGCACTGGAAGCACTCACTCATTCTAGCTGTTGGAAGACAGCTACTTGGCCAAGCAACTGCAAGAGATCCATTTTGCACCCATTCCAAGGAAAGGTTATCCAACATAGTTCAGGAATTATTGAACAAAATCATTGTATTAGTCTAGGTACTTTGGAGAAACAAATCCATGGCGACTCATGTATAAGAGAGAGTTTTATGTAAAGAAAAGGTGCATCACGAAAACATCCCAACCCAATGCTGCCCAAGCCCACAAGTCCAACATTA
>NW_022103896.1:83837834-83843215 GCF_000313985.2 Echinops telfairi | reverse complement strand
GAGGCTTTACCACCCATTTATCCCTCCGCCTTTCAACCAGCACCACATGTGATTATCGGCCAGGCTGGCACAATTAACTAACTCAATCATTAATATCATATGAAAGTAAAATTTGACTGAGATAATTCAAAAATGTACATTGACAGGGACCTGCCACAAACTTAAGTCAGATCCAGAAAAGGATGTAGCACAAGGGATATCATTGCTGATGTCACATGAATCTTGGCTAAAAACAGAGAATACCAGAAATGTATTACTTGCATTTTATTGACTATGCCATGACAGTCAATTGCATGGATCATAACAAACTGTTGATAAGATTGAAAAGAATGGAAACCCCAGAATGTTTCATTGTGTTGATGATGTAGCTCATACAATGATCAAGAGACAGTCTTTCAAATATAAAAAAGAATAGTGCATGGTTTAAAATCAGGAAAGATGTATGTCAAGGTTTTATCTTTTCACCATTGGCAATCTGTATGCTGAGCAAATAACAATAGAAAATGGACTATTTGAGGAAGAATTCAGCATTTAGACCGGAGGAAGGCTTATCCATAACCTTTGATATGCAGGTAACAGCCTTGTTGTTGAGAGCCAAGAGGACCTGAAGCACTTGCTAGTGAAGAAGCGCTTGCTAGTGAAGGCCAGTGCAGCCTGCAGGATGGAATGCAATTCAGTGCAAACCAAAGCCAAACCAAATCCTCACAGTAGGCCGCATCAAGATAGATGGGAAAAAAGACTGCACTCGTTGCAGATTTCATCTTGCTTGGATTCACAATCAATGCTGATAGAAGCAGCAATCAAGAAATCAAACAACGTATTGCCTTTGGCAAACCTACCGTTCAAGGCTTCTCTAAATGCTTGAAGAGCAAGCATGCCACCTGACCAAGATGGAACAAATACACAGAATCACTATATACCAAAAAAGCTGGTTGACATCCAAGCATTTCAAAAGGTAGCATGTGACCAAGAATTGATGGTACTGAAAGAAGAAGTCTAGTTTCAATCACCTCATAGGTGCATCAAAGTTGGACAATGAATAAAAAAGATCAAAGAATTGATTTATTTGGATTATGGTGCTGGCCAAGAATATTGAATATGCCCTGCACTGCTAGAAGAACGAACAAAAAAGAAGTACAGCCAGAATGCTCCTTAGGAATGAAGATGGCAAAACTTCATCTCACATACTTTGAACATATCATCAGGGGAGACGAATCCTAGGATAAGGACATAATTCTTGGTAAAGTAGGAGATCAGCAGAAAAGAGAACGAGCCTGAATGAGATGGACTGGCCCGGTGGCCGCCGCCTGGGCTGCACCTAACAGCAATGTGAGGATGGCGCAGGATCAGGCAGTGCCTCCTTCCGTTATCCAGAGGGGTCCCTAGGAGTCTGCTGAAGCTACTCAACAGCACCCACCAACAGAGTCGGTCTCTACTACCATGTTCCTGGATTGAGCATATACTTATTCTCACTATTTTAAGCAATTTGATTATTGGAGAAGTGGTGCCTTTCCAACCTTAAGTCAATCCTGCCTTCCCTGGTGGGTCTCCACTGGACTAGATACATAAATATATAAATGCAAGAACAATGGAGAAATGATTAATTATTATAGGAAACCACTATTCCAAGAATTTCCACTAATAAATGCCCTCTTTTTTCATTTGAACAAAACACAGGACATGCTTAATCTTTAGTTTTAACACAACCTTTATCGCTGATTAAAGTTGTTCAGGAAGAGTTAAAGAATCTTTCAAACCCACAAACAGAACTCTTTGTATTGTTTATCTATATCAACCCCTGAGGGAGGGCTGCATCTAGTGAACTCCCCAAGCAGAGAGAATAAGTCAGGTTGCTCAGGTTGTTTAATTGGGAACAATTAAACCACTGCAATCTGAATAATACAGCCTCACCAGATCCATGGAATAACTTCCAATATTCAGATGTGTGCATGGAAAGCCCTACAAGCTACCGATTGGTTCCCAAACTGGCTGAAATACTCAGTTATCTATTGAGTTGCCCTTAATGGCATATTTTGGTTGCGCCAAATCAAACTTCGTCCTGGCTTTCAGCAAACTGGATTAGAGAGCGTGTCTGGGCCTGAGATAAACCCAAGGGCCTGTTGTAACTGAACTCCCTTTACCAACCATCTTTAGACTGACTTCTCAAGGATCCCTCATGCCAACTTCCATTTTTTAAAGCAGTGCAGTCCCCACGGGAGGGTGCTGCCCAACTCACACTGGGGAGACAAACCCAGGTGAGTGTTTTGGGACATTTCCTGCAGAGTTATCTTGACATTATGGAGCTGTCTTGGGCTGGAGTCTGCAGAGAAGCAAAGTCACTGAGGGTTACACATGTGTACGTATACAGAGAGAGACTTGGAGGGAAAGATTTCTCTCAAGGAAATGGTTCACATCGTTGTAGAGGCGAGCAAGGTCCAAGTCAGTGGGTCACTTATCACGCTGGAGACTTATCTTGACTCACGTAACCACAGAAGCTGGTGGCCCCCCTGGCCAGCAGGTGGATGGCTGCTGCTTGCTCATGGGCTGTAGAGACTAATGAATCCAAGTTCAGTAGGTAAGATGTTAGGCCACTGACTCAGAGACTATACAAGTTTACTAATCCTTATATTGGCAGGCAATGTGGCGGACAGTTGACTGAAATCCAAAGTCTTGATGGTGAAGAGCCAGGTGCAGGATTCAGATCCAGCAAAAAGAAAACAGTCCCACAACTGTTACTGTACAGCAGGGGTCCTCAAAACTACGGCCCGCAGGCCACAAGTGGCCCACCAAGGACATTTATCCAGCCCACTGGGTATTTTGGCCCCATTTTGTTTTTTTAACTTTAAAATAAGATATGTGCAGTGTGCATAGGAATTTGTTCATAGTGGTTTTTTTTTACACTATACTCTGGCCCTCCAATGGGTCTGAATCCAGTGAACTGGCCCCCTGTTTAAAAAATTTGAGGACCCCTGCTGTAGAGGATGGCAAGTTCTAAATCCATGGGTCAGATGTCAGATAGGAAGCTTCCACAGAAAGGGGCAAATCTAAGACCAGCAGGTAAAATGACAGGCTGATGACTATCGAGGAAAATGAATTCAAGGTCAGCATGTAAATTATGGAGGCTGCTGACTCAGATGTGCAAAAGCTAATGATTCCCAGAACCATTAAGTCACACAGCAAGCAGCTTGTGCAAGTCCAGAGAACTGGAGATCAGATGATAATGAGGTCAAGTAAATAAATGAGTTTTCATTTAGGTTCATCAGTCCAATAGGTCCCAAGCCCATTTTGTAATGATTTTCCCAGTTCCAAAATGCATAATTGGAATCCACATTCAGAATAATCCTCCTAAACTGGAATCCAAAGGGAGCCACATTGCCTGGTGAACCTCTTTGAATTTGGGAGGCAACATACCTCCTCATTTGGGCATGCTACCCCAGGCTATTTATCAAGTGATTAAGAAAGTTGCTAAAAGCAGGGAAAATAAAGAAAGAAAAAGGGGCATGGGTAGCAGGGGAACGGGGCACTAACCCACCCAAGGGTCGGGTCTTGTTTATATCTCCAAAGGGGAGGGAGAAAAGGACCAAACTTCAACCGGTGCATCAAGACATGAAAGCAGCATACTGGCATGAAGCAGTGAACCCATAGAGAGGTCTGCAGGGCCAGCCCCAATCCCAACTACGTGGACACCCCTCTCCTTCCCACTCCACCGACCCCCAACTAGGATGCATTTCAGAGAACAGGACTGAAGCTACAGTATAGGGGGCACATCTGAACAGAGCAGACAGGAGCAAACTAAAAGGGAAAGAGAGGGAACGAGAGAGAAGAACACATCCTGACCCACCAAGCCCTAGGATGATATTCCAGCCAATGCACAGAGAGGACCATAGTGCCGGCCCCACCATGAGACACAATGTCCCTCACTGACCCATAGTGCTACGGGGGACAACACTGGAGACACAGTGTGAGAATTGTGCCCGATCTGACCCCACCACACAGGGTGAAACACTAAGGGCATGCATCAGAGCAGCAAGGGGAGCAAAGCATTGAAGTCCCTGAGGAATACCAAAAATAGACTTTGGGACCAGGGCATGGTACCCCATCAGACTCAACCAGAAAACACTTATAAAGGTCAAAAAACAGACCTGGAACTATTTATAGGCTTTTCTTTGTTGTTGTTGTTTTGCTTTGTTCTGTTTTTGTGCTTATTATTGTTTTTGCATGACTACCCAGATAAAATAAGCAGGATAAACAATTCAGAGGAGAAAACAATGGTCTGACGGTTGGGGAGGGGTGGTGGGCACGGGAGAGGAGAAGGTAGGGCAAAGGAAGTGGGGTGCCAACAAACCCAGGGACAAGGGAACAACCAGTGATCTAAAATCAATAGCAAAGACGGCATAAGATTCCTGGTGGGGTTTGATCAAGTGCAATGTAGCCGAGAGGAATTATTGAAAGCCGAATGAAAGTCAAACATGATATTGGGACAAGAGAAAAGTAAAAGGAAATAAAGGAATGAACTAGGAGGCAAAGGACATTTATAAAGGTCTAAAGACAAGCATGTACACATGTAAATATATTTATATATAACAAAAGGAAAATAGGTCTATGTATATATATCTATATGTTAGGGGTTAAGGAAGCAGATGGACATTGGGCCTCTACTCTAGTCCTCCCTCAATGCAATAATACATTGTTCTAATAACCTGGCATTTTGTGATGCTCACCTTCCCGACACAATCACTTAAGACAAATGGGTGCATAAGCAAATTTGGTGAAGAGAGAGGATGGTGCCTGGCTTTCAAAAGATATAGCACCTGAGGTCTTAAAGGCTTGAAGATAAGCAAGCGGCCATCAAGTTGTGAAGCAACAAAGCCCACATGGAAGAAACACACCAGCCTGTGTGATCATGAGGTGTCAATGGGATCAGTTATCAAGCATCAAAGTCCCAGAACAAAAAATCATACAGAAGTGAATGAGGGGGAGGGCAGTGTGAAGACCCAAAACCCATCTGTAGAAAATTGGACATCCCCTCACAGAGGGGTCACAAGGAAGGGACAAGCCAGTCAGGGTGCAGTATAGCACCGATGAAACATACAACTTTCCACCAGTTCTTTAATGCTTCCTCCCCCCTTCCCAACTATCATGACCCCAGTTCTACCTTATAAATCTGGCTAGACCAAAGCATGTACATGGGTACAGATGAGAGCTTGCAACATGGAGAATCCAGGACAGATAAACCCCTCAGGACCACTAATGAGAGTAGTGATACCAGGAGGGGAAGAGGAAGGTGAGGGGAGAAAGGGGGAACTGATCACAATAATTGAGATATAACCCCCTTCCAGGGGGGTGAACAACAGAAAAGTAGGTGAAGGGAGACAGTGGTC
>NW_022103896.1:83826326-83833086 GCF_000313985.2 Echinops telfairi | reverse complement strand
ATGTCCAACACCAAGCCACAAAGTCCTCCTCCATCTCATAAAACAGACACAATGATGCCGACTGTAGGAGGAAAGCCAAGTCAGTGAATGGGTAAGCATCTCAGCGCTGGCAGGGGTCTCCACGTGGATGCTCCAGCACCCTGGGCTGCATTGGGGTAGGTCCATGTGGCTTCTCCTTGGGGATGTCTTGCAGGAAGTCAGCCTTGCCAGATGAAACAGGGAACTGCTAAGGCAGCTGCACCCTGGTGCCGACCTGGTGCAACCATCACAAAGAGACCCGAGAACTCGAAAGGCGAGGCTCACCAAGCCATTTATCCCTCCGCCCTTCAATTAACCCCACATGTGTTTATCGGCTAGGTTGGCACAATAAACTAACTCACATGGAAAAGTCAGCATTCTGTTTTTAACTGGAATTAACACTCTGAATATGAATTTACCTTCCCTGTCTTCCAAAACTACCATCCATGGATCTCCAGATGGCCTTACTCATTGTCCTAGCATCCCACATGGCACCATTTCCTTGAGGTAAACCAGTCACTCAATCTCTCTGATACACACACACACACACACACATACACACACACACACACGGAGAGAGAGAGATGTCATATAGTATATATGATTGGTTTTGCTTCTTTAGAAAACCCAGCATAAGATGTCCATTCCTTTCAGGACAACTCTGCTGAAAAATTCCAAAAATACTTGCCTAAGCTCCTCTACCCAGTGTATCTGGCAGCACTCTCACGTGCTTTACAACATGGACACTGGAGTATGGGATCCTACAAAGCTTGGTTTGGGAAAGCCAGTTGATTGTTGAAGATAATTTGGGAACCCAGGAGTTATATTTGCTAGACAGAGTGAAAGTCTAAGTGTTATTCCCCTTTTGTCTAACCAAAGTGGAGTCTTGGTGCTGATCACTATAGTGGATGGAATGGTTAATTTGGAAAAACATGCAGATGTATGAACCAAAAAGTAGTCCAAATATTTCCTAAAACTCTTCTCTAGGAAATGTGGGATCTACTCTGCATCCATTTAAATCACAAGCCAGACTTAAGACAGTGTGTATGACACTTTACAGAGTGTTTCTATATGCATGCTTTCATCCAATACCTGATGAACTATCTCCCCTTCCCCCTTCTCGGTGGGTACATTGAATCTGTGCATCAACACTGTCCAGTAGAACTTCTTGTGATGACTGAAATGTGCAGTATGTGCGTGGTCCAACACAGCAATCACTAGTACATACAACAATGAAGCACTTGAAATGTGACAACTGTAATGGAGGAATTTGATTTTTAAGTTAATTTAAAGAGCCACATAAAGCTAGTGGTCACAGTAGTCAACAATGCAGCACAACTAAAAGAGTGTTTATCCCGTGTTCATTGATTTGGTAAGATGCATAGCCTGGATTCTCCTATTGCAACATAAATTCTTCCTGGGTTCCTTAAGTTAATCATCAACCTGAACTTTATTGTAAGTATAAACCTGGTAAGAGGAAAGCACACAAAATAACTGAAATAAACTTTTCCTTATGTCCACTTAGGCTTGAATCTGTTGAGCAATGTCATTATAATGTATATTCCATCACCTTGGTTAAGTTTTCACCCGGGCTGTGAGTGAAAGAATGAGCTTCTGAGTCCAGTAATACAAGTCATTGGTTAGGACTACTCATCAACTTTCTGAGAGGAAGAATAGAAGCAAAGTTTCCCTTTGATCGATTCTGGTAGCAATTCATTCCAGTAGGTTCTAGGCACCAAACAGAAGTCACAATCTGACACTTCCTGTCCATCAACACTGGTCAGATCAATTGAGAGGACATAGGCCAATCGAGAGGAGGAATGTGGAAAAGAGCAAGCCTTTGTTAAATTTCATGTCTCCGCTGAAATAGAGACAAGGGGGAATAAAGAGCCAGAGTCAATTTCAAGAGTAAGCATCTTCATTTATCTTGAGGATCTGAATCTAGCCCTCTATGAATGTAAAGGAATACTTTAGTCTTTGAGGCTGCTGGCCATCATTTCCTTACTCTTTGTCGGGCATCAGGCTATCTTTATCTCGACTCTGCGAGTTATGGGATTTGGGAATTGGCAGAGAAAACCTGCTAATGACAATATGCTCAGCTCCTGTCCAACTAACGCCTTTAGGAAGGTGTGGCTAGTCCTGCCGTGTGAAGCTGCAAGATTTTCGACATGCTGTACATTCCTATCTTTTTCACCTCCCTTCAGATAGGTCCCTTCCTTCCTGGCCAGATAAAAGTGCAGGTCAGCTGGGCAGGTGACCCTCACCTCCACCCTGACTGAGTCAGGGGCCACGTTTCAAGCATCATTATTAATAGCTGGGCATACTAATGCTTCCTGAAGAACACGATAAGAACCACACAGACTCAGAAGGAAATAAAGCCATGACTCAGCAGGGAAAGATTCTTGGTTGATCCAAGTATATTGGTGGAAGGTCTCTTTCCTGGTATCTGTCTGCAGATTTGATACTGTATGGGATTAGGATGAGCTGCCATGGAAATTCAGATTGATCACAGGCATTCTCTGTCCCATGACACTCTCCAGCCCTCCAGCTAATGAACAAAAGTACCTATGTCCTGTGTCCATTTTCCCGTTAACTTAATTATAATGCCAGTTCTCTTCTCCAAATGACAATTCATTTGTCAAAGAGAGAAAGCCTAACATGCTGTGAGAGTTGTGTTCAGGGCTTACATACATCTCAGATAATCTTATCCATCTCCCTGAGAAGTGGGAAATATTAACTATATTAGAGAAGTTGGATGAACTGGAGCTCAAGGGGGAAAGTAATTAATACCCCATGTTCACCTAACTATTTAGAAGAGTCAAATGGAAACCAATATTAATTGTTCCTTCAGAGATTTTTCCAAGGCTTCCAAAAATCTTTCCAAGGTTTTTGTGGAGTCCCTGGGTAGTAAAGATGGTGAATGTGCTTGATTACTAACCTAAAGGTTAGCAGTTCAAATCTACTCTGAAGGGTGTCAGAAGAAAGACATAGTAGGCCTATTTTAGAAAACAAAACAAAACAAAACAAAAAATCAGCCATGAAAAGCCCTATGGAGCAGTTCTACCCTGACGTAAGTGAGTCTTTATGGGTCAGAATCAAATCCACAGCATGCATTTGGGTGATCCATGGCAGCCCAGGTGGTGGCAGTAAGCTTTTCCTACCCTTGCCACTTCAGACAAGGTGAGCTGAATAAGGTTGAAGATGCGCTGGAAGCCTTTAAGACTTTCTCTTCAAAACTCGATGTGGTTAAAAAAAAACACAACTTTTTATGGTTCTACTCAGAGAAATATCACACCTTAAATCCACAGCTCTTTATTTTGTCTGTCACCTAATTACTCGGAAGCATAGGAACAATTGTATGGATGGCACGGGACCGGTCCCCTTCCCGTCTGTTGTGCACAGGGTTGCTATGGCGCCGAGCCCACCTGATGGCACCCACCAACGCCTTTCTCTCTCCAGCCAAGCCAGGGCACAAAATGTGAGACCACAAAGACGGCAGCAATCAGAAGAAATAACATTCCAATGGAATTTAGTATTTTCGTTTTTATCATGATGAAATACATATATACCAAAAACATGTCGTTTCAATTATTTTCCTTATAAAATTCAGAGACATTAATTACACTCATCATGTTGTATAATAATACCTGTTACACATTTCCAATTTCTTATCTTCCTTATCAAAAACTGGATCCCATAAATAATCCTCCATCCCCATTTTATCCTCCCACTTGACCCTGGTACCCACTAATTAACCTAGGTGCCTATTCACTTGTCTAAACTAGATTCTCCATATAATTGGGATCACACAATATTTGTTGTTCTGTATCTGACATTTCATTCAGCATCCATGTCATAATAGGTATCAGAATTTCATTTCTCTTTATGGCGAATAATGTCTCATTGTGTATGTACAATTCATTGTGTTTATACATTCATCTGCTGATGAAAAATTGGGTTCTTTTCACCTTTTGACTATTGTGAATAATAAAGTAATGGACACTGGTGTGAAAATACCTGTCTGACAATCAGATAGACGTGAACGATGGGGGCTGGAGTGGAGACCCCAAAGCCCATCTGTAAACAATTAGACATCCCCTCACAGAAGGGTCACAAGGAAGGGACGAGCCAACCAGGGTACAATATAGCACCGATGAAACATACAACATTCCCTTAGTTCTTTAATGCATCCTCCTCTCCCCCCCACCCCACTCACCAACACCATGACCCTAGTTCTACCTTACAAATCAGGCTAGACCAAAGCATGTACACTGATAGAGATAAGAGCTCTTGACACAGAGAATCCAAGAGAGATAAATACCTCAGGAACAATAATGGGAGTAGCAATACCATGAGGGTAGGGGAAAAGTAGGGGGAGGAGGGGAAGAAAGGGGAACAATCACAATGATCAACATATAGCCCCCTCTTCCCAGGGACATGAGCAACAGAAACATGGGTGCAGGGAGACAGAGGATGATGTAAGATATTAAAATAATAATAATTTATAATTTATCAAGGATTCACGAAGGGGGGAGTGGAGCTGATACCAAGGCTCAAGAAGAAAGAAACTGTTTTGAAAATGATGATGGCAACATATGTACAAATGTGCTTGATACAATGGATGTATGGATTGTTATAATAGTTGTAAGAGCCCCCAATAAGCTCTTCCGCCCTCTTCGCTTCTTGCTGTGCCTGTCCACGCCTTGTCACCATGCCTCGCAAAATAGAAGAGATCAAGGACTTCCTGCTCACAGCGCTGCAAAAGGATGCCAAGTCTGTCAAGATCAAGAAGAACAAGGATAACGGGAAGTTCAAGGTGCAGTGCAGCAGGTACCTCTACACTTTGGTCATCACCGACAAGGAGAAGGCCGAGAAGCTGAAGCAGTCTCTGCCCCCAGGTCTGGCAGTGAAGGAGCTGAAATGAACCCAGTTGGCTGATGCAAACTATAATAAAAATGTTTTTTAATCTTAAAAAAAAAAAAGAGCCCACAATAAGATGATTTTTTTTTTAATACCTGGTTGAATCACTGTTTGGATATATACCTAGAAATGGAATTTCTAAGTCATATGGTAATTTTAAGTTTAATTATTCAGTATAAATATTTTTAAAATAAGATTTAATGCCAAAGACCAGCATTAATAGAATTTTTTTAGTTTGTTTTTTAAAGAAGGTTACAAATAGATGCCCATGAGTAGAAGAGTGGATAAATAAACTCCGGAACATATGCACAAGGGGATACTATTGTCATTGTTGTTAGGTGCCATCGAAACTGATGCATGGCGACACTATACACAACAGAACAGAACACTGCCCAGTCCTGTGCTAGACTCACAATTGTTCCTGTGCTTCAGCCCATTGTCACAGCCATTGTGTCAATCCATCGCCTTGAGGGCCTTTCTCCTTTTTGCTGCCCCTCTACTTTACCAAGCATGCCGTCCTTCTCCAGGGACTGGTCTTTCCCAACAATATGCCCAAAGCATGTAAGATAAAGTCTTGGCATTCTTGCCTCTAAAGAACGCTCTGGTCATACTTCTTTCAAGACAGATTTGTTTGTTCTTTTGGCAATCCATGGTACTCAGTGTTTCTCACCAGCACCACAATTCAAATGTATCAATTTTTCTTCTTTCTTTCTTAGTCAATGTCCAACTTTCACATGCATATGAGGCAATTAAAACTACTATGGTTGGGTCAGGCACACCTTAGTCCTCAAAGTTATGTCTGTGCTTTTCAATAGTTCTAAAGAGGTCTTGTGCAGCAGATTTACCTGATGCAAATTGTCTTTCCATCTCTTGACTGCTGCTTCCATTGTAAAATATTATAATGAAATTTGTAAAAACCAAGAGTTAGAAAACCAAAAAAGGAAGAACTTGCTATCTTGAACAGAATCTTAAACTGAAGTAACTCACAGACATGGTGCTGAGTCAAGTTAGTTGATCATAAAAGGAAAAATACCACATGACACCATTGGTATGTATATTTTTTAATCACAAAAAGATGTCATACCAATATAAACAGACTTCCATGTGTTCCAGGTTAAGAGAGGAAAGGAGAAGGAATAGGCGAGAGGATACACATGTGTTAACTTGCGTGAAGGGGAAGATAATGTACTACAATAGGGAGAGGGAAAATAAGATAGGGAACAGAGAGAGCATGCCATTGGGAAGTTTGATAAGCTGTTGAATGTAAAAGTGATTATGTAATGTGTAAACCCCACCTAATTCACAAGAAAACATTTTTTTAAGATGCATGAGACTTTCACTACTTCACCATTTTCTTCTGCCACACATCGTCATTTCTAGCTGACTTTTCCATGTAAACTGAAAATCCCAAATCAAAACCCACGGCCATGGATTCTATGTGGTGATTGCATCACATAGTAACCCTCTTTCAGGTTTCCAAGCTATAAATCTTTACTCATCTTCCTCCGTGGTTCTGCTGAGAGCTTCAAACCAAAGACATTGTGGTTAGCCGTCCAACACTCACCCAACAGTGGCGTGAAATAGAAAGTCATTTGCCATGTAGTCACTTCCAACTCCTGGCTACGCAGTGTGCCCGAGTGGAACGCTGCTCCAGATGGCTTTCCGTGGATGATTTTTTCCTGAAGTAGATCACCAAAGCTTTCCTTAAAATGAATTCAAATCTCCAACCTTTCACTTAGCAGTTGAGCATGTTAAAATCGCCCTGGGACTCCTGAGGTAAAGGAACTATCTTTTTCCCACTGAACTAAATGCTAACTGTGTT
>NW_022103896.1:83823959-83825477 GCF_000313985.2 Echinops telfairi | reverse complement strand
GGTATTAAGCCATTCTTGTAAGACGGCAGATTGGGTAGCATTGGACCATGTGTGACATTCTAGCTGAGAACTGGCGGGCACAATGAGGTGAGGGCTTTGAAGGAGCGGATATACAGTTAGTTCAGGTAGTCTGCAGTCTTAATTACCAGAAGCTATCATTTCCTAGAACAAACAACGAAGTCATTTTTTTTTTCTAATTTATTTTGTTTTGTTTAGGAAAATAACCCTGAAGTATGCTTTGTCCCAGAACGCCTAATCTTTGAGTTTCCTTTCCTGAAGTGCAACCTAGTGCATGTGCAAGCCCTGCCCGTCTCCTATCACCTGATTCTGTGAGAGCTGAGACTGCGGGTCTGAGGCAAAAAGCTAAAACTCTACCTACTGCTCTTTCCATGAGTAGTAAAGTCCTCTGTCTCTACCCCAGGGGTCTCATGGCCACTCTCATCATCCATGAAACTGTGACAGGTTAACTTGTTGGCTTGCAAGTAGGGTAAAATCTCCGCCCCTTCACCAAAAACCGATGGGCAATCACCACTGCCTTTTTTACCCTGATCACTGTCTAGCAAGCAGATGAAAGAATATAATTCCTTTCTAAGCACAGTCTACAGCCAAAGGTTTGTGGACAAAGAGGAGGTGAAACAAAATGAGTCTGAAATATTTTTCAGTTGATTTGGGCGGAGATTGTTTCAGCAGGCTGTACAGAGGATGCCTGTAGATGGTAAGGGCATGAAAAGACCTTCAAACATTTTGCCTTTCAGCCCACTGTTGGGTGCCTTGTGCAGTCAAAGGCTCACTATTGTCCAATGCAAATGGTCCAGAGAGCAGTGTACACGGCACAGATTAGTTTCACAGGCCACAATGGTATGGCAGTGTGCCTGATCAGACTAGAACAATAACACTGTAATTTAAAAAAAACGGTCCACTCTGAGGAGGCACCACTGATAGGGTCAAGGATCCAATGGAGTCATTCTGCCAGGGGGTGAGGGTATTTTCCTCTGTCATCAATTCTCCCTCTCTGTGAAGGTGGGAAGGTTGGAGGATTGGGGTGGTTGGAGAAGACCACAGGACAGTTTGGGAAAGTTTCAACAAGGCTAACAAGGAGTTCTGAAACCAAGGTGACGGGTCAGAAGACACCCCATCTTCTGGGGGAAAACACAAACAAAAAAAACAGAATCCCTGCCGTGAGAGCAGTCCGTGGAGAGGGTGACCTCTCTGTGAATACAGTAATAGATCACAGCAGACAACTGCTGGACTGGGTCCAATCATACTCTCTGATAGAAATAGAAATCTAAGGGATACATTTCCTTGGCCACCACAACCACTTATGGCAAACAAAAAGATTCCACAATAAATCATATTAACAGAAATCACATTTTAATGACTAAGACTCATGAATAGCAAAGCATTGATGATATATGAGGGGGGCTCCAAAAAGTTCATGGAAAAATGAAACTACAAAATAATGGAAAATGCAATTGTTCTATGAATCTTTTGAATCTCGTGTACGTATATGTGTGTATA
>NW_022103896.1:83821054-83822904 GCF_000313985.2 Echinops telfairi | reverse complement strand
AATGACTGGCTAATTTACTTCAAAAGCAGCTTAAGAAGATAAAGTAAACCATCATAATGAAATGTACAAAATCTGAAGTTAGAAAGCCAAAAGGGAAGAATACATTCAGTATATCTCAAGTTGAGAAAACTGAAGGGAAAAAATCAAGCTTCAAGTTGCACTATTGAAAGATTCTACGGGCAAATTATCGAACAATTCAGGAGGCACCAAAGAAAGACGTAAGGAATACACAGAGCCAGTGAACCAAAAGAATTGGTCTGTGTACAACCATTTCAAGAGCTAGCGTATGATCAAAACCAGCGCAACTGAAGGAAGAAGTCTACATTGCACTGAAGGTATTGGTGAAAAACGGGGCTCCAGAAATGGACAAATTCTAATTGAAATGTTTCAACAAAGTAATGCAGTGCTGGAAACACTCATTAGTCAATGCCACCTAGCCAACAGACTGAAGAGATCCATATTTATGGCCATTCCAAAGAACGGTGACTGAACAGAAGGCAGGAACTATAAGACAATATCAATTTCATACAAAAGTAAAATTTTGCTGAAGATGATTCAAAAAGGGTTGCAGCAATAATATAGCAACAGGGAGGTACAAGGTGGGTTTAGAAAAGGACCTAGAACAATATATGTCATTGACGTCAGATGGCTCTTAGACTGAAAACAGAATACTAGAAAGATGTTTACCTGTATTTTATTGGCTATGCAAATACATCCAATGGTGTCTGTCATAAAAAAGTATGGATAATATTGCAAAGAATGAGAACTCCAGAGTACTTATTTGTGCACATGTGGGACCTACACACATATCAAAATGCAATCGTTTGAGTAGAACAAGGGGCTACTGAAAGGTTTGAACTGAGGAAAGGTGTGTGTCAGGGTTGTATCCTTTCACAATACTCACTCAATTTGATGAGAAAATAATTCAAGAAGCTATACTATATGATGAATAATGTGACATCAAGATTAGAGGAAGAGTCATTGACAAACTGCCATGTCCAGATAACACAACCTTGTTCTCTGCAGGCTCATAGGACTTAAAACACTTGCTGATGAAGACCAAGGACTGCAGCCTTCAGTATGGATTACATCTCAATATGAAGAAAACAAAAATCCTCACAACTGGATCAATAGATAAACGACTGAAGTTGTGGAGGATTTCATTGTATTTGGATCCACAATCAACATTCACAGAAGAAGCAGGCAAGAAGTTGAACAGTGGCTTGATTACATTGAGAAACGCTGCTGCACAAGTTCTCTCTAAAGTGTCTGAGAGCAAAAATGTCACTTGGAGGATTGAGGGACACTTGACCCAGACGGTGGTATTTTCCATCACCTCATGTGCATATGAAAGGTGGACAGTGAATAGGAAGACCACAGAATAACTGATACATTTAAACTGTGGTGTTGTCGAAGAGGGAGCCCTGGTGGTATAGTAGTTACACGCCGGGCTGTGATCCACAGAGTCAGCACTTTGAATCCACAAGCAGCTCCTTGGGAGAAAGACTGGGTTTTCTACTCCTGCAGAAAATGGAAACCCACAAGGGGGTCCCTATAAGTCAGCATTGACTCGAAGGCAATGAGGTTGCTTTTTGTTCTGTTTTGGTTTTTGTTTGGTGAAGGGTATTTAAAGCACCATGGACTGTGGGAAAGCAAACCAATCTGCCTGGAGGAGAGGATGGTGAGACTTTGACGTGAACTTTGGACACATTGTCAGGAGAGACAAGTCCCTGGAAAGAACATCACATATGGTAGTGAATTTGGCGAGAAAGTGGAAGGCCCTTGATAAGATGGATTGACATAATGACTACCACAATGTTCTCAAACAACCATTATCACAATCCATACAT
>NW_022103896.1:83807424-83820149 GCF_000313985.2 Echinops telfairi | reverse complement strand
TCCTGGATTCCCTCTTTCAAGAGCTGCCCATTTTTTTATAATTGGATCATTTGTCTTTTAACTGTTGAGCTATAAGTGTCTTTATATATTATAGATATTAGTTTCTTATCAGATATATGATTTCCAGACATATTCTCCCATTCTGTGGGCTGTCTTTTTATATTTTTGCTGTAACATTTACCATTCAAAAGTTTTTAGTCATCTTTAGCAGTAACATTGTCGATTCTGGTGTATTCTAAAGTATCTTTGTTCAGTTGCTCGTGCTTGGGTGTCATGGCTGGGAAAACAGTTACTACTCCGAGATCACAGATATTCACTCTTATACTCCAAGGATGTGTCAGACTGCTGTGTAGGCAGAGTTTCCCGTAGGTTTGGTGACCAGCAGTGGTGAGATGTTTCAGCTACTGGAGTGGGGGATGTGGCCTCTGTGAGTGCCTCTTGGCTGCTTTGTCCTGGTCTATCAGGGTACCCTTAGCAACCCCCCCTTTTTTGTTATTTAGTATTAAAAAAGAAAAAGTTAAAAAATTTTAAATATTAAAAAAAAAATTTTCAATTGGGGGGAGGAAAAAGAAAAATAATGGAGAGGGAGAAGGAAGGAGAAGCTGTAAAAGAGGAAATGAGGCTTGATAACGTCCGTGAGCTGGAGGGGTCCCAACTCTTCCTCCAGGTAGCGGGGTGCTGTACTCCCTTTATGTAGGGTTCCACAGATGCTGTGTGGGATTATTTGCAAAAGCTAGAACTCTGGCTTTCCCTATCCCTGCCCTGCGCTGTACGTAGCACCACAGCAGGGGCGGGGAGGGGGGCGGTTGTTCCCACAGCCCAATATTCACTCTTATATTGCAAGACTCTCTTCATTTTAGCTCCTACATTTAGGTCTGTGATGAATTAATTTGTGTGTGTGTGTGTGTGTGTGTGTGTGTGTGTGTGTGTGATTTAAGGAATGGTTTCACTTTATTCTTTTATGTGTGGCTATCCATTTATTGCATCACCATTGTTGGGGGAAAAACTTTTGCTCCCATTAAACTGCATGTCAATTTTAAGTAAAATGATTGGTTGTGTAAGACCACATTCTGAGAGAACTCAGCTAATTAATCAACTCACACTCCAGAATTTGTGATATTTCTTATTTTGTGAAGCAAACCCCCTCAACTAAACATCTTTGTTTAGAAACATACTTAACCTCCTTGAACTACCTAAGAACTTGAACCACTTCTGTTTTCTATACTCAATGCTGTGAAGGAGGCTGTTGGTTTCCTATTGAAGCTTGATCCCAGAGTATTTGTCTGGGAAGCTGGGGGACTGATTTTCCTGTTTTACCCATGACCTCTCCCAATAAATGCATTTATTAATTTCCATGAATTGTTGTAGCTGGTGGGAGGTGTGTAGCAGCTGCCAGTTGTGTGACTAGAGAATGCAGGCTGCCAATTGAAGACCACAAAGACTCGACTGAGTCATTCCTTCCCAACGGCATCGCTGTCTGGGCCCCACGGATATGCGCTGCTCCTCCGTCTTCCATCTTACGCAGATAGAATAGCGAGTACGTTTAAGTGTTCTTTGGGCAAATTCTATTGCAGCAGTTCAAAAATCATCAAATGAGATTTTAGCAAGCTACTTTGTGTACTGGATGCATTCAAAAGTATATAGAAACATTAAAAAATACTTACAGTCTAAATTGTCAGGTGAAACTTCCCCCCAAAAAAAGGTTATTGGATTTGTCTTCAAACATGGCAGAAACAGCCCTGTAAATGAAAGAATCTTAACAAGAGAAGGGAATTTTTAATTCAGCCTGAATTTTTAATTCAGCCTGTTCTGGATTGCTCGTTTGAATTCTAGACTACAAAGTTAAAATAGTGAATATTCCAGAAGAGGGACCCTTACATCATGACATTCACCGCCTTGGGCATTGTCTGAAGAAATGTGGCTCCAGCAGCAGACTGGGCAACAGCTCCCTACCCAGGTTCTGGGAGGCAGGATGTCTGTTCCTCCTTACCTTGTCAGTTGCCATCAAGCAAACTCCAATCCATGGTGACTTCTTATGTGTCAAAGTAGGACTGTGTTCAATGGGCTTAAGCAGTAGCTTGTCTGGGGCGTAGATCACCAGATCTTTCTTCTGAAGCACCCTGAGTGGGCTTGAACCTCTAGTATGTTAACCAAAGTGTGTTTTGCAGCATCCAGTGACTCCCAAAGGCAAGACTTGGAACCTCAGAAGCTTCAGTCTGAAAGAGCCCTTAAAGTAGTGTATTGTCTATAGCTTAGAGAGCAGAAGGGAGAGAATTTAGGGATTTGACCTGCTTGCGAGTGATAGGAATATGGGATATAGCTGGGGCATGTTAATGTTTTGAGGCAACACCCCAGATATAAAAGTTTTTCATTCTTCAAATATACCGTTGTTTTATCTATTTAAAGTTTGGTTGGTATAAGTGGGTAAGTTAGGTAAAGTTGAGAGGTGGGAAGTTACTACAGCTTCAAAGAAGCAATATCTAAATAGAATTCTCCACAACCTTGTTGGGATACAAAAGACACCCCCTAGTACCTTTTTCCTTTGCATTCAATGCATTCCAGGGAGAGGTCCCTTGACCTTTGTGCCTCCGGTTATTTTGACCTGGTTCTCAGAACCACCTTTCACGTTGGCCTGGTGCTGGGCTGCCCCCTAAATACGGGTCCCCAGCTCTCACTGCAGCACTCAGCACCGGTGCGCTCTCTCTCTGCAGCTGCACTGGGAGACAGCTTGTGTGGAGCACCAGGCATTTCCTGTGATAGAATATCAGAGAGCCGCTGGTGACTCGGAGGAGGTGACTTCACGGGGCAAAAGTTCCCTTTCTACAATCAACATTCTCTGTGTTGCCATGTCACAGACTTCCTACACAGACCTCACACCTACAGGCCACTTGTCATCCTGACACCAAGTAGCCAAAGAAAGAAATGAGATGATGGATAAGTGAATCTTTTTGTTTGTTTGTTTTTGTTTGTTTTAAGTGAACTTGGCTATGGATTCTGGTATGCTACTACTCTCGAAAACTCAGTCCACCCAGTCCCATGAATATAAAACTGTAAGCAGTGTGGCCACCCCTTGTCTTCGTTTGTTGCGCTATGGTGGCTTAGATGTTGCCATGATACTGGAAGCAATATCACTGGTAGCTCCCATTCTAGCAGGGTCACCAGTAGAGAACCGATGTCAGCGGAGCTTCTCGGCTAGGACAGTCTAGGAAGAAAGGCCTGGCGGTCTGCGTCTGAAAATTCACTTAAGAAAACCTTATGGATCAAACAGCACATTGTCCAACTATCTGGCTGTGGCCAAGGCATCCGGAGGGCCCATTGCTGGAAGAGGGTCTGGTGTTCAGTAAAGACCCTCCATGGGATGAATTGACACAGGCGACCCAGCGGGGGGCTTGAACATGCTGATGACTGTGAGATGGCGCAAGACTCATACACATTTGGTAGCAGTTAGTTCAACGGTAGCTACCTTCCTTTTGCAAAATGCATGTCGTGCCCAATGACTTGATGAGGCTCCTGTTTTCCTAAGCCAGACCATGTCCATGTATATCTCTTACACACACACACACACACACACACACACATCATGCTGGGGGTGAAGGGCGGATGTAGGGCCCTTCTGACCAAGCTTTCTGTAGAAAGGTGATACAGTAGTCTCTATCTGCACAGGGAGAAGCCAGCTGTCTTCCCAGGGCCCTTCCTGCCCTTCATATCCCCTAGTCCCTATCTCTGATAAGGTCAGAGAGGTCAACCCACAAGTAGCAAAAAGGTCATAATCTTTAGTAGTACAATCTGCTTATTGACATAGGGCTGGAATTAATTTTAGTTCTTCTAAAAGTTTCCAAGAAGAAGGGCTTCCACCTTTCCTAGCTACATGTTCACCTGTTTCATTGTGAATTCAGACTACAGGCAGGGCAGTATAGCCAAATTCCACACCGGTGACACCTTTTCTGGAAGAAAAAGTTTCTTGTCTCTGATGTCGGGCCTTCCATCTGGCCTTGGTTCCTGCCTATATTTAGGCAAGTGTGAGCCATCGCTCACCCGATGGCTTTTCCGTCAGGCGGATATTAAGCACGGCAGCATGGCACCCCTGCCCAGGGGCAAGCTCTCTGAAAGGGATGTTACAGGCCCTGTGTGTGTCATTTTCTTACAGCACATCCTTACTTACCCTTCAGCTTACAACTCTTGCACTCTCTGTGCAATAATAAGCAGCCACCCCAGGAGACAGAACTCTGCCTGCTCCAGTTAAGGAGCCAAGTGCAAGTCACGTGGTTTGGGAAGCAGGTAGAGGAGGAAGCCCTGGCTCGCTGCAATCACGGAGCCAGTTTTAGCAGCAGCTTCATCCTGAAGCGGCAGTCCACTCCTCGGTTCTGCTGCAGTTCCTCGGCTTCGGGGTCACTGCTCCTTGCTCTTCGCTTGCACTTGTTCTCCTGTCCCAGGATGCAGAGGTCCAGCCCTGACTTTCGTCCATTGTTTGGCTGCCTCCGCCAGGCTGAATGACCGCACGTTGGCCTTTACAAACGCTCTGCTTTATGTGCGATCATCTAGCACTGATGACTTCTCTATAGAATGGTCAGGAAAGACATTGTGAGCGGACTTTTAAAAGTTCATGAAAAATAAAAAGAAGTAAAAAAAAAAAGTTCATGAAAAAAAAATCCATTATCTTTTCATTTTGTTTTTCAAGAAGTTTTGATGCCCCCTCCTATGATGGGTCCCAGACAGAGACCCCAGGTCAACAGCCACACAGCTCCCAGCAGAGGGGAGGACACTTCCCCTCCCTGGGCCCTGGCTTGTGCACTTGTGAAATGCCAGTCTGGAGTGACAGGAGCTGGAAGGCCCTTAAGCTCAAAAATGTCGGTCCAGGTCTGGCATTGTGAGTCTTAGGGAATCAGGGATTGAATTTGTCATGTGAAAATTATAAATAATTCCCTCAGTGATGATAATAGCTGCTGTCACATTGACTCCAGTAGTGAGCTTACATATGACAGAATAACCCATTTTCTCATTCTGCACCGCCCTTTTGATTGCCAACAGATTCCAGTCTGTTGTTGGGACCATGAGCTGATGCATCTCACCAATTACCTTCCTTGTTCTCTACTTCACCAAATCTGCTGTCCTCTGCCAATGACTGATCCCTTCCGATCATGTGCCCTAGATAAGTGAGTTACACATCATTCTGTTGGGATCCATAGCTGAAATCTATCCACTACGGGAGACTCGGCTAGTCTTGAAAATTCTAATGGCATACCTTTCCCCATCACAGCAACACACAAGCTAATATAGTATGAAAAAATTAACGAGCGGTGGATAATAAATTTAAAAGTGTCTAAATTCTGTCCCCCAACAAACTCCCAAGTGCTCCAAATGGATTTCCTCCAATCTGGGTGGTGTAAGGTCATAAACATCCAGTGGCACTTGTTTGATTAATTAAATAATATCAACATCAGTGTGAAAGGACGTGTATACATACGAAAGGAGGGAGGTGATTCCAGGGGGAATTATAAAAGGACCCAATGGCATCACAAAGCTATATGGTCTGAGGGGAAAGACAGAGGCAATGATGCCCTGAAAGCTGCCCAATGTGCGTACCCACATGCCCCCCCAGCTCATTCATTCTCCATGTACATGGACTGGTGCTTACATTCTAAAGCACTTCGCTTATGGAAGGCTGCAGTCTACAGTGGGAGCCCATACTCCGTTTTGAAGTCTGACATAAGTTCATACCCAGCTCGGGTTTTGTTTTGTTTCTTCCCCCAAACACTGAACTGGGCAACGTGGCCAGGACCCCCAGGAAAGAGCAGTTTTGCCCTCAGGCTTGCACAGAGAACTGGGAAGTTACCTAATGATTTATCTAAAATAGCTGCAGGTTTTCTAGTTAAAAGTTGGGGTCCTGGTGACTTGGGGCTACAAAATTAGTGAGTCATACCCTGACCACCGCCATGTGGCTGAAGCACCAGACCCAATGCTATAATCCCGTAAAATCCACAATCATGTGCATGTCCAATCATGATCCTCTCCCTGATTCTGTAGTCCCTCCTATGACGTTAATGAGCTGACCTGCCACCCCTCTTGATTTTGTGATGATGTCTTTTGTATTCTCTCATGTGCAATTCGCCCTGTAGCCATGAGTCAGTGAAAACCTATCAGTCTCATGCTAACGGTTTCCCTCCTCCAGGAGGATTTGTCTGTTGTGTTTGAGGCTTAATAAAAAGGTCTTTATCGAATATGTTTCAATATGTGGTCTTTTCCTCTTGCATATATGAAAATACTCATCATGGGCACTTCCTTGTGAAAACAGACATCCATCCACACAGTAGTCATCTATTCACACAGAGGGCATCTCTTATTATCCGTTGGGATCATCACGAACAGAGCTGGCCCTAGGCGATTGAAGCAGGAAAGGTATGCCCTGAATTTTTCAGAATTCCAGGGAAAGCTAGAGACATGGGCTCAGAAAACTATAGGAACAAAGACAGGCCAGAGAGGAAAATTTCTGCCAAAACTCCACTACAGAATCAGTCCAAGGAATAGAAGAGTCCACATGGCAGGTGATCTGAGTAGAGGCCCTGCCGTCCATTGCTTTCCTGGCATCTCAGTTTCTATCACCTACCAGCTACACAACCCTGGCAAGTTGCTTCATCCCTCTGTGCTTCATTTTCCTCATTTGTAAGATTAACCCCAAAGTGGCATCTGTTAACAAATCTAAAATCCATCAGTTGTAAGATATGTCACTTTGATATTAAAAATCATTGCCAATTAAACTATAACAATGTTTTCTTTTTTCTTTTTATTATTAATAATTTTATTAAGAGCTCTTACAGCTATTACAGCAGTCCATAATTCAGTTAGATCAAACATAATTTTACAATTGTCAACACCATCAGTTTCAAAACATTTTCTTTCGTCTTGAACTCTTTGTTATCAGCTCCCCTTTATCCCCTCCCTTGCCCACCCTATGCTCCAGGAACCTTTATATTATTATTATCATTATTATTATTTTGCCATATCTTACACCTTCCAATGTATCCATTCACCTACAATTCTGGTATTCATTCCCCTTGTGTGGGGTTATATAGTCATCATTGCTATCAGCCACCCCTACTCCTCTTCCCCCTCCTCTAGTCCCATACCCTCGGGGAATCATTACTCCCATTACTGTTTCTGAAGGGTTAGCTATCTTGGCTTTCGTGCATTAAACATTCTTTTTTTTTTTTGGATAGAAATTGCTGTATTACTACAAAAAGACATTAAAATATTCATGGAATAAATGGGACAAAAGAAAATAAATTTTTTTCACAATGACAAAGATTCTGGTAAGAAACACTTTTATTAAGAAATAACTATGAAATATGGAGATATATTGAATTCTGCTTTTCCATTCTTATTGGAGCTCTTCATAATTTGAAAACATTAAATAATGAACAATCCAGTGCCTTTATCAAAGGCATATTTGTTTTCTTGTTATGGTCTAATAGATAGATAAACATTCTTAATGATACAGACGATCTGTTCTATGTATGGAATAACTGCCTTTCTCTGAAGGAATGTTTGTGGCTCCTGGGATCATCTATTCCAAGCCTCTGCTAGGACAGAGTTGGCTGCTAGAAACAGATCATCTGAAAGTGGAGAAGCCAGCAAAGCCATTTTCCAAAGGGAAACTTGAGTATGCTAGCAGAGAAGGGTGAATGGATGGCAAATAGCAAAAAATAACAGTTGTCGCTAGATTTTTAAAAATAGTTTCATTGACATATAATCCACATATCAAACATACATTCCAATAGTTCAGTCATATTAAAAGGAGTTGTACAGTCATCACTATAATCAGTTATAGAACATTTTCTTCCTTCTTGGAACTCCTTGTTAATAGCGCCGCATTTTTCTCCAACCTCCCCTCCCATATCCCCAATAAGCCCTTAATACAGTTACTTAATACAATAAGCCCTTAATACAGTTACTGTCTCTATAGATTTACCTATCCTGGTAAATATACTGAAAAACATACCCAAAGAATAGACCAACAAAAACACAGTGTTTTCTTGTCAATTCAATTTTTTATATTCCATTGAAAATTCTTAACAGATTTACTTAGATGAAAGGTTTTTTTTCATGTCACACTTATACATGAGAGAGAAATACCATATATACTCGTGTATAAACCAAGTTTTTCAGCACATTTTTAATGCAGTTTTTGTGGTAAAGTTAGGGGCCTCGGCTGATAGTTGGGTCGGCTTATACTGGAGTATGCACGGTATACCTACATTAAAAGAAACCGTAGTGAAAATAGTCAATGAAGGTGTCTGCAGAACATTTTCACTTCTGTGTTTTGGTGTGGAACCCAGCCCAAGTACACTGTCGACTCAGCCACTGCTGCCCGTCCTCCCATCGTGCTCTCTGGGCCACTGTGCCCATTCAGTCGCTCTTGTCGCAGGTGACTCTCTCCTGGATTTAGTCAAGCCCTAGAAGCTCCCTCTCCGAGTTGTGGTGCTGCCGCTTCTCAAGCTTAGCCGAGGGGTCATTTTCTTTAAGAGATCCTCAAGGGGTCTGCTGCGTGAAGCACCAGGAATTTGTGGGTATCTGTTCGTGCCAATAGGAAGACAAACTCGGCCATCAGGTGAGGCTGACTCTTGTGGACAGATGGTGATGTTGACATTCACCTGTGAAAAGGTTCATACATCTCAGCTACTGCCCTTCAGCCCCTGCAGAAGACTAATGGAATTAATTTATATAAAGAATTTAAAACTCGACTTGGCACATTACAAGCATCCAAGAGAGGTCAGGGTGTTTGTTTATTTGTTTGTTTGTTTTTTGATTCGTTTTACTGGGGCAGGTTTTATTTTTAAAACAAACATTAGTTAGTTCTTTGAATGCATGTCTCTTTGTCTCCGTGTTGTAGATTTAGCAGGAGTTATACACAACTTGTTGATTCCTATTGGAAAAACAAAAAAGAGCCAACGACTCTGTCCTTCACCTGCTTCCAAAAGTCCGTTAAGTTTGAGGGCATGTGAGTTTCCCTTTGGATTCTTGGACAATGCAAGTGTTCTGGCTGCTAACTGAAGACAGAAAATGTAAGAAATCGTCCATTGAAGCCCTGGGGCACAGCCCTACGCTCATGGTCAAGTGAGAGCCGGAAATTAGCAGGGACTCCACAGTAACGTCAGTGTTTTGTATTTGGTTTGCTGTGGTTTTCTTTAGCTGTTCCAGGCAGTGGTGAGACCTGCTCTCCCCTTGAGAGCAAGTTAATGTGCACAGCCAGGTCATTCGAGTTCAGATCTGCTTCAAAATGGGACAGCAGTGTCTAAATAACCTTGAATTTTCATTTTCCCAATGCTGATGCAAACTTTGTGCATGTATTATGTAGTGTGCTTAGGAACAATACCAGCCCCGTCAGTTTTCTTTGTGTGTGACAAGGCTTGGAACACTGACTTCGATTTCTGCCCGTGACTCTCCATGCACTGCCCTCTATGGGAACGCGCTGTGGGAGATGGAAAAGGGAGGGGCGGGCAGAGGAGCTGGCAGAAAGGGGAAAGAGAACAAAGGCCTGGCACCCTCTCCTCTCCTGCTGCATGACTAATGAGCAGCAGGTAGAAAGAAAGCGGTGCATGCGTTTCAACAGGCTTCCTTTCACAGTCCTAGGAGAATAATCGACCTCTTAGCCCTTAAACACCATGTGCCTTTTCCCCTTCCATCTGCTTTTGGTGCAATTAAGTATTTCTAAATCCCCTTAGAAATATCAGATTGGTGATGGAGCCCGGCTATTACAAGATCTAGCGTCTGGGGTCTTAAAGGCTTGAAGCAACACAGCCCATATGGAAGAAGCACACCAACCCATGTGATCACAGAAAGTCGACGGGATCAGGTATCAGGAATCAGAAGACCCAAAACAAACAAACATTTTGAGGTGAATAAGGGGGCTCGGAATGGAGACCCAAAGTCCATCTGTAGACAACTGGATATCACTTCACAGAAGAGTCACAAAGAAGGGACAAGCCAGCCAGGGTGCAGTGTAGCACTGAAGTATACAACATTCCTCTAGTTTTTTAATGCTCCCCCACCCCTACCACTATCCTGACCTCAGTTCTATCTTACAAATCTGGCTAGACCAGAGCATGCACACTGGTACAGATAAGAGCTCTGGACACACAGAATCCAGGACAGATAAACCCCTCAGGACAAATAATGAGAGTATTAGTACCATGAGGGTAGGGGGGAGTTGGGGAGAGAAGAGGGAGAAATCTGGAACTGATTGCAATGATCAGTGTATAACCACCACTGCCCTACCCCCAGGGGACGAACAACAGAAACATGGGTGAAGGGAGAGGGAGGGAGGGGGAAAAAAGAGGAGGTGATACCAAGGGCTTGGGTAGAAAGAAAATGCTTTAGAAATGATGATGGCAACACATGTACAAAGGTGCTTGATACAATTGATGTATGGATTGTTGTAAGAGCTGTAATAACCTCCAATAAAATGATTTATTAAGAAGAAAAATAGAAATATTCGCTCGGGATGATTTTTTTCATCTGAAAACTTGATTTGGCAACTCCTTGACTATTGGGGCCAAAGTTTTGCCCTCTGACTTGATGTTCAGAACAAGACTAACGAGTATAGACCCAAGTGGCAGGCACAGCAGGAAAGGGGATGTGATGGTGAGCTTGTTCAGGCCTGTGTCAGGCTTCGAGCCCCCAGGGTGATGCACTTATGTTCAACTGCAGACCTAAAAGTTCATCATCGGAACCCACCCGTTGGCACTGCAGAGGAAAAGCCTGGCTATGTAATTTCTCAAAGCTTAGGGCCAAGAAAAGCATATGGAACAATCTTACCTTGTCATTAGATGGGGTCACTTTGAGTCTGACTGACACCACAGCAATGGGTTTGAGGCTTTGTTAATTTCAGATTTATAGCTGAGAATATGGTTTTAGAAGCTAAAGTCTAAACCAAGAGGCGTGCGTAGCTTTCTTTGGGCAAACACTTTCATTCTGCCCTCTAAACACCTGTGCCAAAATTCATTTCCAACAAAGATGTGTGAGAAAGTCTAGTCACAAGGGAGATGACTAAGTATTTGATTATTGGTAAGGTTGTGGACATCTCCTGGTTTAGAAACAGTGGCAAATTGAGCTGCAAGCCACCAGGTCAGTGGTTCAAACTCACAAGTGAAAATGAGACTGTCTATTGTAAAGAGTTAAGGTCTTGGAAACCCAAAGGGGCAGTTCTACGCTGCCCTACAGAATTGCTAAGATTCAACTGGATCGAAATGATGTTGAATTAGCACTTCTCGGAATTTCTACTTTCTCAGTTGGAGTGTTTGATCCATCCATGGGCATTTGCATCTTAAAAGAATAAGGTAAGGGGTGAGTAAGGGTTTTGTGGTCATGCTCACTGAAGAAGAACTTATGAGTTGATCAGCTGGTGTTATAGAGATTTCTTTAATTCTCTAGCATTTTAAAGGCCAACCAATCTTGGGAGCTCTCTCCAAGAAGTCTGCTCCTAAAACTTAGAGGAGGCAAAAGTGCTTCAGGGAGCCACTAAACTAGCTCAACTGTCTCAAAAAGACAGAGGTCGGGCAAGTATATACCTTGGCAATATGCACTGTTGGCTACAAGTGCGGAAAGGACAGCTGTCGCAAGCTACCTCTTTTGTCATTTGACATGCCTTGGATTCCCTTGTGGTGTGGACACCTGAAGTCTTGATTCATAGAGGTCTTGGTTGATTCTAAAGCAAAGAACAGGGCTTTCATTTTGATCAATGATACTAAAGTAGATGTCTTTGACGATGATGCTCTATGGGTAAAAGTTCAAAACACAGCCATTGAGTGGATTCTGACTCAAATTGACCCTTTAAGTCTTTGCCCTGGTAGACAGCTTTATCTTTCTCAGATGGGTTTGCTCTGCCACCAACACTGTGGTTAGCTGCTTCATGCATAACCCGCTCCGCCACCAGAGTGCCTGCAGGTGCAAGCAGGGTGTATCTACGTCAGTGCAAAATGACACCCTTCTTGTTTTCATATTTTTCTTTAATGAGTACAGTGTGTGCCCATCATTGAAAGCAAGAGAATTTCCAATTTATTTTTATGGTAGCTTTATCTACCAATTGTAGTTCCGTTATAGCTCCAACTACCAATAATGTTAAATGTCTCAAACAACCAAAAAATAATTCAAGATGCTGGATTATCTGAAGAAGAATGCAGCATCAATATCGGAGGAAGGATTATTAACAACCTACAATAAGATGACACAACCTTGCTTACTGAAAGTGAGCATTTGCTGATGAGGGCCAAGGATTGGAGCCTTTCGTATGGATTCCAACTCAATGTTAAGAAAGACCAGCATCTTCACAACGGGAACAGTAAGTCACATGATAAAAGGAGAAAAGACTGAAGTTACAAGATTTCATTTCGCTTGCATCCACAACCAATACTCATGGAAGCAGCAGGCACGAGATCAAAAGACCCATTGGCTTGTGTAAATCTGATGCACAAGACCTCTTTAAGGTGTTGGAAAGCAATCCTGTTACTCGGAGGACTAACGTGGACCAGACCAAAGCCATAGTCCCTTCAATTGTCTAATATGGATGTGAAAGTCGGACGCTGAAGGAGGAAGACTGAAGAATTGATGCGTGTGAATTGTGGTGCTGGTGGAGAACCTAAAAGTACCATGGACTGCCAAAAGAGCAAATAAATCTGTCTCGGAAGAAGTAGAATGTTCCTTAGAGGCAAGGAGGACAAGACTTCTTCTCA
>NW_022103896.1:83804652-83806571 GCF_000313985.2 Echinops telfairi | reverse complement strand
ACATCCCCCTTATGGAAGGGCCGCAGGGGGAGGAGACGCGCCAGTTAGGGTGCAGTATAGCACCAATGAAACATACAACTTTCCTAGTTCTTTAATGTTTCCTCCACCCCACCCCACCCACTATCATGATCCCAATACTACCCTACAAATCTGGCTAAACCAGGGCATGTACACAAGTACAGATAAGAACTGGAAACACAGGGAATCCCAGACAGATAAACTCCTCAGGGCCAATATTGAGAGCAGCCATACCAGGAGGGGAAGGGGAAGGTGGGGTGAGATAGGGGGAACCAATCACAATGATCTACATATAACCCCCTCCCGGGGGGATGGACAACAGATAAGTAGAAGAAGGGAGACAGTGGTCAGAGTAAGGCATAAAAAATAATAATAATTTATAAATTATCAACGGTTCATGGGGGGCGGGGGGAGAAGCTGATACCAAGGGCTCAAGTAGAAAGAAAAAGTTTTGAAAATGATGGTGGCAACATACGTACAAATGTACTTGACACGGTGGATGGATGGATGGATTGTGATAAGACTTGTATGAGCCCCCAATAAAATAATTTAGAAAGAAAGAAAAATAATAACAATCTATAATCTATCAAGGGGCCGCGAGTGTGGAGGGGTGGAGGGAGGGAAAAGAGGAGCTGATCCCAAGCACTCAATGGAAAGTAAATGTCTAGAAAAGAACTATGGCAACATATGTACTAATATGTCAGATGTAACAAGAGTTGTAAGAGCCCCCAATAAAATGATCTAAATAAATAAATAAATATTTTAAAGGAAAACCCCCCAAAAAGCAGTCATCTTATCAGTTAAGTTCACGTGGAAGAAGTGCACCAGCTTGCGTGATCTAAAGATTGTAAATAATAAACCCCAAGACCAAATCAGGGAACTGTATTAGAGCTTAAACTCTGAGCACCTGATTTGCAGGTTATGGATGACAGTGAAAGCCCAAAATCCATTTGCAGAGTCCCCACAGCTTTATTCAGCCTCTGGTGAAACCTCTCTGACCATTGACCAGGGATGTGAATAGTCTGGCTAGGAGACAATGTGCATTATAAAGTGGATTCATATAGATGTAGTCAAATTAAAATTTATCACTTTATCATATGTTCAACCTTTTAACTCATTAAAAATTTTTCTAGTTCTTATTCTCTGCTTTCTTTTCTATTGAAGTTCTTCCCTGTTTGATTTTGTTATTGTTGTTGGGATTTTGTTTGGGGAGGGCTGTGTGTTTTGCTTTATATAATATCCAGGATAGACAAATCTATAACAATGGTAACTGGATGAATCGTTTCTTATGCTTATGGCAGAGGAGAGGGAGGGGAAATGGAGAAATAATGATCATTGTACACCTCTGTTGTACCCACAAGAGTCAAAAGCATAAACAATGATTGACTGTTTCTTAACAGAGGAATGGACAAACAAAATACAGTGCTCCATTGTATGGAGTACTACTCAGAAGCCCAAAGGAGCAGTTCTCTGTCCTGTATGGTTGCTATGAGCCAGTACACACTGGGTGACAGGGAGTTTGGTTTTCCATCAGAACGTGAAGGGCAGAGCCTGAGAGTCTGCATTCTGAATGACTTCCCAAGAAGCTTGGTGGTGCTGCTAGCTACAAAGCGGGCAGTTCAAACCCACCAGCTGCTCCAGGGGAGAAAGGTGAGGCTGTCTCCTCCCGTAAAGATTTCCAGTCTCAGAATAGGGATACAGGGTCCCTGTGATTCAAAATCGACTCGACAGCACTGAGTTTTATTTGATTAGGCTTCACAAGGTCTAGGGAAATGCCGCCACTACAAGGTCATTAAGCAGGCTGTCCAGGTATGAGGGGACCTCAAAGAGTCTGTGAAAAACTGAATTAAGAGATAATAGGACTTTGTCACAAACTCTTTGAAGTCTCTTGTATATGTCGC
>NW_022103896.1:83789577-83802342 GCF_000313985.2 Echinops telfairi | reverse complement strand
CCAGCAGTGAGATGAAGTGAGGGGACTGTTGCTCTTGTCCTTTTACAGGTGAAACTGCTGACGCTGAGGGCATTAATCACCCCCACGAGAGGCACATGTGTGGGACCTCTGTGCACGGTTGTCTCCACGGAAACTTCAGGTTCCGAGCACATCACCGCCTCGTTGAAGGTTAGCCTATGGGTGCAACCCCCACTAAGGCTTCCCTTTCTTAAATAACTTGCAGCTGGCCTGGAAATGCACACGTGCAAGATATAGGTACAAGCAGTACAAATTTGCCTACTCTGTGTCCTTAACGTGCTCCTGTAAGTTTAGGGTATTTGGGAAAGTTGCCATCTAAAATGAGAGCTAAAGGGATCCAACTTTGTGTTGTATCTGCAAAGGTGAAGGAAAAATCAAAAGTGACGGTGGCTCCTTGTCTTCCTCCTTTCCTCCTTCTCCTTCTCTCTTGCCTTCCCTTTCTCTTTCCCCGACAAAGGCCAGGAGCCACGCCCGGCCTGCCAGAGGAACGAACAGACGTGCACCCCAAGCAGCAGCTGAGCAGCAAGAATGCGCTTGAGACGCGACGGTGGTGAGACTCCATCTCACATGTTAGACCAATTCCTGGAGGAAAATACCCTGCTGGAGAGAATGGAGGGTCAGCAAAAAAAAAAAAAAAGCGGAAGATGCTGAACGCGCTAGATGAGTACAGTGGCCGCAACCACGGGCTCCGATACAGTAACAGGTGTGAGGATGGTGCCAGCGGGACCAGGCAGCGTTTTGTTCTACTGCACACAACATCACCATGCGTGGGAGCCAGCGCAACTGCACTTAACATCAGCGGGCACAGCCACTGATGGAGAACTTGGGTGTACCATGCCCCGATCAGTTTCCAATCTCTTTAAAGTTATACACACACACACTGCCATCAAGTCAGCTCCAACTTCCGATGATCCTGTCTAGGTAAATCTCTGTGGGAGCAGTGAGCTTCATCTTGCTCCCAAGAGCAGCTGGTGGGTTTTAAGGCCGGCCTTAGGGTTTACAAGCCCAGGGCCTATCGGACAGTGCCACTAGGGCTCCTTGCATTTTTCACACTGTGCTTTGATCGTTTGTTCCCTTCTAGTTTGTAAATACATGTGGGGAAGAACCCTGATTTCCTGCTTTAATATGTCTTACCCTGGCAGAACACCTAGTTTATGAGCATGTCCTGCGTATTGCCTATCTAAAACTACGAATAACTAACCATCCGAATGAACTTGGACCAAGAGCAAAGCTACAAAGTCCCTATCAAAGTGTTCTCATTTGGTCACTAGGTGTCAGTCTTGGCTACTCTGAAATGGCTAAATTTCTTGAGGTTGAATTATTTCTTTTTCCTCTAAGGGAGAATGTGAGTTAAATCAAGTAGAGTTGGAAAGAGTCTTGGACGTCAAGGTGTCAGAGATGTTGTTTTATTCTCGATGAGTGACTTCAGAGAATGGCCAGGCTCACTGGCAGCATTGCTGAGAAAGCAGTGAGCAACAATATGTAAGATTCGTAGCCCCTGAGCAGTGGCAAGGCTACAGCCTCAAAGCTATCGCTGTGGCAGTCTCCGAAGCAGTCAGTTGTGCCCACAGACACGCCCACAGGTCATTGTCCACAGAAATACACTGGGCTGCAGACACACCATGCCATCCCTTGGGGCTTTCATTTCGGACCAGGCTCCCCAGAGAGCAACAAGAGTCAGCGAAGTACAGGCGAAAGTGTGTAAACCCTGAGCCTAACAGAGAGCCTGCGCCACTTGTGTGGACATTCTTTTGATACATGGGTGTCAAATATATACAACATATTTACTATATGTAATATATATTATATGGTATCACATAATTCCTCTTCAGACTCACGCAACACATGTAATGATGCCGAATGCAGAACGATCACAGGCCTTGTGGGTCCAGTGATGGTGGAAACATCTCAGTGCTGGCTTTGGTCTCCACTTGGCTCCTCCAACTCCAGGGCTCTGGTTGCCATCAGCATAGATTCAGTGGCTAGCCATCAGGAATGTGTAAAAGAGAGACTGCATGTCCCGCCTCCAGAGAGGAAGACAGGAGTTCCCAGAATCCTTAGGAGAAAGCCATGCCCACACAGAGGCATCAATGACTATGACCTTATTGATAAGCTAGACTCCACCCCTTTGCGCAAGTTGACAGTAGATTATGTAACTGCCACACATAACATCCTATTCCACTTAATGTTACAAACATTAAGTGATATATACCTGTGTCTAAAAATCCATAAACAATTCATCAATAAGGAAACATTCTAACTTAAAATAGGTAAAAATAGGACAAGATACTTCACCCAAGAAGCTATGTGAAAAGTACTTAACACATTTTAAAAAATGCTAGCCAAAATGCAAATTAAAACTACAAATTAGACAAGAATGCAATAGCTAAAGTTAGAGAAGGTGACCTACCAAGATTGCAGGCAAGACTGCAGAGGAGCCAGATGTTTCATATATTGTTGGTGAGAATACAAAATGGTACAAACCCTTTGCAAAACGATTTGGTATGTGGTCCAGCCATTACATGCCAACAAATTTATCCAAAAGAAATGAAATCACATGTCCATACAAATTTCTAAATTCATATTTTTTGTAATAGACAAAAAACAACACAGACTTTCTATCAACAGTAAGTTAATAAATAAAGTGTTTAATGGAATATATGCTCAACAATAAGTTGGACAAAAAGTTGAGTGGTACAGAAAGCATCAAGAGAAAACAGAGCATCACAGAAAATACCGTACACAGACACTATACCAAAAAGAACTGGTTGACATTCATTCATTTCAGGTGCAGAATATGATCAAGAACCACTAGTCCCGAAGGAACACATTCAAGATCACTGAAGGGATTTGTGAAAAACAAGTTTCCATGAATTGGTGGACTGCCAATTGACATGCTTCAACAAACAGATACAATTCTGAAAGCAGATCCATATGTATCTGTCTATGTCATAAACTGTGAAAGACAGCTTTCTGGCCAACCAACTGGAAGAAACCATTTTTGCCCATTCTAAGGAAAGGTTGTCTAACAGAATGTGAAATTATTGAGCAATATCCTTAACATCAATACTAGCAAAATAACTCAAAATTGGCTGCAGTTGCATAGCAGGAAACTGCTGGAAGTTCAAACCCAATTCAGAAAAGATCACAGAGCAAGGATTCTCATTGCTAATGTCAGGTAGATCTTGTCCCAAAGCACAGAATACCAGAAAGAATACCTTTGAGTTTTTTTTACTATAAAAAGACATTCTAATATGTGGATCATAATAAATTATGGGTAATATTGTAAAGTATTGACCAGGTTACTTAATTATGCTCATACAGAACCTATACACAAATCAAAAAGAATTAAATAAAACATTGAACAAATCTTGAGCAGTAGGAATTCATACCAGGAACATAAGGTTAGTTCAACATTAAAAAATCAATCAATGTAATTCACCACCAAAATAAAACAAAGAGAAGTCATGCTATAATAATCTCAAACAAATCTGTCTGGGGACAAGTACAGCCAGTGGGGTCCTGAAAGGCAAGGATGGTTGGCCATCTAGCTCTGAAGCAACAAAGCCCACATGGAAGAAGCACACCAGCCTGTGTGATCAAGAGGTGTCGAAGGGATCAGGTACCAGGCATCATCAGAACAAAAAAATTATATCAAAGTGGATGGGGGGGGGGTGCGGAGTGGAGACGCAAAGCCCATTTGTAATCCACTGGACATCCCCTTACAGAAGGGTCTCGGGGAGGAGACGAGCCAGTCAGCGTGCGATGTAGCAACAATGAAACATACAACTTTCCTCTAGTTCCTAAATGCTTCTTCCTACCCCACTATCATGGTCCCAATTCTACCTTACAAATATGGCTAGACCAGAGGATGTACACTGGTACAGATAGTTGTAGACATCAAATAACATGAAAAATAAAATTTTAAGTAAACATTGAGAGGACTTCAAAGAGACAAATTCATATCCGTGTAGATTAATTTAAGGTCTGATCTATCTGTATTGAAATTGAGGTGCTCTGGTGGTGCTTTAGGGTAAGTATCAGAAGGCTAACTGGAAGGTCAGTGGTTCAAACCCACCAGCTGCTCCTCAGGAGAAAGATGAGGCTGTCTGCTCCAGTAAAGATTCAGAAACCCTATATAGGATTGTAATAGACTAAATGGGAGTCGGATTTGGTTTGGTAGATATATTGAAACCATAGTCTGAGAAACTTTGTCAGGGTAGTCCTCCATTAGTTCTGACATTTTCTAAAATGACTTTCTGAATAAGCTTTTTCTTGGTCACTCATCCTGTGTAACTGAATTAAACACACAGCATGTTTTTTAATCTGTGTGTTTATCAGCCAGGTCTTCAGCAAGAAAAAAAAAAAGAAAGAAACAAACCACAATCAAAATGGGAGGAGAATTTAAAGAATAAACTACGAAGATCAGTCAAAAATTATTGCTACCAAATCCTAAAAACCTTTTCATGCCTATTTGGATAGCCCTTGTTACACTTAGATAATGAGCAGGGAGCATTTTCGGATAGAAAAAAACAATCTTTGGTGCAATCTTCTTGGCCTCTTTTCATCAGTGCCATTTTCCACTTTCCAAAGTTTCTTCCTTCTCAGCCTCCGTGTTCATCCTGTGTCCTTCAGAAACGCTATCAAGGTCATCTCTGCAATTCCAAAGAGCAGTTGCCACACCTTCTGAGCGGACTTCCCTGCCCTGGACTGAACAGGCACAGCAGGTCTCCTTGGAAGCCACTGTTTTGAAGGAAGTGCACTGTTTTGAAGGCACTCTAATGCGATTAAAACCAATGTGTGACTGAGAGAACTTGTATGCAATCATCCACTGACAGAGACATGTTTAAACCCATTTTGTTTGGAATAAACCTGAGCATGTATGAAAAAAAAAAAGGAACTGGAAATGCAGAGAATCCACCGCAGATGATCCCTTCAGGCCCAGTGGTGTGAGTGGCGATACTGGGAGGGTGGAGTGTGGGTGGATTGGGAAGGGGGAACCGATTACAAGGATCTACATGTGACCTCCTCCCTGGAGGATGGACAATAGAGAAGTGGGTGAAGGGAGACATCGGACAGGGCAAGATATGACAAAATAATAATTTATAAACTATCAAGGGCTCATGAGGGATGGGGGAGCGAGGAGGGAAGGGAAAAATGAGGAACTGATGCCAGGGGTTTAGGTGGAGAGGAAATGTTTTGAGAATGATGAGGTCAATGAATGTACAAATGTGCTTTACACAATTGATGTATGTATGGATTGTGATAAGAGTTGTATGAGCCCCTAATAAAACGATTAAAAAAGAAGAAGAAAGGCAAGGATGGTGAGATTTTTGTCTCACTTACTTTGAACATGCTGTCAGGAGAGACCAGTACCTGGAGAAGAGCATCATGCTTGATAAAGTGGATGGGGCACAAAACTGAGGAAGGTCCGTAACAGGATGCATGGACACAGTGGCTGCAGCGATGGGCTTAAACATAACAACCACTGTGGGGATGGCCCAGGACCAGACAGTGTCTCAGTGTGTTGCACACAAGGTCACTAGGTGGTGGCAGAACGGACTTGATGGCACAGAGGAACAATAGTATCAAACACAGAATAGGCATTTGATAGACTCCAACACCATGTCCTGATGAAACCTTTCACCAAAAAAAGGGGGGGGAAGGAAATTCCCCATATAATGAAAACAATACACACAGTAGATGACAAAACAGATGACTGAAAACTAAAGCACTCACTGTCATTGAGTCCACACTGACTCCAGCAACCCTAGAGGAGAGGTTAAAACTGTCCCTGTGATTTCTGAGGCTGTAACTGTTCATGGGGTAGAAAGCTCTCTTTCTCCTGCAGAGTAGCTGGTAATTTTGGACTGCTGACCTTGCAGCCTGAAGTCCAGCATGGAATCATTACAGCACCAGGGCATCTCACAGGAATGATGACCAGGGCCTTCTAAAAACAGGATGCTTCTGTGTGCCAGAAGGCTGAAAGGAGACCCCACAGAATGGGGGGTGGGGGACTGGAAACCATACATTGGACCAGGGACGAATCTCAAAAATCTATAGAAAATGTCAATACCAATTTAAAATATGGAATCAGTCATTAGAAGGCTTTAAGTTTCAAAAGAACACCTAACCACAATGGTCCTGGTGGGTTACCCCAACATCTATGAAAGCCAGAAATCTGGATTTCAGGAGACTTAAAACTCTCATTTGTGGCACATCCAAAGTAAGCAAGCCCAGGGTCTAATGTCTTTGCTTTTAAGGAGCATTCTTACTATATTTCTTCTAAGATTGTGCTAGTATCTAATGAAAAAAAAAAGCTAAACAAAGACTGATTCTTAAGCCACTGGAGTCAGATGACGGTCCTGAGGTACCATGTTCTTTTGATGAGTCCTGTCAGTTTCAAGAAACCAGGGCCAAGGGTCCACCTAGGAGCTATAGTTAGGGTAAATGGTAATTACTATTAATTACACTTAAATACAATGCTGTGTCACCTTAACCCGGCATCTTCAACAACTGGAACAAGGGCAACACAATACCTTTTCAACCACCAGAAGAAAAGAAACTGTAAAGATTAGAACAGAGATAAATGAATTGGAAAGCAGAAAGACCGTAGAAAAAAATCAAGACAAGAAGTTGATCTTATGAAAGGATTAACAAAATGGAAAAACCCACTGGCAAAGGGCCAGAAAGGCAAGAGACAAATATCAAGAATTAGAAATAAAAAACGGTAGTGTGTTAGGCTGACTTGTCTAGAGAAACAAGTCCAATGACATTAATAGATGTGTAAGAAAAATCTTTATATCAAGAAGGCATCCCATCCCAGTGCAACTGAAGTCCATAAATCTGATGAAGTCAGGACCCTCTTCAGACTCATGGAGCTTCAGGCTGATGACACAGCAAGGTGAGGCAGGAAGCAAGAGGGCCACAGGCTGGTGAATGCAGAGCCATGTAGATCCAAAGTCAATGGAAACATAGCAGGGCAGCTCCAGGGTTGGGTGGCCCACCTGGAGCTGCCTGGAGGTAGGCAGAGTCCCAGCAAGCAGGAAAGTGAATAGACAGAAAGAGACATTCTCAGCTTCCACCCTATAAAAAAGGCCACATCTCCCACAAGGCTGGGACCTGACTGACATGTTGGACCCCCCAGCTCCAGAAATGCAAACTGACATAAAATCCTCCAACCACCACAGGTGGAATCACAACAGAACCAAATGGAATAAAACTAATAAAAATACATTACTACAAAAGACTGTATTCCAAAAAAAAAACCTAGATGAAATGACCAAGTTTCTAGAAACATGCTGTACACCATCTACCGAAATCAATGTCGAGTGATGTAGAAACCTTTAACAGACCCAAAACAAAAGAAGATATGGACCAGATCATTTTAAGACTTCCAACCAAAAAAATTCTAGGGCCAAATGGCTTCACAAAGGAATTTTAACAAGTACTCAGCTGCAAGAGTCAGGAGAAGTCTTCAGCTCACCTCTGACCGACAGACTTGAACCAGACTGGGTGTACCCACTTCTACAATACTGTGAGCCGTTTGTGGATATAAATCTCTTTCTATGTAATATGCATATAAGAAGCACCGGTTTTGCTTCTCTAGAGAAACAAGCCCAACACAAATACCATTTACAATAGCCACACAAAAGATTAAATACTGTGAAATAAATCTAGCCAGAGACACAGAAGACCAAGATAAGGAAAACTAGAGAGCATTATTACAAGAAAACAAAAGAGGCCTACGTAATGGAAGAATATTCCATGTTCATGCATTGGAAGGCTTAGCATTGTAAAAATGTCAATACAAAGCAATTCCAATCCAGATCCCAACTTCATTCTTTAAAGAAATGGAAAGAGCAGTTACTAACTTAATATGGAAAAAGAAGACACCCAGTATAAGCAGAGAAGTTCTTCTGAACAAAATAGGAAGCCTCTCACTACCCAATCTCAAAACCTATTACACAGCCACAATAGTCAAAACAGACTTATAGGTGCATAGGCCAATGGGAAAGAATAGAAAACCCAAAAATAAATACATCCATATGCAGACAACTGATCTGTGACAAAAGGGAGAAAAATTAATTGGGAATAAGTCTCTTTGGAAATGGTGCTGGCAAAATTGTACTTCTATTTTCAGAAGAATGCGGCAGACCAATACCTCATCCCATGTTCAAAAGCACACTCGAGATGGATCAAAAACCTAAAAGTAAAGCCCAGAGCTATAAAGAGCATCAATGAAAAAAGAGGGACAAACTTTGCAGGTCATAAAGACGTTATCAAACATAATGAAGGAAGCACACACAGTAGAAGACAAAACAGATGACAGGCACCTGCTCAAACTAAGACGCGAATGTGCATCAAAAGACTTCATCAATAGAGTAAAAGACTCTATAGATTGGGGGGAAACTCTTTGGTAAGGACACGATGGATAATTTCTATAGAACACTTCAATACCTCAATAATATTAAAACAACCCAATTACAAAGTGGGCAAATGACAATTCACCAAAAATGACATCCAAATGGCTAACAAACATGAAAAAAAATGTTCACAGTCATTGGGAATCCTGGAGATGCAAATCAAAACAATGATAAGCTATCACACCAACCATGAAAGCTCAATTCAAAAATAAGCCAGAATACAATGAATGCTGGACTGGGCACAGAGAGACTGGAACCCTCATACTCTACTGGTGGGGCTGCAGACATGTACAACCTTTGTGAAAAGCAAGATGAACCACTTCAAACAAGTGGGAATAGAAATTCTATATGATCTAGCAATCCTTCTGAGGATGAACACCCTATAGAAGTAAGAGCCATAGTAGGAACAGACATATGCACTCCCATGTTCATTGCAGCTCTGCTCACAAAGCTAAAACACAGAAACAACCCAAATGCCCATCAGTAGAAGAATCGATACACTCTGGTACATACACGCAATGATATCACTGCTGAAAAACAAGAATGAAGGAAAACAAGCAGCCATCTAGCTCAGAAGCCACAAAGCCCACATGGAAGAAGCACACCAGCCTGTGTGATCACGAGGTGCTGAAGGGAGCAGTTATCAGGCATCAAAGAACAAAAAATATCATTGTGTGCTCACCTCCCTGATGACAAATGGGTACATAAGCAAATGTGGCGAAGAAAGCTGATGGTGCTCGGCTATCAAAAGATATAGCATCAAAGGCTTGAAGGTAAACAAGCGACCATCTAGCTCAGAAACAACAAAGTTATCAGGCATCATCAGAACAAAGAATCATATCATAGTGAATGAGGGGAGTAGTGGAGTGGAGACCCAAACCAAAGCCCATCTGTAGGCCACTGGACATCCCCTTACAGAAGGGTCTCCGGCAGGAGATGAGCCAGTCAGTGTGCAGTGTAGCAACAATGAAACATACAACTTTCCTCTAGTTCCTAAATGCTTCCTCCTACTCCAATTTCACTTTACAAATCTGGCTAGACCAGAGGATGTACACTGGTACAGATAGGAACTGGAAACACAGGGATTCCAGGGCGGATGATCCCTTCAGGACCAGTGGTGTGAGTGGTGATACTGGGAGAGTGGAGGGAGGCTGGGTTCGAAAGGGGGAACCGATTAGAAGGATCTACATGTGACCTTCTCCCTGGGGGATGGACAACAGAGAAGTGGGTGAAGGGAGACGTCAGACAGGGCAAGATATGACAAAATAATAATTTATAAATTATCAAGGGTTCATGAGGGAGGGGGGAGTGGGGAGGGAGGGGGGGAAATGAGGAGCTGATGCCAGGGGCTTAGGTGGAGAGCAAATGTTTTGAGAATGATGAAAGCAATGAATGTACAAATGTGCTTCACACAATTAATGTATGTATGGATTGCGATAAGAGTTGTATGAGCCCCTAATAAAACTATTTTTAAAAAAGAAAGAAAGAAGGGTTCCTGGGGAGTAGGGTGGGGAGTGAGGGGATAAAGGGGAGCTGATATCAAAGAGTTCAAGAAGAAAGAAAATGTTTTGAAACTGATTGTACAATGCTGCTTGATGTGATTGAAATATGGAATGTTTCCCGCCAGCCCCCCCCCCTCCCAGAGAGATAAACAACAGAAATGTGGGCGAAGGGAGACAGTGGACGGTATAAGATATGAAAATAATAATAATTTATAATTAATCAGGAGTTCATGAGTGTGGGAGGGTGGGGATGGGAGGTATTAGAGAAGCTAATACCAACGGCTCTAGAAGAAAGAAAATGTTTTGAAAATTATTATGGCAACATATATACAAATGTGCTTGATTTAGTTGACATATGGATTGTTATAAGAGCTGTAAGAGCCCCAAATAAAATGACTTATTAAAAAAAAGATCTAATAGCATGCAAATTGTGAGTCATTTTATGGAACAACATTTTTCTTTTGTTTCAGTTAAATATAAAGTTAATATTATCTTGCTTAATATTTTTATTAATAAAACTATAATATACCTTATTAAAAAGAAAAAACAATAATGAAACAAGGAAGCACTCATGATATGGATTGACCTAGAGATCACTATGCTGAATGAACTGAGTCAATCACAAAAGGACACTGCTATTTGGTAAAGACCAAGACACAGATTTGCACACCAAGGAGTAGCGTGGAGGACACCAGGTGGGAAGTACGATGGAGGAAAGATGAAGAAACTGAGCCGAGGGCTGACAGGGGCTGACTGGGGTGAAAGGGAGTTTGGAGAGCATGAGAGAGGGAAAGGGAAACTGTGTGTGGAGGGAGGGGAGTAGAATAAGGCGGGGAAAGTTGGTGAGTGGTTTGAACTGATGAATGCAAACTTGATGGTCTGATATGCAAATCCCTCACCTAATTCACAGAAAAAATCCTAAAAGGAAAAAGGCAATGCAGTATGAGAATTCTTCATGACCACAAATTTGTTTATCAGTTGTCTTCTGATCCCTTTTTCCATGGCAACGAAATCCCTTTTTCCCTGGAAATGTCGAGATTTGGTATGAGAGCATTTGGAGGATCTCTTATCTTTGAGATTATTTTCACTCACTAGTTGAAACAGTATCCCAATTTGCAAATTGTATATTGAGTAAACATCAACCAATTTCTATTATTGGCTTAGTATGATTTTTTTTCTCTCTCTACATCGGGAAGATCAATAGAAAAAGAGCTCTGGTTTGGTAAAGTCAGCGAAAAGCAGGACAATCCTCAGGGAGACAGATTGTCATGTAGCTGAGCCACGGGCTCAACCCTGTCAGCAATCATGAAGATGGCTTAAGACCGGGCAGCATTTGCTCTATGACATGTGAGGGCTCCATGATTTGGAACCAATTTAATAGGAACTAACAGCATGATCTACAAACTGCCTACCCACAAACCACAAGACAATCTTAAGGATAATCGGAAGTATTTACAGAACTGCTACCACATAAAAGGGGTACTTAATTCATAAACGCATGAAGAGCACTCGTGACAGTGGCAGGCATTATCATAAGCATTTTACACATTTAGACTCCTTTCCATTCTCATAATAACTGAATTGTTAGGATCTATCACTATCTCATTTTCCCAAAAAAGGAAATTAAGGCATAGAGAGGCTAAATAACCCATGCAGGGACACACCTGGCTCTGGGGCTTAAACCAGTGGTGGGATACAAATAATTTAACAACTTGTTTTCTGTCCTAAAGACCAATTTAAGAATTAAATATATATATATATACCAAAAGGGATTTTATTATTTCATACAGTTAATACTTCAATAAAAATTATTTTAAAAGTATATGACTGAGAGGAATTAATGAAAGCTTAATGAAGGCTGAGCATGATAGTGGGATAAGAGGAAAGTAAAATGAAATAGAAGGAAGAACTAGGAAGCAAAGGACATTTATAACGGTATAAATACAAGTACATACATATGTAAATATAGTTATATAAAACAATAGGGACATCAATCTATGTACATACATTATATGTCAAATATTAAGGTAGCCGACTGACATGCAAGAACACTTTGTTCTAATAACCCTGCATTCTGTGATGCTCACCTTACCGACATGATTGCTAAAGTCAAAATGGGTGCATAAGCAAATGTGGTGAAGAAAAATGATGGTGCCTGGCTATCAAAAGATATAGCATCTGGGGTCTTAAAGACTTGAAGATAAACATGCAGCCATCTATCTGGGAAGCAACAAAGCCCACATGGAAGAAGTACACCAGCCTGTTGTGATCATGAGGTGTTGATGGGATCAGGTATCAGTCATCAGAAGACCCAGAATAATCAGATAGATGCAAATGATAGGGGGCTAGAGGGGAGGGTTAGTGGTGAAGACCAAAAGCCCATCTGTTTACAACTGGACATCCCCTCACAGAAGGGTCACAAGGAAGGGACGAGGCAGCCAGGGTGCAGTATAGCACCAACGAATCATACAACATTCCTCTAGTTCTTTAATATTTCCTCCCCCCACTATCATGACCCCAGTTCTACTTTACAAATCCGGTTAGTCCAGAGCATGTACACTGGTACAGATAAGAACTCTCAACACATGGAATCCAGGACACATAAGTCCCTCATGAACAGTAAATGGGAGTAGCGATACCATGAGGGGTGGGGGACGGTGGGGGGAGAAAGGGAGACCCTATCACAGTAATAGACTTACAACCGCCAAACAACAGAAATGTCGGTGAAGGGAGACAGTGGTTGGTGTAAGATATGAAACTAACAATAATTTATAAATTTTCAAGGGTTCATGAGGGAGGGAAGCAGGGAAAAAATGAGT
>NW_022103896.1:83762429-83789029 GCF_000313985.2 Echinops telfairi | reverse complement strand
GGTAGTGGGAGCGGGGAGGAAACCTTTAGGAACTAGAGGAAGGTTGTATTTCTCATCATTGTTACATCGCACCGTGACTGGCTCATCTCCTCCACAATGGGAGGTTATAATGGAGGTTATGGATTGTGATAAGAGCTGTTAAGAGCCCCCAATAAAATTATTTTTTAACAAAAGAGGTACACAAAACTAGATTATGTTAATTTTTAAAGCATTTTAAATTATTAATGAAGAATATTAAATAATACCTGACCCAAAAAAAAACAATAAAGCTGTTATTTAAGATATTTCCATATTGCTTCTTGATTGGCATCCTCACTTGCAATATTCTTTGCTTTAATCCGAGCATCATTGGCTGTGTGACTTATCTTTAAACATCTTTTCCCTGTAGGAGTAGGATCCCATTCCTTGAGAAGTAGTCCCTGTGTTTGATATATTAGAAACAGTCAGGCAACCTCTTTTTTCTGTCTATATTATGTTCATCTTGAAAGACCCCTTTATGTTCCTCCTGACTTGACAGCAATCATTCTGATAATATTTTTAGCTCTTCGAACATTTTCAGGAATTGCACAATTCACGTATGCTATCTCATGAGAATTTGGGCCTAAAGCAAAGCTGAAACACCATTTGGTTGTTTGGCAGGTTTTCTCTTTACATTATGTTTGTTTACTGAAGTAACAAAGAACAGGAGAATAAAAGTGTGGTATTTCATCAAAAGTAAAACAAGTTTTATGAAATAAATAAATATTACAAGCATAGTTCCATCAAATTTCTTATTGGTTATGCTTTGGGTTGTGACTTGCATGCAGGCAGTTGGAAACCACAGGAGAAAGACAGTGTACTTCTGCAAATAGTTCTAATCTTGGAAACCCACAGGGGCTCGCTGTGTGTTAGCTTGGACTGACAGCGGTGAGTTTGGCTTGGGTTTATGGAAGGAATGAACATTAATTATGACGGACACTTAAAATATGCTATTGCACAGGTGAATATTTAAAAAGAGTAAGACAGGTAAATTTGTGATTTTCACAGGGGGTCGCTGCCCAGCCACCCGCCTTTGAAAGAACCCAGATGGCAAGTGCAATTTTAACAAATGGTTCCCTGAACTCAACAATCAGGTATCAGTTCTGCCAAACGGATGCGAAGCGGCTGAATCGCGCCACTGGTTTAAACCCAAACAAAATGCTCTCGAGTGGCTCTTGTGGCTTGGTGTTCTGCGCAGATAGCCTCTTGAGTTCCGGCAGCAATGAAGTGAGATGGCTGGTGGTGTTACGTGCAGCTGGATCCGTTTTCAGCTAATAGGGATGCCATCAACTTGCTCCACAGCATTTGCATCAGAATAAAGCGTGAGTTCTAATGTCTTTAAACATCCCAGAAAACCTGTCTTTCTACATTTTCTGGCAACAGACTGCATCGTGGAAATAGCAAATACTTCCACGTCTTCAAACATCCATGTGCATCCAGTCTCCGTCCCACAGCTGTTTCATGATCTTGGACAAATAATTTATCTGCTGGACATCCGCTGTCTCGGGTGTAACATGGGGATAGGAATGCCTATCTGGCTTTTTAAGGATCCCTGTTGGCACAGTGGAGTTAAACTCCTAGCTACTAACTGAAAGATTGGCAGTTTGAACATTTCCAGCTGCTCCCAAACGACCCAACAGTCTGCTCCCCTAAAGATTACAGGATTGAGTCTTGCCTCTTTTAATCCTCTCTTACTGGTTTATCACATCAGATCACGTCTTGAAGAATCACGCTCTCCAGCCAGATACAGCCTGCATCACCGCCAAACCACTGAAAATCATGGCCCCCGCCATGTGGGCAACCACTTTGTGCGGACAAAATTTAATCCATGACACAGAATCACCCGTTTTCCAAATAGAGAACGATGCATTTTTTTAAAGGAAAAAGTCAGAAATCAGTAAACAGGAAATAGATAGCATTTATTTATATGAGAAGATAAAATATCTTTTTTTAAGGCATATAAACTCGGGTTTTTTCGGTCATGGACACAAATAAACCACTTATCATGAGAACAGACTGAAGTCTTGTGCCCAAAGAGAACCAAAATTGGAACGTCCATCTTCTTGCTGTTATACTTATATTTCTGAGTGACGTGGAATTCTGAGATCAAGCTGAGCGCACAGCCTTGACAGGGGCACGAGCGCAACACCTCTGGGGGGAACTAAGCCGCATCCCTCTGCTAGTCCATGATTTAAGGATGACTTAGTGAGACAAAAGCATCCCTGGCGGTCCAATAAATAAACAGGAGGAAGATGAGGTAGTCGACATCCATAAAGATTTATAGCTTGGGAAGCTCTAAGGAGCAGTTCGACTCTATCCTACAGGATTACTACTATAAGCCAGAATCCATTCTGTTTTTATTTTTTTGGTTTTTGCAGAACAGAATAGCCGGATTCAGGGGAACATGCCTGTTTTTAGCTAAAAATCATCTGCACAATTATAATATTAAGACCAGGATACAGCTGTCTGTGACTAAGCCAGGACCGCTCTCCAAGCATCACACCTCACCAAACATCTGTTTCCTGTTTTCATCCTTCCCGTTATCACTCCATCCCCATTTCCTGTCACCTGTAAGCCACCTAAGACAATCAGGACTAAGCAAGCCCATATAAAAGCCTGTGTGCCTTTCTGTTGTTTCCATCAGACACACGGCTCAGGGCAGGGTCGTCATTACACAGAGGAGAGGAAATCTAAGCCCTTGAGGGTATGTCTGAGACGATGCAAAGGACACGTGCTGCCTGTTGTTCCCTACCTTTAAGTGACTCACTTCCTCCCACACTTTAGATTAAGACACTTTCCTGTTGAAGCAGTACCAGTCCCTCCAAAAGTACAATTGAAAACTGACTTACAAGAGAAAAACCTGCAGCACCGATCAGGCAAGCAATCGCTTACCTAAAACAGGGCCAGCATATTCTGATGCACAAAAAAAAAAAAAGGTACCTCTTGGGTTCAGTTTACGTTTAAGGAAGTTAATTTTTTTTTAAATCATTTTATTTGGGACTCATATGACTCTTATCACAATCCATACATACATCAATTGTGTAAAGCACATTTGTACATTCATGGCCCTCATCATTCTCATAACATTTGTTCTCCACTTAAGCCCCTGGCATCAGCTCCTCATTGTTTCCCCTCACTCCCTGCTCCTCATTTTTTCCCCTCCTTCATGAACCCTTTATAATTTATAAATTATTATTTTGTCTTACACTGTCCGATATCTCCTCTCACCCACTTTTCTGTTGTCCGTCCCCCAAGCAGGAGGTCACATGTAGATCCTTGTAATTGGTTCCCCTTTTCCAACCCACCCTCCCTCCAACCTCCCAGTATCTCCACTCACACCAATGGTCCTGAAGGGATCATCCCTCCTGGATTCCCTGTGTTTCCAGTTCCTATCTGTACCAGTGTACATCCTCTGGTCTAGCCAGATTTGTAAGGTTGAATTGGGATCATGATAGTGGGGGAGTGGGGGAGGAAACATTTAGGAACTAGAGGAAAGTTTATGTTTCGTCATTGCTACACTGCACCCTAACTGGCTCGACTCCTCCCTGAGACCCTTCTGTAAGGGGATGTCCAATTGCCTACAGATGGGCTTCGGATCTCCACTTCACACTCCCCCTCATTCACAATGATATGATTTTTTGTTGTGATGATGCCTGATACCTGATCCCTTAGATTCCTCGTGATCGCACAGGCTGGTGTGCTTCTTCCATGTGGGCTTTGTTGCTTCTGAGCTAGATGGCTGCTTGTTTACCTTCAAGCCTTTAAGACCCCAGATGCTATATCTTTTGATAACCAGGTACCATCAGCTTTCTTCACCACATTTGCTTATGCACCCATTTGTCTTCCACGATCGTATCGGGAAGGTGAGCACACAATGATATGATCTTTTGTTCTTTGATGCCAGATCACTGATCCCTTTGGCATCTTGTGATCACGCAGGCTGGTGTGCTTCTAAGGAAGTTACTTTCTATGGATATGGGGTGATAACAAAATTCTCCTCAGCAGACGGCAATGTCTTTATCATCATGGTATAAGAGCCAAAAGAGATTTTAGAAGTCATTTTACACAACCCTTCTGGAAGATTGTCACCATATTCGTCTGTAGTTGAATAAAGGTGAATTGGTTTGCCTAAGGGATTCCATTTCAAATGGCTTAAGAATAAGTGTCCACATTTTAAATGCCTTAACATAAAGTAGTCAGAAAAAGTGTCTTAAATAAATTCTAAAATCAATTTCAGAACCATTAAAGACTATATGCTATTTTAATTTTAAAAGACCCCAAACTGACTGCTTTGGTTTCCTCCAGGCAGTAGGAAGTCCGGAACAGGCAATAATGACATCTTGCTTTTTGACGATCGACCAAATATAGCCACCAGGCAACAGGTAGAAATGGAGAAAAATTGAAACTATTCTTGAAAGCCAGAATAGGATTTTCGGATCTATGATATGTGAATGTAGGGACCATCTCAAGAACAGAGTTGATGCATTGAACTGCTGACGGAAGACCTGACGAGGTTAAGAATGGCATCAAGAACATCACACAGGGATTGAAGGAGAGGACTTAGGGAACATGACCACCAGGTGAAGCGCGCAGGATGCTCTCCTCAGCGTCTAGCCAAGAGGTGGCACCAGGAGGGAAGTGCTGGGCTCTGGGAAGCCAGAAAAACAGCTTCAAGGCTAAGGACATCAAAGGTTCTTAAAGTTGGGATCAGCAGCACCTGAAGTCTGTTACTCCTTCCCCTTTGCCACTGACCATGTCCCGAGTCACTTCTGTGCTCCTCACGTCCCTGGCACCAGTGATCCTTGCCCGCCCCTTTTCCAAACCACTCTGGCATCCCTGGCTTCTGTGGCCGGTTGTAGAATACAGACCCCACGAGCAGGTTGGTGCAGTCAGGTTCATTACCCAAGTAAAGCTTTTCCCCAATTAAGCCTTTTTTTTTTTTTCTTCCTTCTCTGGCACCCTTTCCCCCAGGGACCCTTTCCTCATAAGACAGACACATGCACACACCAACATTGCCCAAGTGTCAGGGATCCCCGCGCAAATAGTGGTTTGAATTGCTATTTTTTGTTTTGTTTTGTTTTGTTTTATTCTTTATTCTTTGGTGCCTTTTTGCTTCCTCTTCCTGTGTGGCCTCACACACAACTGAAAAGCAGACAATGACAGGCCTGCAGATCCACGCACACCCACCTAAACCATATTTTCAGCACCAGGACTCCTAGAAAAGGTAATCAAGTTTAAAACTGGGAAGCTGAAACGGAACTACTTGGAAGCTATGATCCACAAAAACAACTTATTATTGAAGATCCCTATTACGGGATTGTCTCTGACTTGAGACTGTGTGCCAGCAATGGCTTAGGTGCTGCAAGACATTTTTGAAGCAGGCAAGCCAAAGCTGGTCCCATTCACTACTGCTAAGGCCAGCTGTGCGGAGCCCCTCCCCAGTGATGCTCTACATTATCAGCCAGCGGATGTTGAAGTGGAGTAATGTTAGTCCTATAGCTCAAAGTTGCAGCTACTTTCTTCAGTTGACCTATAGTTTCTTACTTGAAAAATAATTGTAGATAGTTTTCAGCTGTGATTGGCAGATGAATAAATAAAAATCACTTTATTCAGTTTATGGGGTACATTAAATCTTCTAAAATTAGTTGAACTTCACCCTTGTTATAAGAAAAGTATTATAACAACAAAATAGAAAATGCTGTGCATGTTTTATAGCAGGATCATTTTCTAGTGTTTGGCAGGTGCATATCTAAGGACTGCATTCACTTGGAAATGCTTAATTATGATGATCATAAATAATGAAATGAAGCATCACTTTAAGATCCAGGCCAATCCAAACTTTTAAATAGTCCGTTCTACCTCTCCGATAAGTTACATGAATATATATGTTCATGAATATGTTAATGAAAAACAAGCACCCCCTACTTAGCTATAATCAACTTCTCTTTTTTTTTTAAACTCCAGGGCCTTTTATTGACTAGCATTCCCCAACCATAGGCACCCACATTATAGATGAGATGTATTTTAATGTACACACACTCTTAGTGTATACTTTTATGTTAAAAGGAAAGGTAAAGATTTATGGAAATAATCTTTTGCATCTTTCATACGTCCTAATTTTTGTCTAGTTTATTTCCCTAGAAAGCCAGCTTAGTTGCTCCTATTTGAATCACTTTCCTTCTGAAAATTTAATTGTATCAAAAGGACACTAAATGCTATTTCATCTTATGATCACTTTGAGAAAAATGTTTTTGTATATGCACATGCGGTGATCCCAAGTGTCAAATAAATAAATTGGCTTAGAGTGGAGGAGAAATACTTTTAAAAAGTTGGTAGAGTCTAATCATGTGAAAGTCCTTAAATATTTATATGTTAATTAATTATTTAATTAGTGTTTAATAAACTTAAAGAGAATGTGGATTTTAAAAAGAGAGTGCAAATGGCTTGATTGTCAAAACATTTAGGAAAAGCAGACAGAGAAACAACATGATTGTGCTCCAAAAATATTTTGTTTACAAAGATTGATGAATTAACCAATTTATGGACTATTATAATTTAAAGAATCTAGCACTCCAGAATGGTGGGTATGCTGCTGAACATAGAAATGAAGAATTCTGCACCTTTTCTGTAATTTTCCTGTTAATGTAAGGCAATTAAACTCCAAATTGAACTTTTGTTAATATCAAATAGGTTGTTAATATGTTCAAATCATCAAAGAAGCTGAATTATGAGGAAGAATATGGCATCAGGATTGGAAGGCTTATTAACAACCTGCGATATGAAGACGGCACAACCTTGCCGACTGAGAGTGAGGAGGAATGAAGCACTTGCTGCTGAAGATCAACGATTGTAGCCTTCACTATGGATTATAACTCAATGTAAGGAAGACCAAGATCCTCACAACTGGACTAATAGGTAACATCATGATAAATGGAAAGAAGGCTGAAGTTGTCAAGGATTGCATCTTGCTTGGATCCACACTCAATGCTCATGGAAACAGCAGTCAGTCGATGAAACATTGCATTGTATTGGGTAAATCCGCTGCACAAGACCTCTTTAGAGTGTTGAAAATCAAGGATGTTACTTTGAGGACTAAGGTGTGCCTGACTCAAGCCATGGTATTCTCCATTGCATCGTATGCATGTGACAGTTGAATAAGGAAGACCAAGGAAGAGTAGATGCATTTAAATTGTGGTGCTGGAGAGGAGTATTGGTAGTGCGATGAACTGCTAAAGGGACAAAACAATCTGTATTGGAAGCAAGGCCAGAGTGCTTCTTAGAGGCAAGGATGGCAAGACCTGTCTTTCATACTTTGCACATATCGTCAGGAGAGACCAGTCCCTGGAGAATGACATCATGTTTGATAAAGGGAAAGGGAGCAAAAAAGAGACCCTCAACAAGATGGATCGACACAGTGACTACATCAATGGACTCAAGCATAGGAACAATGGGAAGATAGCACAAGACCATGCAGTTGTGCATAGGGTCGTTATGGGTTGGAGCCAACTCGATGGCACCTAGCAACATACCCAGTTTTGTTCATCCATGTAATAGACCATTTTAGCTGAGAATGTCAGGTGCTAACCATTATCATTCTGAGGCTCCTTACAGAAAAAGTCTGCATTCAAGTTTGGGGCAATGGAATATAAGCATAAGTTCTGTGTGGCAGCTTCTAGGACCCTTCCTTACAGAAAGCTGCATTGACTGTTCTTTGACATCCTCCCCACATTTAGATCATGGAGTCCCTGGGTAGCATGAACAGTTAACATACTCAGTTGCTAATGAAAGTTTAGAGGTTCAAGTCCACCCAGAGGTGCCTTGAAACAAAGATCTAGCATTCTGCTTCCCAAAAACCCATCATTGGAAACTGTGCGGTCATCATGAGCCAGAGTCAGCTCAACAGCAATTGTCTTGTTGCTGCTGTTGCTTAAATTTGGATCACAAAGATGGGCTTCACCTTACAGCTGAGGAAGAGGGGCAGGTAGAAACCTGTCTGAGTGGGGCAAAACCAGTCCTCAGCACTAAGCAGATCTCTTCTTTTCCTTGAAAACAGAGACTTTCATCTTTCAAGCCACTGAGATCAAGATTAGAGGAAGGTTTGTTAACAATCTGAAATATGCAAATGACTCAATCTTGCTTGCTGAAATCCAAGAAGACATGAAGCATTTACTGATGAAAACCCAAGACTGCCACCTGCAGTATGGACTGCAACTCGGTGTAAACACCAAAACTCACTGCCATGTTGATGCTCACTCAGAAGCCACCCTGTAGGTCAGGGTAGAAGTGGCCCTGTGAGTTTCCGAGATGGTAACTTTTTATGGGAGCAGGAGGCCCTGTTCTCCTTCTGAGAAGTGCTGCGGGTAGTTTCAAACTGCTGAACCTGCAGTTAGCAGCCCAACACATAACCGTTATACCAGCAGGGCTCCTAACTCAATTCAAAGAAAGTCAAAATCCTCACAACTGGACCAAGAGACAACATTGTGAAAAACAGAGGAAAGACTGAAGTTACTGAGAATTTCCTTTTGCTTGGATCCACAATCAATGCTCATGGAAGCAGCAGTCAATAAATCAAATGATGGTTTGCATTGGGAGGATCTGCTGCACAAGACTTCTTTAAAATGTTCAAGAGCAAGGATTTCACTTAAGGACTAAGATGTACCTCACCCAAACCATGGTCATTTTAATCACTTCATATGCATGTGAGAGTTAGACAATGAATAAGAAAACACATAGAATTGATGCATTTAAATTATGGTGCTGGGAAAGAACACTGAAAATACAATGGAATGCCAGAAGAACAAACAAATCTGCTTTGAAGGAAATACAGAAAGAATCGTCCTTGGAATGACTGAAGGCAAGACTGGGTCTCACATATTGTGTACATGTTGTCAAGAGAGACCAAGGACTAGGAAAGGGCATCATGCTTGGTAAAAGGTCAACGAAAAAGGAGAGACCCTTAAAGAGATGGACTCACAGAGTGGCTGGACCAATGGGCTCAAAAGTAACAATTGTGAGGTTAGCATAAGACCAGTCACTATTTCTTTCAGTAGTGTATGTGGTTGCTATGGGTCAGAACCAACTTAATGGCACAACTATCAAGGAAGGCAAAACTAACCCTAATGTACTAATTCACAGTGGGTTTCAGGAAAACAAAAACGGTTCAATTTTTCTACCTATCTTTGAAATGTATAGGTGGCTATAGAGCGAGTGATGTAATGGATTATGTATTGAGCTGATAATACAAGGTCGGCAGTTTAAAACCACCAACTGCACTGAGGAAGAGGAAGCTTTTTCTGATCCTGTAAAAATTTACAGCTTCAGAAAACGAAAGGTGCAATTCTACTCTGTCCTATAGGGTTGCTATGAGTCAAAGTTGACTTAATCCCCGTGAGTTCATTAAAAAAGATAGGCCTTGCTGTCTAGATAGGACAGGCTGGATGAGCAATCTGGAGGAGAAAACAACGGGACTGACAGTTCCGGGGGGACATGGGAGAGGGGGAGGAGGGGGGAAGGGAAGAGGTGTTAACAAACCCATGGACAAGGGAACAACAATCGATCCAAATATTCGGGTCGGCTTATACTCAAGTATATACAGTACTTTCTAGTGAACCCTTGGTATCAACTCCTTAGGTTGATACTTTTGCATGGTCTGCTAATCTTACATTCAAATGGCCCTTGACACAAAAAAAGATTCCCACTCCTGGTTTAGTGTCATGATGTTGTGCGATATCCCTGTTAATTGACTGTGGTAGTTACAAAGTCTAGTGTCAACTTGAAACTATTAAAAGTGAAGAGGTAGAGTTTAGACTGTCAATCAGGTCGCAGCTTGATGACCTCATTTGGAGATGTGACAGATATAAATTACTCACTTAAGGCCAGAAACACACTCTCCCTGCTACACATTCCTGTTGACAAGCCACACGGTGCTACGCTGATGGAGCCAGAGCCCTGGAACTGGAGGAGCCAGACTCCTGCCAGTGCTGAGATGCTTCCACTGCCACTGGATCCACAAGACCTTCCACCCACTGGCCTGTGATCTTCCTGCATTTGACTTCACTGCATATGTTGCATGAGTCTGAAGAGGAAGTTATAGACTGGTATGGGGCATATGGGCTAATATTGGACTTATGGACTCATGGATATTGATCTGGACTGGGTTGTTTTAATGTACAATTTCTCTTTGATATAAAGTTCTCTTACACACATACAAGTGTCTCTGGATTTGCTTCTCTAGTCAACCTGGACTAACACATTTACCTAAAATTTTTAGTGCTTCTGTTCTACCTCCTAAGTTCATTGTATAGTGCCATGGGTCTTAAAAGGTTGCTAGCAGTCATGCAAGGAACAATCGGTCTCTATTTCCCTGGAGAGGAAGGAGAGTCAAGAATAGGTTATGTAGTGCATGCATAACTTGCACCATGAACAACTTCCTCCTTTCTCATCAGACCAGAACTAGCTAGTACCTGGTTATTATTACTAACCATTTTGGTCAACAATTCTATAAAAGAATCATGATTAAAGAAGAACAATACAGGTGGTTTCGAATTTCCATGAAATCTCATCATGGAAGCTAGATACATTCAAAACCATTGACTTAAGCCAAAATATCCTTGGAAGTCTCAAAACAGTTGTTTAACTCAATCAGTACAGAACATCTACCTTGACCAGTCTACTCTTTTGAAATCTATCAATATGGAATCAAATTAACAATGTGAATGTGCACTATTACATAGAAAACTTAGGGGACAGTGAGTTTTTGTTAAGAACTACTCAGAAATGGTGATAATGGTTGCACAACTCCAAGAATGTAATCCGTTTCACTGAACTTACATGTAGAAATTCTATTTCATGCATGCTGTTATGTGTTCAAAAAAAAAATTTTTTTTTTAATATAACTTACTCATCAATGTCTACTCATTAGAGTTGGGAAGTAAATTTACTTGGGGTTTGTTTCTTTAATCTTCCACTTTGCTATCACATATCATACTTATAAGCTCTTCACTAGACATACATATCTTATTCTGCCCTGAATTGGAGCATACCATTTTGACAGTGGGTGAAGTCTCCCTTGAGTTACTGAAGCAAAGGGGCCACTAGCTCCTTGGTAACTGATCTGAGCTAGGCCTGCTGGGCCCCACAAAACAGTCCCATTGCACTCATGGGTTCCTACTGATTTTCGACAGTAACAAGACAAGGCACAGATAAAAAGATTAGAAATGTCTAAAGTGATGTGATTGAAACATGGAATGATACATGTACTAAATCCCAATTAAAAAAAGAAATATCTAATGTAATTCTAATCTTTCCACAGATGTCAACAAAAAACTACATCCAACTATAAAACAGGCAACATTTATTTAAAAGGAAAAAAAGTCTACAACAACAGGGGAGTAAGACCAGAATAAAGTCTTAGCTCAACTACGCTTGCACAAGGTAAGGGGCTAGTGGGGAAACAGAAAAATGTTAGGGATGGGGATTGATTGATGGAAGATAGTCAATGTGGTCCTTCTAGCCATAATTCCTTATGTGGTGTATTATTTTGGACTCTAGGCCAAAATAGCTATAATCCCGTTTTTTAAGGAGTTCTCTACTATACTATTGGACAGGATTAAGCCTCTAATTTAGTAGAGTGTATGAACCAATTCAGTGTTTCCTTAGGGTTTTGGTCTGCTGAAGTCATACCTGCAAGACAGTGGTGGGATTCAAACAATAACTGGTTTTGAGGGAGTTCTCTACATATCAGAATACCACTATTGTGCAGATGAGTATTTAAAAATAGTAAGGAATGTAAATTTTTTATTTCCATATTGGGTGGCTGCCCAGCAACCCACTTTAGCAAGAACCCTGATTACAAGTGCCATTTTACCAATTGGTTCATCAACTTCAACAAAAAATTAGAACTGGCTAATCCCACCACTACTCAAAGCCATTCTGTGTATAAGCACCATCTCATAGAGCAAGACATCCCCGGATCATTGGAAGAGCCCCTCCAACATCTGTGTGAAGTGGTGGAGGCCACGACCTGAAGTGCCAGAGGTTGTGGCCTGGAGATTATGAGACAGAAAAGGAGCTAGGTGGAGACCCGAGGCCAAGGTAAGGAGAGCAGAGCCTAGACTATGGGACTGGGAAGCAGAGCAGCAAGCAGGCTTCCTGTTCCATGGAGGCAGAGGCCAAGGGGCCCCATGGCTGAGAGGCTGAAGAAAAGCGACTTGGCTTCTGTCTGAGGAAGGATGTTACTATGGACCAAATGACTGTACCCCTGTTGTATCCTGACTTGTGCTAACCCATAACAAACCCCCTTAGTCATGAGTAATTTGTAAGTTCTGTGTGACTATTGCAATGAATTATCAAACCCAAAATAGATGTAGAATAGTATAGGAAGAACAGCTGATGGAGTGTAGACGCTTGTCCGGCCCTAGCTTCATAGTGGTTGGGAAGCCAAAGGAGGTGGAACCCCAGGCTGTTTTTGCACGGAGTAAGTAATATGGTTGTAGGACTCCAAAAGTTTTCTTCATTGTTTCAGCTACTTGAATTCCACAAAGGATGAGTAAACGAAAGAGACATTAGGAGAACCTCTGGTTAGGCCATCTGGATCAGGTTAAGAGAACAGTCAGGTTTGGGGATAAAACAAAGCCTATATAAAGTTTAGAAATGAGAGAAGACTGTAAAGACCATCTTGGTCACAAAATACCATGGAGTTTGTATCTTTAATTAAGAGAGAGCGCATGCATACTGGTTCTTGCATACATTTTAATTTTAGATAAAAACATTGGAGAATTAGATACTAGAGAAGGTTCTGAGAAATACGTATGCATCCTCCCCTTGCCAACATGCTCTACCACCACAGCTGCCATGGAAGAGGCTTCAGGAGCTGTAGTACTTGGTGAGATTCTCATCTACAGGCTTCAGGATTTTCTTGTCAGGCATATTCACCACCCAGCCTGGAGCAAGACCAAAGAAGATCTGCCGTGGATCCTTTCGTGCACGGAGCATTTTGAAGAGTTCATCTTTCGTGATATCAGGCAAAATATAACCGTACTTCTTGGCGAGTTCAAGTCTTGCTTCAGGAAATTTGGCAGGATCTGCCAGATAACCACGATTTCTTGCATTGGTATAATATGTTACCAGTGTTTCAGGTGGAAGCATTCGTTTTGGAATGGGCTGTCCACGCAGAAAGAATGGGACAGGTTTGCACAAAATTTCTATTTAAAAAAAAATAACAATAATAAGAGAAATGCAAATATTGTGTAAAGACTTACAGATTTTTTTATTCATTTAAAAAGATTACCAAGAAAAGAATTCTACTTTCAAAGTAGTTTTATTAAATAGACCTATGTTAAATAAGCAGACAAAAAAAAGCTTCATTTTAAATAGTGTGCATATTCAAAGTCATAATTACCCCTGAGATTATCAATGGTTAGTGTAATTTCTAAATATAAAGAAGATCTCTATATGTGAGATCTATACTTACTAAAACACAAAACAAAAAGAGGCTTGTGACACACAGCCTGACATATGCTTAACAGAACAAGATGGGCCACCAGAACCTGAGGACATACCACGGATAGAAAATAAAACCCTAGCCCGGGTCTCACTTGTTCAAAAGTTAGGCAGAAACAGTAAGATCTATAGCTTATCACTTACTAAAGGGAATCCTCTTAACAGTAGGCAAAGAAATCTAAGTGAAGAGAACAATGCAGAATCACAGTTTGTATTTCTTTTTTAAACTTTAAAAAGTATCTAATAACGTGCTTTTTTTTAAATCAATTTATTGGGGCTCATACAATTCATCACAATACATAGATCAATTGTGTAAAGCACATCTATACATTTGTTGCCCTCATCATTCCCAAAATTCGCTTGCCTCTTGGGTTCCCCGAATCAGCTTTTTCCTTTTTTCCCCCTCCCCCTCCTTTCCTCCGCTCCCTCCCCCATGCAAATAATGTGCTCTTAAGTGCAGATATGGGGGAGGTGAGGCAGATAGAATAGGCCTATGCATGAATTATAACAGATGCCACAAGTCCTTCAGATATTTCAGAAAACTACAAACACACAATGGTATGAATACAATGACAACGTTTTTACCAAAATTAGCGATGTAACCCTAATCATAGATGGAAACACAAAGAGAAGTCACATAAAATAGTATTAAGGAATTCAAAAGCCTAAAAGTAATAATACAAACCACTTAAAAGCAGTTATAAAGTTGATCTGATTTAATCCATGCAATACACCTGAGATGTAGTCAATTAATATGGTCCTTCTAGCCATAATTCTTTGTGTGATGTATTATAATTCTAGACTCTATGCCTATGGCTATAATACCATTTTGGAGGGAGTTCTTGGCTAATGGGTGGGATAATCAACACCAAACCAAACCAAATTCATTGACATGAAGTGAATTCCAACTCATGGCAGCCTTCTAGGACACAGTAGAACCACCCCTGTGGGTTTCCAAGACTGTATCTCTTTATGGAAGTAGAAATCCCATCTTTCTCCTGTAGTGCGCCTGGTGTTTTGAACTGCTGACCTTGCCATTAGCAATCCAACTCATAAGCACTACACCACCAGGGCTCCAATGGGCAGGATAAAAGTGAGATTCAATCCTGACTTTAGTAGGTGGTGTGGGACGAAACACACGACCTTCCTCTAGTTCTTTAATGCTTCTCCCCATCCCCCCACCCCCAAATCATGACTCCAATTCTATCTTACAAACCTGGCTAGAACAGTACATGAATACTGGTACAGATAAGAGCTCACAATACAGGGAATCCAGGACAGATAAACCCCTCAATACCAGTCAGAGGAGCAGCAATACTAGGAGGGTAAGGGAAGTGGGGGAGGGGGAGGAAAGAGGAACCAATCACAATAATCAACATATGCCCCCTCCCCCATGGACGGACAGCAGAAAAGTGGGTGAAAGGAACCAGTGGTCAGTGTAAGACATGAAGAAAATAATAATTTATAAATTAACAAGGGGACGTGGGGGGAGGGGGGAACTAGGAGCTGATACCAAGGGCTCAAGTAGAAAGAAAATGTTCTGAAAAAGATGATGACAACATATGTATAGATATATTTGACACCATGGATATATGTATGGATTGTGATAAGAACTGTAAGAGCACCCAATACAATAAAATATTTTTTTAAAAGGAGAAAGTGTGAACTAAGCCACACCCTTGGGCGTAGGGTCTGCTGAAAGACAACAATGACATCGTTATCAAAGTCAACTCTCTACAAACAAGAGCATTCTCAGACACAGAGAAACATACCGGAGTACCTTCAAGACCTCCGTCTAAAGTGGCAGAGGCCAGCAACAGAGGCACCAAAGGCTGTAGCGCAAGTAGCGCAACAAGTGGGCTTCCTGGACCACAGAGGCAGAAGCCAAGGGGCCATGTGGCCGAAAAGCTGAGGAATGGAGAAAGACTTGGCTGCTGACTAAGGAGAAGGGTTGCTTTGGACCAATGACTGTATCCCTACTTTTTACTGATCCTGACTTACGGTAATTTATTAACTTCTCTCCACCACTTAGCTGTCAGTTTATCATATTGTGATGTGTGCTGCTGTGATGTTCTGTCACTAGGACTTCAAAGACCAGCAGGGTCACCCAAAGTGAACATGTTTCGGCAGAGCTTCCAGACTAATAAAAGACTACAAAGAAGGAATAGGCAGATCACTACAGGGAATTAGTCACTGAAAACCCCATGGATAGCTATGAAACACCCTAAGTTACTGAAAACCTAATGAACAGAAGCAGAACCACGTCAGAGATAGTGCTAGGCTTTTTACGAAGATGGCGCCGAAGGCAAAGAAGAAAGCACCTGCCCTGCCCAAAACAGAAGCCAAAGCAAAGGCTTTAAAGGCCAAGAAGTCCCTGTTGAAAGGCATCCACAGCCACACACACAAAAGATCTGCACGTCACCCACCTTCCAGCGGCCCAAGACCCTGAGACTAAGAAGGCAGCCCAAATCCTCTCGGAAGAGCGCCCCCAGGAGAAACAAGCTTGAGCACGATGTCATCAAGTTCCCCTTGGCCATGGAGTCAGCTGTGAAAAAGACTGAAGATAACAGCACACTTGTGTTCATTGGGGATGTCAAGGCCAACAAGCACCAGATCAAACAGGCTGTGTCTTCACATGACAATGGCTCTATGACATTGATGTAGCCAAAGTCAGCACCTTGATCAGGCCTAATGGTGCAAAGAAGGCATGTTTCAACTGGCTCCTGACTATGATGCTGTATTAGTCTGGGTACCTTAGAGAAACAAATCCATAGAAACTCATGTATAAGACAGTTTTTTTTAGGTTTTTTTTGACAGAGTTTTATATAAAGGTTAAGTGAGCATCAAGAAAACATCCCAACCCAGTGCTACCCAAGCCCACAAGTCCAACATTAACCAATTAACCTATATGTCCAACAGCAATCCAGAAAGTCCTCCTCCATCTCACAAAGCAGACGCAATGATGCAGACTGCAGGAAGAAAGCTGAGTAAGTGAAAGTGTAAGCATCTCAGCGCTGGCAGGGGTCTCCACATGGCTGCTCCAGCACCCAGGGCTGCATCGGGGTAGGTTCATGTGGCTTCTCCTGGGGGGATGTCTTGCAGGAAGTCAGCCTTGCAAACTGAAGCTGGAAACTGCTAAGGCAGCTGCACCCTGGTCCGGCCATCACAAAGCATGAGACCCCAGAACTAGAAAGGTGAGGCTCACCAAGCCATTTATCTCTCCGCCCTTCAATTAACCCCACGTGTGTTTATCAGCCAGGTTGGCACAATAAACTAACTCAGACGCTTTAGATGTTGCCAACAAAATCGGAATCATCTAAACTAGGTCTAGCTGGCTAATGTTAAATATAAATTTCTTCAATACAAAAAAAAAGAAATAGTGCCAGAAGGCGAGGCTCTCACATCAGAAGACACTCCAAAAATGTGACTGAGGAAGAGCAGCCTTGTCAAAGTAAAGTCGACTATAATGATGCGGATGGAGTAAAGCCTTTTGGGAGTAAAGTTTTCAGGAGCTTCATTTGCTGATGGGGCATGACTCAAACTGAGAAGAAACAGCAGCAAACATCTATTAACAATCTGAACTTGAAATGTATAGTTATGAATCTAGGAATAACAGAAGTTGTAAAAAACGAAATGGAACACTTAGAGATCAACATTCTAGGCTTTAGTGAGCTGAAATGGACTTATTTTGGCCATTATGAATCAGAAAATCCTACCGTTTACAATGCTGGGAATGATAAGATACAAGAGGAACGGTGTTGTATTCATCAGAAAGACATTCCAAGATCTATATTAAATTACAATGCTGTCTGTGACAGGATGTTATATGTCCGCATACAAGAATGTCAATACAACTACTATTCAAATTTATGCAACTACTAAAGTGAGTAATGCAGAAATCTAAGAATTCTAGCAGCATCTTTAGTCTAAAATTGATCAAACATGTAATCAAAATGCATTAATAATTATTGGCAAATGGAATGCAACAGTTGGAAACAAAGAGGAAGAAGCATCAGCTAGAAAATATGGCCTTAATGATAGCAAAGAAAGAAGACAGAATTTTACAAGACCAACTTCTTTAGGAAGAACACTCTCAGCATATCTTCATCTGAAAGAACTCAAGAAAACATTGACGCCTTGAGTTTCGATACTGAAAGATTCTAGGGGCAAAACACTGAATGATGCAGGAAGCATCAAAAGTAGATAGAAAGATTACACACAGTCACTGTACCAAAAAGAACCCAGTCGACATCCCACTATTTCCGAAAGTACCATATGAGCAAGAACCAATGGTAATGGAAGGAGTTCACGCTGCATTGAAGCACTGGACTTTACAAGGCTCAAGGAATTAATGAGACACCACCTGGCCAAGTGACTGGAAGAAATTCATATCTGTACCCATTCAAAAGAAATGTGACCCAACAGAATGCTCAAATTATAGAAAAATACCAGTGATATCAAATGTAACTAAGATTTTACTGAAGATCAACCAAAAACAGTTGCAACAATACATTGACAAGAAGATCTTAGAGGTGCAGGCCTGATTCAGAAGAGGCTGTGGAACAGGGGACATCACTACAGTTGTCAGATGGAGCTTGCCTGAAAGGAGAGAATACCAGAAAGATGTTTACTTGTGTTTCATTGATTATGCCACAGCATTCAACTGTGTGAACCGTAACAAACTAAGGAGAACCTTTAGAGGAATGGGAAATCCAGAACATTTCATTGTGCTCCTTTGAAACTTATACATGGGTCAAGATGCTGTGTGTGAACAAAACAAGGGAATACTGCACGTTTTAAAATCAGCAAAGATATACAAGATTGCATCCTCTCGCCATCCTTATTCAGTATGTGTGCTGAGTAAATAATCAGAGACTCTGGCTTAGATGAAGAATGTGGCATCAGGTCTGGAGGAAGGCTTATTAACAACCTGTGATATGCAGATGACACAACCTTGCTTGCTGAAATTGAGGAAGACTTGAAGCACTTGCTGATAGACAAAGGACTGCAGCCTTCAGTATGGATAGCAACTCAATGTTAAGGAAGATCAAAGCATTCACAACTGGACTAAGGTCACATCATGACAAATGGAGAAAAGGGTGAAGTTGTCAAGGATGTTGTCTTGCTTGGATCCACAATCAATGCTCATGAAAGCAGCACTGGTGAGAGCAAAAGACACATTGTATTAGGTAAATTTTCTGCAGAAGACATCTTAGAACTATTGAAAGTAAGAATGTTACTTTGAGGACTAAGGTGCTCCTGATCCAAGTCAAGGTATTTTCAATTGGTTCATATGCATGTAAAAGTTGGACATTGAATAAAAAAAAAGACTAAAGAAGAATCAATGCATTTAAATTGTAGTGCTGGAGAAGAATACTCAATGTACCATGGACTGCTAAAAGGACAAACCAATCTGTCTTGGAAGAAACATGGCCAGAGCTTTCCTTAAAGGCAAAGATAACAAGACTTCATCTTACATATATTAGACACGTTGCCAGGAGAGACCAGACCCTTGGAGAAGGGCAGCATGCTGGGTAAAGCATAGGAGCAGCAAAAAGGAGGGAGACCCCCAACCAGATGGACTGACACAGTGGCTGCCCACAAGGGGCTGCAGCCTAAGCACAATGGTGAGGACGGAGCAGGACCGGGCAGTGTTCTGTGTTCTGTTCTGTTGTGCGTAAGGTCGCCATGGGTCAGAACCAACTCGATGGCACTAACAACATATTCCCTTTCATATGCTTATTTTAAAAGCGCAATTTGGTCACGAAATGTTTAACTATTTGAATATTTTAAAAGGAGCTCTGTGGCACTGTGGGTTAGGCTTTGGACCGCTAACAGCAAGGTTGGTTGTTCAAATCCACCAACCACAACAGGGGAGCAAGATGTGGCTGTCCCCATCATGATTTACAGACTTGGAACCCCTATAAAGCGTTGCTATGAGTTAGAACGGACTTGATGACAGTGGTTTTGGTGCTTGGTATTTGCACATAAAACCACCAAAGAACCTTTGCGAAAGCGTTTCATCCACAAGCCACATTGTGTTTGAATCTTTGCACTTTTAAAAATTCAGTTCATTCATTCAACAACTTTTCAGTGAGCTTCTAGCAAGTATCAAGCACTGACGATGCAGCAGGGAACAAACAAATCTCCAAATTACGAGGTTAGAGCAAATGAAAGTGAAACAAATTTATACTTGTCAGCTAGGGATAACTTTAGAGGGCAGACTTTACACAGGGCAAGGTCATAATAAGTGACTACGTATGTGATACCTGTGTTCATGTGTGTGTATGCACGGTGTTTACAAGTAGATGCTGTGTGTATATACAGTACGTGTGTGGTATCCAAGCATGATTTTGTATGTGTTCATTGTTATGTGGTATGTATTGGTCATGTGTGTGATATTCATGTGTGGAATTCTCACCTAGGTATATGATGTTTGTATATGTGATGTACCTGTATAGCATTATTGTATGTATGCGTGGTGTCGCTGTGTGTTGTATTCATATATGTGCAGTTTTTTACTTAGAATAGGCAGGAAAGAGTTCGCTAAAAGGGTAAGTGAAGTAGAGACCTGTCTTCTGTCTCATACTTACGCTCTCATTTTCCTCTAGGTTCTATAATTCACTGCAATGGCCACAAAGACCTCAGGTAATATTCCCAATTATAGGGGCTTATCAAGGATTGACAAAGCCCTGGAAAGGTAGTTATGAGGTTGACTGCTAACGCCATAGTTGGTGGTTCTAAACCACCATGGGAGAAAGACAAAGGCTTTCTACTCTAGTAAAGTTACAGCTCGGAAACCCAGAGGGGCAGTTCCACCCTGTCCTCTAGGGTGCTATAACTCGAATTGACTTGATGGAGTGATTAGGGGAGTTAATAGGCAACAAAGTCGAGGTCTGAAAACATTAAGGATATAGTCAGTGGTCCTCAGCAACACCTCTCCTCAGCCAACAATCAAGTCTTTTTCTTCCTCTTTCTCTCAGCAATGTGGTCCCTTGGTTTCTGCTCCCATGGGCCAAGAAGCCAGCCTGCTCCTCTGCGTGATAGTCTGATAGTCTCAGCACTCACGGTCTCCTTGCCTTGGTCTCTGGTCTCAGCTGCAAACACTTCAGACAGAGCTCTCAAAGGGGCTACATAGGGGCTCTTCTTCCAATGGTCCTGGGACTTCTCTCTCTGCCCGATGGCTCTTATACACAGAGAAATGGTTCTGACCGAGGGATAGTTTTTGTCTTTCAGCAGACCATACCCCTGAAGAAAGTGTGTGACTTGTGGTAGTTACATAATCTGTTGTCAATTTGAGAGGATTACGAGTGAAGGGGTGGAGTCTGGCCTGTCAATCAAGATATAACTAACAAGGCTTCTGTGGGCATCGCCTTCTCCAGAGAATTCTGGGAACTCCTGTATTTTCCTCCTTGGAGGCAAGAGACTCTTTTTTCTCTCAGTTCACTACGTGAGAGACTGACAAGACACATGGCACTAAGCCCTGGGAGCTGGAGAAGCCACATAGAAACCCCTGCCAGTGCTGAATTGCTTACAATGCCACTGGATCCACAAGACTTCCAACCCACTGGCCTGTGATCCTCCTGCATTCTGCATCATTGCATGTATTTCGTGAGTCTGAAGAGGACTTTATAGATTGGTATCAGACATATGGGCTAAGACTGGACTTATGGACTTGATCTGGTCTGGGCTGGGACGTTTTCTCAATATTCAATTGCTCTTATATATAAACCTCTTTCTTATATGAGTGTCCACGAATTTGTTTCTCTAGTCTATCCAGACTAACACACTTGATTTTCACCCTCTACTAAAGTCAAGTCTTAATCCCATCTCAATTCTATTCATTAGAGAATATACTCCAAAATGGAATTACAGCCCGAGGCACACACTCCAGAATTATAATGTATCACATAAGGAATTATGGCTAGATATGGCCATTTTAATTGACTAAATCTCAAGACCTAAAGAGCAGGACTTACAACCATAAGAATTCTAGATAGGAGGGCCCTCTAGGCAGTGAGAAAAGTATAGGCAAAGATCTGAAGTGGAGTACAGTAAATGTTGAGGGAGGCCAGGGCAAGCTGCCAGCGATGGACCTGCACCAGCAGAGAGTATAGAAGGAGAGGTTAGAGGAAGCTCAGATCACACACAACCTTGTAGGCCCAAGTGGACAGGTACTGTCGGCAGTTTTATGTAACCGAGTGACAGGATAACCTTTGATGGGAACACTGCTATTCCATTACACTGTACGCAGAAACAAAGAGCTCAGACTGAAGGCCGGTAATCCACATGAGAGAGATTTGATGGTCAGACCAGATTGGTAGTAGATGTGATCAAGAGCAACTGGATTCTGGACGAACAGGATTTATTAAGGTATGAAGTTAAGAGAAGAATAAAGATGACTCCAAATTTTTTACCAAAAATGAAAAAACTTGAGTTACAATATACCTAGATGGGGAAGACTACAAAAATAGCAGGCCGAGATATAAAGAAAAATCAGAAGTTCAGACATGCGAAGTCTGTAAACATACACTAGACATTCCAGTGGAGGAGCTCAGAGTCTTACTGCTTTGTCACATCTATCAGTTATGAGCTTTATATCATAATGACCCAAGTGATAGATGCACATCAAACAATAACTACCAACATTAACTACTTAATAACTAATTAGAAAGCAGTAGCCAAGATGAGACAGGGAGGGAGAAAAGCTTACCCAGACTCCTGGGATCATAGAAGGCTGTAGTAACAACACCACCATTTTTTTCAATTGCAGCAATGGCAAGTTCTGAAGCCAACTGCACTTCAATATTCACTTTGGCCGTGAAGTTATCAGCACCCTGTAAAATGTCAACACAAAGTCTATTAGTAGATAGCTTAGTTAAAAGTAAATTAATTTTGGGGGAAAAAAAGTAAATTAATTCTCCAAGCTTCCTTTCTCTTCCAAAGTGCCTACAGTGTAAAAATAATTCTTACTTTAAATACCTCCTTCTATCAAATCTTTTAAATTTAGGGAACCCCATCTTACCCATTTCATTCCCTCCAAGTAGGGAGGAGTTTACTGTCATTTATTTATTTTGTGGACACTAATACTAGCAGCTCATCCAAGTGCTTCGTAAACTGTTGTGTCCTCCTAACAGCCCTTCAACAAGTCTTACTGGTATCCCAACTTTATACCTAGGAACAGTGACGCACAGAGAGGATAAGCAGCATACCTGAGATCAAGCAGCAAGGATTGTAGGCCAGGGAGTTGGGTCACAGTGTCTGTGTACTTAACTGTAACACTATATACTTTGTGGTATAGATAAAAACTAATCCTGTTCTTCATGCTTTTGGGTTCTGACTATAGCAACCTTAAAGAATAAAACACTACTTAGTCCTTGCCAATCTCAAAATTGTTGCTATGTTTAAGCCCATTGGTGTAGCCTTTATGTCGACCCATTTCATTAAAGGCCTACCTCAAGTTTGAAGACCCCTCTGCTTTTGCCAAGCATGTCATTCTCATCCTGAGAACATGTACAAGTTACACAAAACAAGTCTGATTTAATCTCTAATCCTCCAAACTAATGAGCTTTGTGGTTCTATTTCTTCCAACACAGATTTTTTCATTCTAATAGCAATCAATGCTGTGTTTAATATTCTTCACCAACAACCTAATTGGGAGGCATCTTCAGTTGTCCTTATTCACTGTCCAGTTTTCACATGGTTATGAGGTGAATGAAAATACCATGGCTTGGGTCAGCCACATCTTAGTATGCAAAGGGTCATCTTTGCTTTTTCATAAAGCTAGCTGGTGCAACAGATTTACCCAATGCAGCCATTTCCTGACTGCTTTTCCATGGGTGATAGTTTTGGATCCAAGTAAAATTAAATCCTTGTGTATGTCCCACTTTCCTCTGTACCATGATGTTACATATTGGTCCAGCTGTGAGGATTTCAGGGGGGTGAACGGGGTATGGGAGGGTAAAGTGTAATCCATGGAGAAGGCTGGTGTCTTTGATCTTCATCAGTAAATGCTTCAAGTCCTCTTGGTTTTCAGCAAGAAAGGTGTGTTATCTGTGTACTGCAGGTTGTTAAGCCTTCCAGTTTCTTGGATAGACTCAGCATACAGACTGAATGAGCATAGTGGAAATGCTTGCATACCACCTTAATGCACACTTTTTCTGAATTTAAATCACTGTTCCCCTATTGTTTAGAAAACTGCTTCTTGTTCTATGCAGATTCTACATAAGCACAAATTAAGTCTTCTGGAATTTCTATTCTTCACATTATTTTTCATCATTTGAAATCCACAGTTGGATACTTTTGCACATTCAATGAAACACTGATAAATATCTTTCTGGTATTCTCTGCTTTCAGCCAAGATCCATTTGACATCAGCAGTGATAGCCCTCATTGAACATCCTCTACTGAATCTAGCTTGAATTTCTGGCAGTTCTTTAAAAATTTACTGCCCCACTCATTTTTAAATTCACTTCCACAAAATTTAACAGAGCTATTAATGGTAGTGTTTTACAATTTCTGCATTCGGCTGGGCCACCTTTCTTTGAAAAGGGGCAAATATAGATCTCTTCCAGTCAGTTGCCCAGGTAGCTTTCTTCAAAATGTCTTGGCATAGACAAGTAAGACACTCAAGAGCTGGATGTTTGTTAAACATCTCAACTGGTATTTTGTCAATTCCTGAATCCTGTTTTCTGCTGATTTCAGTGCTGCTTAGACTTCTTTAATACCACTGGTTCTAGACCATATGATAATTCCTTAAATGGTTGCAAATCAGGCAATTATTTTTGGTAAAATGAGTTTGTATATTTTTTTCAATTTTCTTTTGATGTTACCTGCATCATTCAACATTACCCATAGAATCCTTCAATATTGCAAATTGAGGCTTGAAATTGTTCTTCAGCTCTTCCAGCTTAAGAAATGTCAAGCATGTTCTTTCCTTTAGGTTTTCTAACTCCAAGATTTTGTACATTTAATTATAATACTTTGTCTTCTTAAGGTGTCCTCTGAAATCTACTTACGTAGTTCTTTTACTTCATCATTTCTTCCTTTTGCTTTCCTTCTCCACTTTCTAGAGCAGGGGTCTTGACCTTCCTAATGCCACTACCCTTTAATACAGTTCCTCATGTTGTGGTGACACCTCCAACCATAAAATTATTTTCACTGCTTCTTCATGACTGTCATTTTGCTACTGTTATGAATCAGGCGACCTCTGTGAAAGGGTCGTTGGACCCCCAAAGGAGTCGTGACCCACAGGTTGAGAACCACTGTTCGAGTGGGAGTTTGAGTTTCTTTTGACATCCATTTTAGTCTTATCTTTTTAATGAACTTTTGATTAATTCAGATGATATCCTTGAAGTAATACACAACTTGTCTAGTCTTTAGTTACTAGTGTTCAATACATCAAATCTATTATTGAGATAGTATCTAAATACAGATGGGATATACTCAAGGTCATATTATGGCTCTGAAGAGCTGGTTTTAATTTTCAGCTTCAACTTGAACTGCCTATGAGCAATTGATGGTCTGGTTCTGCAGTCGGTCCCTCACTTTATTCCTACTGACAATATCAAGATTCTGCATTGTCTCTTTACAGAAAAAAGTAATTTGATATATGTATATTCCATCAGATGAGGCCTACCATTTATGTGGTTGAAAAGGGTATTTGCAACGAAGAAGTTGTTGGCATTGCAAAATTCTATCACGTTATCTCTAGTGTTGTTTCTATTGCCAATGCCTAATTGTCCAACTTCCGGTCTTTTTTTGGTTTTCAAGTTTCATATTCTAATCACCAATAATTATCAATGCATCATGATTTGATGTTTGATCAATTTCAGATAGCAGAAGTTAGTAAACATCTTCCAACATGTTCATCTTTGTCATTAGTGGTTGGTGCATAAATTGGAATGAGTCTGGTTAAGTGGTCTCCTCATAGGCATTTGGATAATATCCTTTCACTAAGAGCATACTTTAGAATAAATTTTAAAATGTTTTTAACAAATAATGTGACTCTTCAATTTGTAATTCCTAACATAAGAGACTATATGACTCTAATTCAAAATGGCCAATCTCAGTCTATTTCAGCTCACTAATGTCTAGGATAATGATCTTTACACATTCCACTTCATTTTCGACAACTTCTAATTTTCCTATATTCATACTTCAGACAATCCAATTCCAGTTATTAATGCGTATGTTCAGCTACTTTTCATTTTGACTCATGCCTCATCAGCAAGGAAAGTCCTGAAGGCTCTGCTCCATCCACCTCATTCAGCAGACTCGGCTTTGAGGGGGCAGTTCTTCTCCAGTTACACTTTGAGCATCTTCCAACCTGAAAGGCTCATATTCTGGCAGTCTACTAGACAATGTTCTGCTGCTATTCAGTGGATAACTTCTCAGAAGTCGTCGGTCTATCATTCTTCTTAGTCTGCCTTCATCTGGAAGCACCCCGAAACCTACCTATCATGGGTGACCCTGCTAGTACTGGAGATACTGGTAGCATAACTTCCAGCATCACGGCGGCACACAAAGCACTACAGTATGATAAACTGACAGATGAATCATGGCAAAAACTAATCTTACTTATTCCTAAACAGGAGGTCATCCCTAAACAAGAAGCTAACAAAGGAAAAAGAGTGGATGGAGCTAGAGAAAGGAATAATAGACTACCAGATAATTAATTATATCTGAGATTTGGAGAGGTCACCTCCCTTAGGGTAGAGAAGGAAGAAGTAGTCATCAGAAATTCACACTGCATTCATTGTTAACTATATTATAAACTTTAGATTGACAAAAAGTAAGCCTTTCTCTACAACAATCAATGCTACAAGACATAGACTCAAACTTTTAAAGATCTTACTTTGGTCACATTAGTTAGGATGTGGTTTTGTTGTGACTGAAACAAACGAGGTCTAAACAATTGGTACTTTTGAATCAATAAAATAAGAGTGTTGCCACATTAGCTATTATTCTTAATAATTATTCTCAAAATACCCATTTATAAACTATCAAGGGCTCATGTGGGAGGGGGGAGCGGGGAGGGAGGGGAAAAATGAGGACCTAATGTCGGGGGTTTAAATGGAGAG
>NW_022103896.1:83744240-83761157 GCF_000313985.2 Echinops telfairi | reverse complement strand
AATGAATGTACAAATGTGCTTTACACAATTGATGTATGTATGGATTGTGATAAGAGTTGTATGAGCCCCTAATAAAATGATTAAAAAAAAAAAAAAAAAACCTTTATGGGGGTTGCTATGAATTCCATAGCAGTGGGTGATGATGGTGCCATGGGAAGAGGATTGGTTTGCTAAGCAACAATTTGTCAGTTTGAACCCATCAGCTCCTCTGTGGGAGATGAGACAGCTGCTTCTGTCAAGAGTTAAAGCCTTGGACACCCTGTGGAGTTCCTTCAAGTTCGCCACTGAGTCAGAATCAGCAGTGAGGTTTTGGCCTTTATCTATGGATTCCCTAACCATCTTCCCATTTGGGGGGTTGGTCAGTATTATAATAGCATTTATTTTTAAAGTTTTCACGTCAGGTAAGTTCCTTTTATTTTGTTCTTCCTTGAGAACATACATTCCCAAATTAGTAATACTGTGACATTCAAGTCTTATTATCCACTAGTAATTGAAAATATGAAATCTAGAAAAAACATACCATGTAATTACTGGGTTATTTATGATCCAAAGTAATATTTATTCAGCCAGTCTTGATGTAGAGTTTAAGTATGATTTTTGCTAGTTTAATAGTTCAAATGTGAGGCACATGTGAAAGCCCTGCCTGAAGTGGGAGAGGTGGCAACGGCCATGCTACACCAAAGGTCAAGGGAGGATTCTGAAACAGAGAAGAGAAGTAGCACTGAGACTACCAGGCAGAGCATCCAGCAGGCCTCCTGGCACATGGAAGCTGAGGCCAAGGGACCATGTGGTTGGGCAACAGAGAGAGAGAGTGAGAGAGAGAAAACTGGCTGGTGGCTAAGGGGAGGCACTGTTAAGGACCAAAGACTGGAACTTAACGTTATACGGACATGGCTTGTGGTAACCTGTTAACTTCCCTAACAAACCTACACAATTGTTGTCTGAAAGTATTATGTGGCCTCTGTAATGGGTTATTGAATCTGGTGAAACAGCATGCTGGCAGGAACACTGGTCTCAGAGTAGTGTACAGAGGGGAGGTGCGGGCTTGTCTGACCTCTCGTCACAACAGGCCTTGGGCTGCTACGGAGAGCCACCTCCTTTCCCTGGGTAGCTAAACAATGTCAGGCATGGCCTCTACACCGTCCACTCACTACCATGACATAATAACAACCCAAAAGAGTTAATATAAATGGCACAGAGTGCTGATTATATAAAACCCAAAAAAACCATCCTTCTATCTTGCCCCCAAAGAGCTAATTCAGACTCACCTCCTCCACCAGCTGGACACCATAATCCCTTTTAAGTGGTTGGATGGTCACACCTCTTCCATTGACAAGCTGGGTTAAATCAATAGGTTGAGTAGGATCAATTCGACCCAAGTCAATAAGATACTGCAGTCTATTAAGACTCAAGGGCTGATACTGGTGTCTGAAGCTACAAAACAAGAAAGTAGCAGTCAGAAAACTAAAACTCAGTCAATTCAATCGTCCTGTCACTTCTCCAAATCAATTCAGTTTTGTTGTGTTTTCCTCCGCCAACAAAACCGGATACTTTTGAGTACATTGCTGAAACAAACAAAAAACAAATAAAGCCCTCTTGAGTACAACCCCGAAACAAACAAAAAAATTAAAAGCCAAAACCCTTACCACACAGTCAATTCCAACTCGTAGAACCGCCCCATGTGTTCCTAAGACTATAACACTAAGGAGCAAGCACTTAACCACTGAACCACCAGAGCTTGAGCACAGCCCAAACATGTAACACCATTAACTAACACTGATAATGAAATGATGCCAGTACTTCTTTTGTTTCACTAAAAACATGCTTCACTCATTTCACTGAGTTCACATTAATGGGGTTCAAAGTAGTGACTGTAGTTACCGTTTTTAAGGTACCGGTAAGTAAGCGGGGCTGCATATTTTATATATATGTTACTGCTGAGCCTCCAATCACAAAAGCAGGTATTATTCTCCTCAAGTGGTGCAAAGAGTTAAGTGATAAATGAATAAACAAAAGGCTGGTTTGTGACTAAAACCCACCCAAAGATTGCTCAGAAATCAAGCCTGGAGATTACCTTCAAGCTTGACAACCCCGTGGAGCAGTCCTGAGGTCATTCAAACCAAGAATCAACTCAAAAGCAACTAAGAATAATAATCGAGGCTAATTTTGAATACCAATTAGAGTCTCGCTTACTGCCATTGAGTTGATTTTGACTCGCTGGAACCCTATAGGTCTGAGTCCTGTATGTTCCCAAAACTGTTAACTCTTTGCGAGTAGGAAGTCTTCTCTTTTCCCCTAGGAGGCTGGTTGTTCAGAACTGCTGACCTTGCAGTGAGCAGCCCAACTCACAACTTACTCCTCCACCAGGGTTTTTCTCTTCCACAGTTTAGCGCATGTTTGTAGTCCACAATGGCGTTGGATTTGTTCTCTACAGTTGTTCAGTAAGCTCAATGAGGAACCCGAATAAGATAAGGGGATTGGTAATTTATTACTATTTGAACCTGACTACTGATGCATCTTTGTTATTATTGGCAGGTGTCATCAAGTCCGTTTGAGTCAGAGCAACCCTATGTGCAACAAAACAAAGCAATGTCTGGTCCTGCACTGTCCTCACTCCCTCTTTATGTTTGAGCTCATTGTTGCAGTCACTTTGTCAATCCAAGTGGAGGGGTTTTGTCTTTTTCTTTGTTAGTTAAGGAACCCCGGTGGCTAATTGCAAAGATCTCAGTTCAAACCCACCAGCTGCTCCCCCTAGAGAAAAAGGAGGCTGTCTGCTCATCTTTCAGTCTCAAAAATCCTATCTAAGGTCGCTAATAGAAATCAACTCCATGGTAAGGGAAAAAGAGCTGGTACCAAGGGCTCAAGTAGAAAGAAAATGTTTTGGAAATGATGACGGCAACATATGTACAAGTATGCTTAAGACAATTGAATGACAGATAGTGATAAGATTTGTAAGAGCCGCAAATAAAAATTTTTTTTTAAATCAACTCCATGCCAATGGGTTTGGCTTGGTTTCAAGGAAAGCAACATTTGCAAATATTTGCTACCAAAAACCCTCAAATTTCTAAGTTGTTTTTGAAATGATTACCAGCAAAATTTAGTGTTTCTGCTTGTAAAAGCAAAGAAACCTTACCTGTGTCCTTCATTAAACCCGTATTTCGGAATCCGGATGTAAAATGGAGTCTGACCTCCCTCAAAGCCCAGCCTGGGCCGAGTTCCTCTCTGCCGTTCTCCTTTATGGCCTCTGCCGCATTTTCTGCCTCTTCTCCGGTCTCTGGGTCTTCTCGCCTACAACGAAGGGGGGGAATCTTACGATGTGTGAGTAAATGTATTTTTTATACTGCCTCTCACTTCTTCACTGTGTTTTCATAAGCCATTCATCCACCCAACCAACCAGTATTGACAGGCACATCCGACTGAGTACAGCAGCTTTAGTTGCTCACCGGTCTTCACATTCTAAATTAGCAGAATTTTAGTTAACTCTTGCATGCTGCGCTTCAAATGCAATTTCCTATATGTGGGATGGAGCCAAAGGATTTTACAAGAGACTGAAGTTGGAAAAAAACTAGAATTAAATATCCACGCCAAAGTTCATAGAAAAGGGCAATGGGAAAAAACTGAGAATTGATTGTAAAACACAGTAATTGTCAGCCATATATATAATTTCGCTTAAGGAATAGTTTGTAAAGAACTAATTTTAATTGACTCCTGTCACTGTCCAAAAACAATTGAATCTGCAAAAATGACAGTACATCAACTATAAATAAACGTTCTAGCTGCACTCAGCGCGCCATAGAAGTGAAATATCAATACAGAGCTTCCCAAGGAAAACGTATATCGAGAAAGCACTTCATTCCAAAATCGATTTTGAATGAGACAATTTTTTTGAGACAATGACTTTGTAGTGTTTCTGACATTTTGCTCATCCGCCCTAGCACACTCCCGGCTCTAAGTCTTTTTCACTAACTGGGCCAACACTGATTGCCCTCTGCGCAGTGCACAAACAGGAGTTCTCTCCCCCCCCGCCGGCAGGGAGCGGTCGAAAAGCGAGGGGCGGAGGGGGAAGAGGCACCCCGAGAAGCCAGCCCCCGCCTTCCGCACCGTGGACAGTATTTACCTGTTTCCTGGAGCCGGGATTCGGCTTGAGGTTGGCCAGGCTAACTCGCGGCAGTGTCCGCAGCAGGTCGAGGGCCCCGGTGCGGCCGCCCTGCATGGCGCACGACGTGACCGCAGGAAAAAAACGGCCGCGGGCGACCGGAGCGGAAGCCGCGTCCACGTGACCTCCAGGCCGCGCTTTACGGCCGCTCTGCGGCTGCGGTCCGCCCCTGTCGCAAAGCAGCGCTCCGCGCTTTGTCCGCAAGGTCTTGGGAACTTTTGTCTTTGGGGGGGTGGGGGTTTCTCAAAGTGAATGTCCGCGTCTCTCCGCCTCGTAGGATAATGATTTAAGAGATCGTGCTCTGGCCTCTGGCTCTCATGCAGTATCCTAAACGTAGCACATTCCTCTCCGCCGTGGCTAACGCACGAGTGTGTGCTTTCGGGAAAACTGTTGACCACTTTTGACCTTGAATATTTTGTCTTACGTAGTAGTCTGTGAGACTCAATCGTGAATAAAAGAATGTGAGCGTTTGTTTACTTTGAACTTCTGTGTCGATACACCACAAATTAATGCTCAAGAATCTTGCTGCTATAATCTGGCTCCTCAAAACATTGAGAAAGATTCAAACCTAGGATTTTCCATTAGTGTGCTGCTATTGTGCTTTGACTCACTAAATTCTTACCTTCATTTACTAATAGTGATGGGGACCATTTGAGCGTTTTAATATGTCGCGCGGTATATTACATTAACCTTATTACTCTATTCAAACCAGTTTGAACCACCACCAGTAGTAGTAGATATCGTTCCTACCTTTTACAACAAGGTCAAGTAGCTTACCTGTAGTTTCACAATCAGGAAGTGACAGAATCAGGACCCAAAGTTACATTGTTCCCAATTATAAATGTAATGTTTCTATAAACCTAAAATAAAAACTAAAGTACTGTCACATGGATTCTGACTCATATCAACCCTATAGGACAGGCCGGAACTGTCCCTGTGGATTTCCAAGACTAAATAAAAATCCGTACAGGAATAGAAAACCTCATCTATTTGCACCCCAAAGAACATAATTGTTTTTAACTACAAAAACAAAATATCTACAACAAATTGACAACTCCAGAAAGCTCTTTTTCCATTTAACATTATCAACCTTTACCACCCTTGCTAGTAGCCCTGGTTATGCATTGGGCTGCTAACCACAGGGTCAGCAGTTTGAAACCACCAGCCACTTTGTGCGAATGAGGAGGCTTTCCACTTTCACCCAGCCTCAAGGGCAGTTCTAATCGGTTCTGTGGGATCTCTATAAGAAAAAATGTACTCTATGGCAGTGAGTTTTTTGTGTGGTTTTGTTTCTTTGTTAATCCACCTCTGCTATGAGCCCTGGTGGCACTGTTGGGTAAGCATCAGACTTCTATCCAAAAGGTGGATACTTCAAACCTACCAGCTGCTCTGTGGGAGAAAGTTGAGGCTATCTGAGCTCATAAAGAGTTACCCTTTCAGAAGCCTTATATGAGTCAGAATTGACTAGATGGCAGTGGGTGGGCAGTTTCCCTCAGTAGAGGGGTTGCAGGATCATGGTTAATTGTGTTTGCATTAGTTTAAGAAAGGGCCATGCTGATTTCCGTAGCGGGTGCACTCCCTAGTCTGGTCATTTGAGTTAGACTGCCACTCACCTGGTCTAAAAGTCTTATGCTTGTATAGCTCAAGTAAATATCTAATACCCTACCTATCTAATTCACTCCTAGGGACACCCTGCCTAAGGAGCCAACTCCATAGTTATAAGTCAGGCTACTCTGATCATAACTTTGACTCTGCTACCTATGCTTGGAAGCACTCCCCTGTTACCTCAGCAATTAAATGCTACTACATGACCACAAAGATCTTGAGTTAGAAAAGCAAAAATGAAGAACATGCTCAATAAATCTTAAACTGAAAGAACTCAAGAAAAAGTTAAAGGAAAGATATCTATTAACAGATTCTATAAAACACAAAAAGATTCTATGGACAAAATGATGTGATCCGAATGAAATGAAGATAGAAGAATACCCAGCATCACTGTACCGAAAAGAACCTGTCCACACCTCACCATTTCAGGAGGGAGCACGTGAGCAAGAACCAATGATGCTGAAGGTAGACATTCAAGCTGCACGGAAAGCATTAGCCAAAAACAAGGCTACAGGAATTGTTAGAATACCAATTTAAATGTTTCAACAAGCTGATGAAACATGGGAAGCACTTACACTTCTATGCCAGAAAATTTGGAAGACAACTACATGGACCACTGACTGGAAGAGATCCATATTTGTACACATTCCAAAGGAAGATGAGCCAACAGGATTCTCAAATTATAGATCCAGAGTTGTATATTCTCACCATTTTCATTCAATCTGTATGCTAAGCAAATCATCAGAGAAGCTGGATTATATGAAGAAGAATGTAGCATCAGGTTTGGAGAAAGGCTTATTAACAACCTGCAATATGCAGATGTCACAACTTTGCTTGCTGAAATTGAGGAGGAATTGAAGCACTTGCTGGTGAAGGTCAAGGGTTGCAGCCTTCAGTATGGATTACAATGCAATGTAAAGAAGACTTAAGATCCTCACAACCACAACTGAGCCAATAGGTAACATAATATATGGAAAAAATGTTGAAACAGTCAAGAATTTTGTCTTGCTTGGTCCCACAATCAATACTCATGGAAGGAGCAGTCAAGAGATCAAAAGACAAGTTGCATTAGGTAAATCTGCTGCACAAGACCTCTTAAAAGTACTGAAAAGCAAGAATGTTACTTTGAGGACTAAGATGTGCCTGACCCAAGCCATGGTATTTTCCATTGCTTCATCTGCATGTGAAAGTTGGACATTGAATTAAAGAGGCTGAAGAAGAATAGGTATAGTTGAATTGTAATGCTGGAGAAGAATATTGAAAGTACCATGGATGGCTAAAAGGGCAAAGCTATCTGTCTTGGAAGACGTATGGCCAGGGTGTTCCTTAGAAGCAAGGAAAGCATCTTATATACTTTGGACATGTTATCAGGAGAGACCATTCCCTGGAGAAGGCATCATGCTTGGTAAAGTGGGGGAAAGCGATAAAGGACGGCCCTGGAGGATATGAATTGACACCATGAGGGTAACCCAGGCATGGGCAGGGCTTCATTCTCTTTTGCATAGGGTTGGAACCAACTTGATGGCACCTAACAACTTGGCCACTACTCACATGGATCCCAGTCAGCCCCACTGCAGGCAGAGCCTTAATTCAATTATGGAAGTTTCCACTGTCAAGCTTGGCTAACATGAAATAGCAATCGCAGGAGTCTCCAGAGATGCTGGGACTCCCTTCAAACTTTGTTTCTTCCTGCTTTGATAAAAACTGTGCTTGTGGCACTCCATTTGTGGCTTCATGTGTTTAATCCCAATTTTAACACGTGCCAATTTCCCTAAGCCTTTAAAAATAAGTTTTTCTAAATATATAGTAGGTCTGGTATTTCAGCTTAGTGTAGGGCATCTTGAAACTCATTCTTCAATGAGCTAATCAAATAGACTATGAGATCCTCTCCTAACATTGAACAAGGAATCTGTGCTAATTGTTGTTGTTGTTGTTTGGGTTGGGTTTTTTTAGCTGCTGCTATCAAGTTGGTTCCAACCCACAGCGACCCTATGTACAACAGAAAGGAACACTGCATGGTCCTGGACATGTCCTTATAATACTTTACCTTGAGGTGCCCTTTACAGTTTTCTATTCAACTCTTTTACTTCATCGTTTCCTCTAGTAGCTTTAGCTACTTTTATGTTCAAGAACAAGTTCCAGAGTATCTTTTTTTCCCCCAGGGTATCTTCTAACACAGTGGTTCTCCACCTTCCTCATGCCGTGACCCTTTAATACAGTTCCTCATGTTGTGGTGACCCCCCCAACCATAAAATTATTTTTATTGTCATTTCATAACTGTAATTTTGCTACTGTTATGAATTGGGCGACCCCTGTGAAAGGGTCATTCGACCCCCAAAGGGGTCGCAACCCACAGGTTGAGAACCGCTGTTCTAACACACTGACAGTATTCCATTGATGTTGTTATTATTGTGGTTAGGTGCCATGAGGTCCGTTCCAACCCATAGCAACCTTAAGCGTAACAGAAGGAAGCACTGCTCAGTCCTACTCCATCCTCACAATTGTTCCGATGTTTTAGTCCATTGTTGTTGCCATGGTGTCAATCTATCTCCTTGGTTATTGTTTTTGCTGCCTCTCCACTATACTAAATAGGACATCCTCCTTGAGGGACTGGTCTATACAGACAACATATCCACAAAGCATGTTAGACTAAGTCTCGCCATCCTTGCTGCTAACAAAAGCTCTGGGTCTTAAAGTCAGCAGTTTAAAACCAATCTCAGAAACCCATAAGGGCAGTTCTACCCTGTCTGAGACACTTTAAAAAAAAAATCAAGCAAAAGCTCTGGGTATGCTTCTTCCAAGACGGATTAGCTTAGCCCCTTGGCAGTCAATGTTGTTTTCAATATTTTTCACCAGCACCACAATTCAAATGCATTCATTTTTCTTACAGAATCATTCATTTAACCGATCTGATAGGCCACTGGCCACAGATAGGAGACACTGGACCCAGGGAAGCAGGAAAGTGAAGAGTAAGCGGAGCTCAGTCTTCCTCAGGGTCTCTATGATAAAAAGGCCCAAGGAGACATCACCAGGCAATGACCTAACGGAGAGGTTGGACTCCACCCGACCCCCACACAGGCACATCAATCGACATAAAATCTAACCCTCAGAGACCACACCTTGTCACCTTGACACCTGTACACAACTTTTAGCCACAAATAATCTCCAAATAAAGTCATACCTGCACTTAATAGGATCCAACTAACATGAGTATAACTAAAATAATAAAGATTAGAGTAGAAAAAATGAATAGGAAAGTAGAAAATGGAAAAAATCAGCAAGAAAATACGTTGGTTCCTTGAAAGGCTTAACAAAATTGACAAACTACTGGCAAGCTTAAAGGAAAAGAAGATATAACTATCAAGAATAAAAAATTCAATGGACATCACAATAGAAACAAATGAAATTTCAAACAATAACAACAATACTATGAAATACCATCAAATTTGAAAACTTAGATGAAATGGACACATTCCTAGAAACATAATCTTGTTGTTAGGTGCAATTGAATTAACTCCGACCCAAAGTGACCCTGTGCACAACAGAAGGAAACAGTGCATGGTCCTGCACCATCCTCACAATTAATCCTATACCTGAGTCCATGGTTGCAGCCAGTGTGGTAATCCATCTTGTTGTGGGCTTTCCTCTATTTTGATGCCCCTCCACTTTACCAAACGTAATGTTCTTCCCCAGTGACTGGTCTCTCCTGACAATATGTCCAAACTATATCAGCTGAAGTCTTGCCACCCTTGCTTCTCAGGAGCACTGTGACCATACGCAACAAGAAAACTAGGGGTCCTTAGCCAGCTCGGAGGTTCTGCAGCTGCTGAAGTGGTAGTCAGTCAGAAGTAGGGTTTTCTGCTAGACTCCTGTTGGCTCTGTGGGTGGGAAGTGCCTTCCCCAAAAGATATCAATGCATCCTGAATAGGAAAAACAACTTCTTCTACCTAAGCCATGACATGTCAGTTATGAGGATGTGCCCAAGAAAAAGGCAGAATTTTTTTCAAAGCTATGTATTTAAATTCTTTTACAAAACAACCTTATCACCTTCAAAGTACTTTCCATTACACTTAACACAATTGTCAAATCTGCAATTCCATTCTTGGAAGCATTTTTCAAACATCTGTTTAGATGGCTGACAGCACCTCCCTCATTTTTTTTTAAACCTATTCTTTGCCATCAAATTGCTGTTCTTTCATGTCCCTCTTCAATCACAGAAACAAAAATAAGTTGCACGGAAGCGAGGTCAGGTGAGTGAGGTGCGTGGGGCCAGAGAGCCCTGCTAGTTTTTGCCAAAAACTGGTGAATGAAATGGCTGCATGAGCAGGTGCATTGTCATGGTGGCAAAACCAGTCCCCCGTCTGCTACAAATCAGGCTTTTGTTTGTCATACAGTTATTCAATCTTTTCAGAACCTCCAAATAGAAAGCTTGATTAACAGTCTGACCTGGTAGAATGAACTCCAAATGCACTATTGTAGTATAAGGTTAGGGGGAGGGTGGGGGTCAGCCCCCCACCATTACCCTCGGGTTCAGCATGCACAATTGTACGGTTGTGATGCATAAATATTATATTAAAGTCATCGAGCGCATGAGTGATAAAAGAGACATTACAATAAGGTGACCAGATTTTAACATGGTAAAGCGGGACAAAAGCGGGACACCATTGATAAAACTCATATCCTGGCGAAATAGCCACATGGCAGCCAAGAACTGTATACCCTAGCTTGTCGTGCATTCTTTCAAAAAATTGGGACTTTTTAAAATGCTGCGGGACGCCCGAAAAATTGTTAAAAATCAGGGCTGTCCCACCAAAAGCGGGACATCTGGTCACCTTACTTTACAATAATGCCGTCAGACACATTACATGGTAGTATGCTCACCTCACCCCCGCTTGGTGGTCCATGTGGAGGGAGAGGGAATGGAAGGAGGGCAAGGGAACAAGGGAGAGAGGACGGGGAAGAGAGGAGAGAGGAGGAGCCCAGTGAGAGAGCTCTGTATTGCTGACCCAGGCCTATATACCTTTTGGGGGCGTGCAAGCCCACTAATTACAGATAAAGACATACTTCACAGGAAGGGGTTGCACTATAGGCTATACAGCAATGAGAGGGGTTGGTCTCGGGACATACACACAATAGGAAGAGGAGGGATTGGGGGTATACATGCGGCAAGATGGACAGATCCTAGATACAGGATGGCAGCCTAACTTTGGATGTCACAGAGCTGATTTGACTTGTTCCTGGGTCAACTGGTAGACCATTATCAGTAGGGTGAGAACTCCTCCTACAGGAGCCAGTCCATTGTCCCCAGAGGCAGGGAGTAGGCCCACCACCCTCCCACCCCCCTGGTGTGGGGAGACAGCAGTCTGCCACCAGGGTGGACGTCTGTAAGCTGACCTCCCCCCACACACTATCCCCATCACATCAAAAGAAAAAGAAAGAACATTGCCTTGATCTTTGATTTCACTTGAGGAGCTTTTTTGGGACAAGGAGACTATGGCACCTTGCACTGGCTTGATTGATGCTTGCTTTGGGGAGGTCATAATGGCCTTAGAAAAGAGTCTGGGTCACTTTAGAGCTGTTCATTCAAAGCACGGCATGGTTCCACTCCATGCTCTGTTTCTGTTCCGTCAGAACCCAAAGCACAAATTTTGCAGCAACCCTTCTCATTCCCAAATCTTCCACTACAATTTGCTGAACCTAGCTCTCAAGATAGTCCAGATAACTTCCCCATCTCTTCAGTAGTCTGTTGTCAATCTTTGAGCACAAGGGCATGGATTTTGTCGCATATTATCTATTTGGGAAGTTCATGGACATCCAGAATGAGGTTTGTCATCCATCAACATTTCACCTTTTTTGAAACAAGAAAACCACTCATACATACACTTGAGTTTTTCCCAGAGCGCTGTCCTTGTAAGCTTTGTTCAACATCACAACGGCTTCTGTGGAATTTTTCTGAGCAGGAAACAACATTTCACAGCCTCACCCTGTTCGCTTAAATTGGCCATCACAAAAAACAAGGTTTGAGTGAAACTGCTTTCATAAAAAAATTCACTGTGACCAGAGAGAGCCTTCTCAGATGACACCACTGGGTGCACTAACTCAAAGCAAGCTGCTTGATGCTCACCAACCAGGAAAAATGCATACTATGAAAAAGCCCAGCAAAGCATTTTCCGGTTTGGGGGTGGGGGGGCATCCCCTCCTATAAAGAAATCCCACTTTGGGAAACAGTCTTCAGGAGAGCCTAGATGAACTCATACAAACTCATCAGATCACCCCCTAACTTGACCTTCAAGTTCTTCAGTTTGGTAAGGCTATAAAATTAGCCTTGGCTCAGATAGTAGGGAACAGATTCAATTTCAGCGGCTCTCTAAATATGTATTGATTCTGTGTTAATGTGTCGATTTTTTTTTAATGATGTTGTGTTAGTCTGGGTAGACTAGAGAAACAAACCCATGGACACACATATGTGTATAAGAAGGAGATTTACATACAAGAGCAATTGAACATTGAGAAAAAATCCCAGCCTAGTCCAGCTCAAGTCCATAAGTCCGATATTAGTTCATTTTTCCAATATCAATCTGAAAAGTCCTCTTCAGACTCACGAAACACATGCAATGATGCCGAACGCAGAAGATCACAGGCCAGTGGGTAGAAAGTCTTTGGGTCCAGTGGCATTGTAAGCATCTCAGCACTGGCAGGGGTCTCTCTGTGGCTTCTCCAGCTTCTGAGGTCTGGTTGCGTCCATGACGCTTGTCTTCTGCAATGTCTCCCAGAGAGTAGCAGAGAGAAAGGTCTTCTGCCTCCAAGGAGGAACTACCAGATTTCCCAGAATTCTCAGGAGAAGCCCATGCCCACGGAAGTCTCACTGGCTAGCTCCAGATTGACAGCCTAGACTCCACCCCTCCACTCTTAATCCTTAAATTGATACCAGATTAGGTGACTACCACAGACAATGAATTCAGAGAGGTGACAGAGCTTATTAAAGTGGATAAAGTGAAAATTGTAGCCTGTGATGGTAAAAATACCAGCTTGAATACTACAGAATGAATAAGGAAAAATAAAAAGGCTTTTTCAAGACCTCTTCTGTTGTTATTCATCACTTTTTGAAGAGATGCATAGAAGAGACTTTTAAACTGGATTCTAGCAATGCAGAAATGACTACACTGTGATATACTAGAAAAGAATCCCCATAGAGTAAAGCTCACAGTTGTGACTTTTGACAGTACCTTTAATATACAGCACGGAAACACTGAACTTTTTAAAAATGACAAATCAGAAATTATTGCCTTCCTACAAGCATTCTGTAACAAGCTAATTTTAAAACATAAATTGAGTAATAACTGGTGGAGCAATGTGAGGATATTGGATAAGCATCTCTTTACTTTCATTGTGATCAAATAAAAACAAGACACCCCTCCCCCCCCAAAAAACGCAACTAGTGGAAATATTTTAAAGACTCATCAATATGGCAGGGTACAACTAACAACTAACAAAATTCAGCCTAATTACTAAAAAAAGAGACTTATGAAAAGTTCAATGAAACATTACCATTTACAATAGCTACACAAGAGATGAAATGCTTAGAAGTAAACCTGTCCAGAGAAAACTAAAAGATGCTACCATATGCCAATGAAACGGTTAAAGGGGGGAAAAAAGAAATCAATTGAGACCTACATAAATAAAAAATAGCTCTTGTTCCTGGATAGGAAAACTTAACATTGTGAAATTGTCAATATTACACAAAGCAATCTGTAAATATAATTTATATCCAGACCACTTATTTCAGGCTTAAAGAAATGGAAGAACTACCTACCAAGGGGGTTAGGTAGTTCTTATGACCTATCAATCAGGTGATATCCTGGTGATGTCTCTTTGGGAGTGTGGCCTTTAATTAAGAGAGACACTGAGAATTTCTCTCTTCTTACCTTTTACCCTCCCTGCTTGCTGGGATTCTCTGCCTCTAGTGCTGATGCAGAGAAAACTGTCAGCAGCCTTCCATTTTCCCACCAACCGTGGTTCTGTGTGCCACTGCACCAGCCTGTGGCCTCCCTGCTTCCCTCTTTGTCTTTCTGTGTCGTCAACCTGAAGCTATGTGAGTCTGAAGAGGGTTCCTGCTAGTATTGGACCCATGGACTTGAGTTGTACTGGGCTGGGATGCCTTCTTGGTATAAAATTACTTCTTGATATAAAGTTCTTTCTTATGCATATGAATGTCAATGGTTTTGCTGCTCTAAACAACCCAGCCTAACATACTAAATTTATGTGTGTGTTAGTCTGGGTACTTTAGAGAAACAAATCCACAGAAACTCATGTGTATGAGAGAGTGTTTTATTTAAAGGTTAAGTGCACATGAAGAAAACATCCCAACCCAGTGCTGCCCAAGCCCACAAGTCCAACATTAACCCATATGTCCAACACTAATCCACAAAGTCCTCCTCCATCTCACAAAACACACACAATGTTGCTGACTGCAGGAGGAAAGCCTGATCAGTGAATGTGTAAGCATCTCAGTGCTGGCAGGGGTCTCCACATGGCTGCTCCAGCACCCAGGGCTGCATCAAGGTAGGTCCATGTGGCTTCTCTTCAGGGATGTCTTGCAGGAAGTGAGTTTTGCCAGCTGAAGCAAGGAACTGGCCAAGGCAACTGATCATCTGAATGTGTGTTAAATGAGGCCTGAGATATTAATTACAAGGTCAACAATTCAAAACTACCCTCACTCTTCAGGAGGAAGATGAGGCTTTCTATGCCATAAAGATTTGCAGTCTCAGAAACCCGCAGGGGTAGTTCTATTCCATCCTACAGGGTGGCAACAAGTCGGAATTGATTCAATGGCGATGAGTTTGATTCTGTATTTACTAAGTTGCAATCTATTAGGGGTGGGTATAGGAATCTGCATATTTTCCTGAACTCTATTTATTTTTAAATTACCCATTGATTCGACCATATTTCATAAAAGGTTTGTTTATTTGTTTTTGTGTTGTTGTTGTTGTTGAGATGCCATTGAGACGATTCCAACCCATAGCAGACCTATCTACGTAAAACAGAGAACAAAGAGCTGCCTGATCCCGCACCGTCCTCACCAGCATTGCCGTGCTTCAGCCTGTTGTTACAGCCATTAGGACAATCAGTATTGTTGAGTCTTCCCCAATCAATGACCTTCTATTTTTCTGTGCATGATGTCCTCCTCCAGGGATTGACCCCTCCTGATAACATGTTCTAAACACGTGAGACAATGTCATAGCATTCTAGATTCTAAGATTCTTCTGGCTATACTTCTTCTAACACAGATTATGTTCTTAGGACACTTCCTAGTATATTCAGGGTATGACTCATGACAATCTGAACCTTAATCCCGTTCATCAAAGACAAATTCGGGCAAGTCCCTAAGGGAGAATGCCTCACTGCTGGCTGGAGAAAATGGCTGGTTAATCCATGTTCTAATTCACTCTGCTCGAGGGCAAGATTGTCCTCAGCCCTAGTTAATGATCTGAAAGAATTCAAAGGAGGCTTACTCCATGTGGGACCCTGCAAATGGATTTGGGGCTTTCACTGTCATCCATGTTTTCGTTAGGTGCCATTGAATCCGTTCTGATCCATAGGAACCTTTTGAGAACAAAATTCCCACCCTGTACTGAGTTACACTAAAAGCCGCCCCTTTCCTGGACAGGTTGTTCACAGCCTGAAAATGCAGTTTGGTCAAAAAGTATATAGCTTATCTACCACCAGGATGAGATTTGAGGAGAGAAATATAAGCACATAAAGGGAAAATTTCCTGATGTTAAAAATGTTACTGTGGTCTTCCAGGCCTCATTCAGTAGAGTGTTAGACCTTAAATTCTGAGTACCCCATATGCAGAAGGCTATGCATGACATCAGGGTTGGAGGAAAAACTTAATAACCTGTGATATACAGATGACACAACCTTGCTTGCTGAAAGTGAGCCACTGTTGCTGCCCCACCCTGCTGCCTGTGGGCAGGCTCTGCCTGTCTTGCCTGAGGGAAGACTCCACTGTCTGCTTCCTTGACCTTGGACCAGCAGCCAACAGGAGTTGAAGGACCTTCAGTATAAGAACTGGTCCACAAGTGATTTGAACTGAGCCCTCTGTACTGCTGTGTGGACTAATTAGCCATTATATTGCTTCTCGCTGTATAAATCTATCATAATGTGTTACCATAGTCCAGTTGACTAGAGAAACAAATCCAGAGATAACTCATATGTGTATACAAGAGAGAAAAATCAAAGAACAATTGTATATTGATAAAACATCCCAGCCTAGTCCAGGTCAAGTCCATAAGTCTGATATTAGCCCATATGTCTGATACTAGTCCATAAATTCCTCTTTAGACTCACACGGCACATATAATGATGCTGAATGCAGGAAGATCACAGGCCAGTAAGTGGAAAGTCCTATGGATCCAATGGCAGTGGAAGCATCTCAGTGCTGGCTTCTCTAACTCAACTGAGTGTCCCCTCAACAGGAAGGTGAAGCAGAGTGAGAGAGAGAGTGGCCCACCTCTTCTGATTGACATGAAATTGTGTAACTACCACAAGGACGAAAGTGTGCCTGACCCAAGTCATGGTAGTTTTCCTTGCCTCATATGCATGTGAGAGTTGCACACTGAATAAGGACGATCAAAGAAGAATCGATTTATTTAATTGTTGTGCTAGTGAAGACTATTGAAAGAACCATGAACTGTTAAAAGCGCAACCCAATCTGTCTTGGAAGAAGTATGGCTAGAGTACTCTGAAAGGCAAGGATAACAAGCCATCATCTTACGTACTTTGCACAGATTGTCAGGAGAGATCAGTCCCTGGGGAAGGACATTATGCTTGGTAAAGTGGAGGGGCAGTGAACAGGCCCTTAAGGGGATGGACTGACAACATGACTGCAACAATGGGCTCAGGCGTAGGAACAATTGTCAAGTTGGTGCAGCTCCTGCAGTGTTTCATGCTGCTGTGTATAGATTGACATGGGTTGGAACCTACTCAGTGACCCCTAACAAGAACAAAACCTCTCCAGCCAGCCCAGGGAGGGCCATTCTTTGTAGTATTAAATAAAATTGCGCAGACGGAGGGTGAGGGAACCAGCCCCCACCCACTGCTTGAACTCACTGGTTCAGTAATACTACTTCTGGGTTCAGTAATGCACAATTGTA
>NW_022103896.1:83739350-83743852 GCF_000313985.2 Echinops telfairi | reverse complement strand
TCAGTAGGGTGCAAACCCCTCCTACAGGAGCCTGTCCATTGTCCCCAGAGGCAGGGAGCAGGCCCACCCCTGTGGAGGGATGAGACAGCAGTCTGGCAACTGATTCCCTCAGGGGAGGGAATGCCTGGGCATCTGACCTCCCCCCCCCCAATTCTTCCTGAAGGGCTTCCTGGGTATGTCCTTGCTGGAGATGACCTTGCTTACTGGGAGTTGCCTAGTTTAGACTCCTACCCTATTAGCCATACACTTGCTGTTGAACTGCAAAGGGTCTGGGACGCCTGTAACTGTATTCTCCAAAAGCAGAAACCAGGTGGAGGCCAGAAATTCTAAGTGTATTCTGGCTTACAGAAGGAAAACAGCCAGGATTCTTCTGTGAGCTGTTTTAGAGTTCAGTCTCAACCAGCAAGTTCATATACCTTCAACTATGTGACAAGTAGGAGGAGGCCTGGAGGTGTAGTGATCGCACATTGGGCTGCTTACCACAAGGGCAGTCTTTCAAAACCACCGGCCACTCCTCCTCTGATGAAAGATGAGGTTTCTTATTCCTGTAAAGAGTTAGAGTCTGTTTTCTCAGAGGATAGTTTCTCTAGGGTAAACATGTGAGAAGATATAAAAATCTTTGATTAAATGAAGACCACTTGACTCAAAACACTTGTATTTTGTCCACATCATTACCACTAAACATAGTATCCCTATACCATTGACTGTCACATCATGTAATTCTATGTAGTTTTTTCTTGTTGTTGAAGTCCCTGTAATTCTTACATTGATATACGTTTTTTTGTTTTTGATTTTGTTTGTTATATTCCAGCTTTAACATTGCGTAAGTCTTAGAAATTTGACTCTACAATGGCAAAATGATGTTACTATGTAGGTTAAATTTCATTTATAATGTTAAGGGGTGCATGGGATTCAATATATAAGTAAGAATCCTTTCACACACTGCCTCTCTCTTAAAAATAAAATAATAAAGTTTTAACATTTAACATTTCTTCTTGGGTGGGAAAACTAATTTCTTGTATGAATTTTAACTGTGAAATACAAATTTATCTTCTTTCTGTACTAATGAAAGTGGAACTCAAAGCTGCTGGTTCCTTTTATTTTAATTATCCTGCCATAGAGTATGTGTTCTTGATGTTTTCTTTTTTTTAACCATTTTATGGGAGGCTCGTACAAGTCTTACAATCCGCACACCCATCCCTTATGTCAAGCACATTTGTACATTTGTTGCCATCATCATTCTCAAAACATTTTCTTTCTACTTGAACCCTTGGTATCAGCTCATTTTTCCCCTCCCTCCCAGGCCCTCCTCCCTCACAAACCCTTGATAATTCATAAATTATTATTTTTTCATGTCTTACAATGACTGATGTCTCCCTTCACCCACTATTCTGTTGTCTGTCCCCCTGGGAGGGGGTTGTATGTAGATCATTGTGATCAGTTCCCCCTTCCCCCCAACCTTCCCCTTCCCTTCCTGGTATTGCTACTCTCATTATTGGTCCTGAGGGGTTTATCTCTCCTGGATTCCCTGTGTTGCGAGCTCTGATCTGTACCCGTGTACATACTCTCGTCTAGCTGGATTTATAAAGTAGAATTGGGGTTATGATAGTGAGGGGGAGGAAGCATTAAAGAACTAGAGGAAGGTTGTATGTTTCAATGGCGCTATACTGCACTCTGACTGGCTTGTTTCTTCCTTGTGACCCCTCTGTAAGGGGATGTCCAATTGTCTACAGATGGGCTTTGGGTCTCCACATTCCCCTCATTCACATTGATATGATTTTTTGTTCTGGGTCTTTGATGCCTGATACCTGATCCCATCGACACCTCGTGATCACACAGGTTGGTGTGTTTCTTCCATGTGGGCTTTGTTACTTCTCAGCTAGATGGCCGCTTGTTTATCTTCAAGTCTTTAAGACCCCAGATGCTATATATTTTGATACTGGCTACTTATTTTAATGGTCTTGCTAGCCTCCTTCCTGGGTCAAACTTTCCCTACTGATTAAGCTTGAAAGGAATTTTTACAACAAGGGAGGTTACATTTAGAATTTTTAACAAACTAAATCTTAAATTTGTAAGACTTAATAGAGTCTGCTAAAAACCAAAATTCCTCCGTTTGCCCCCAAGACCGCCCCATAAAGTTCTGCCGCAAGGCTGACCCTGTACAAAGCTCTGCACAAAGAGGAAATAATGTACCCTTGTCAGAAACCAGAAAACCAAGGACAATGACAACCATGAAGAAATCAGTGAACCACGAATAATGTTGACTGAAATGACTATCTGGAGCTTTTATGATGCCAATCGATCAAGAAGACCTCAGCATGTATGTTCCACCCCAGAGGGCCCAAGCCCAGTCCTCATTTCTGTACAGTGTACAAGGGCACTAGTCCTGGAGCTCAGGGCTGATGCATGTTGTAGCTTCAGCCAGGGCTGATGTATGGCTCTGCCTCAGCCCATCTGCACCCCAGCCAGAAATAAACTTTGCTGTTTGCAACCCACCTGGTCTTGTGACTGAATTCGTTCCTCAATCTTACAAAATTACGTTATTTTTCTGGATTAACCCCTGAAGAATTCTTTCACCCTCTCTATCACCCTGACAGGCTTGATTGGAAGGCCTTGGACCAATCTTGGAAGCTCTTCTACCTAACATAGTGAAGTGTCCTGTCCCAGCTTAAAAAAATTTTTTTTTTCTGTCCCAGCTTTTGTAGTCCTACTTGTAACTGAATGGTAGGTCGATAGGGACAAAAGGGGCATTGTCTCCCTCTAATGTCTACACTAAATGAAATATAGCTGTCCATGCCACACGCAAGGGGTTGCAGGGAAGCCAGGCACCCGTGAGACACCTATGAGAAAACATCTAGGCGGCAGCGATGTGACATCACACAGGTGCACCTGAACTCAGCCAATAAGGTCGGCCGATATCCCAACCGCACCCCCTCTAGTAATGCAGGTGGAGGCGGGGGCGGGCGGATAAAGGCAGGGCCAGAGGCCCCACTTGCTCTCTTGGGGTCTGGGGATTTCCTGTTCTTGTTTTCTACCTCCTATTCTGGCATTCTTTCCACATGGTTTTTCATGCTCTCCTGAAGTGGCCGTACTCAGTTGCAAGCTCCTGCACAGCCTTGTCCGCTTTCTAGAAGTAGCGTGTACTTTTTGAGACTGTAATCCCTGAAACTTTCCCTGCCCTAATACAAGTTACCTGCTTGGATTTACAAAAGTGCTTCTGCCGCGTGAATTCTTTCAGCATCGCGAAGAACTGAGGAATACCACTCCTGAAACCTAACATAACTATGATGTATCCATCAGCCTTCAATCATGCTTTGGTGGCAATTTCCTTTGCCTTCCCATGTGCTTTGTAAAAGCTGCCTCTCAGTCTCAGACACCTACAGAGATAGGTCTACCCTATAGTCACAATTGACTTCATGCCAGTGAGTTGAGGTTTCCATGCCATGATGGTCTCATGCCAGCGATGTGTCTTTGTCTTGTCTTAGTCCAGTTTAAAACTTAAAACTGTTCTCCTTAAATTACATTTGAGATTTGGGTTCTCTTTTGCACACTAAACCGGATCTGCTGTCCTTGATATTAGCCCACATTGCTACCAAAACTCTCAAAGTCACTGCTATCCATCCGATTCCAACTCACAGCAACCCTATAAGACAGGGTAGAACTGGCCCTGTAGGTTTCCGGGAGAGTAACTTGAGCGGAGTCCAAGCCTCCTCTTGCTCCTGCAGAGCCGCTGGTGGTTTCTATTGCTGACCTTGGTGGCTCCAGCCCAATCCGTAACTAGGCTCTTTAAAGGTGGGTAGAGGGCACAAATCTACCCACTATCACTAGTTGTCCTCTGTATGTACATTGAGTTAACGCTCCAAGAATGGCCTAAGCAGGCACACCCCCACAGGTAGCCATCGTATAGCCAGAGGCACTGTGAATGCTGCCGGTTCCTGCCCCCTTATCTGAGTTTCCAGGAGCTCTGGGTTGATGGTTCCAGATTTTCTTCAGTAGCTCACGTTATGGTTCTCGGTATAACAGTGAGACCCGGAATTAACTCCATTCCCTCTACCTCCACCCAGCCAAGTGGAAGCTGTCTTGTCTAGACTCCAGCGGCTAGCTGGAATGTGCATCCTGTTTTGTAAGCCCAATAAAATAATCCTTGTTTGGTTCCAGGTCAGTTTTTTGGGTCTCTAGGTTCTTCCATTATAGGGATTCTCTCCCTTTTGGGGGTTTGAGCCCACACACCCTCCACTCTATTCCAACTATTGTCGCCAAATTGAAATAGAGCCAAGCGCTCTCCTAGTCTCTCCCAATCCTTCCTGGCATTTAGAAGTTAGTGGACGGCGGTTGTAGGAGCTTGGGTCTCCAGAGTAAAATGTGACAGCTCCCGATTAGTTACTGTCACTAAAGTATCCAGGGTGGAAACAAGGCTACGTTCCATGCAAGCCACGTTCAAAACAGAACTGAGCGAGCAGGAGCGGGGCCCTCGGCCCTCGGCCCTCGGGGCTAGGGGCAGG
>NW_022103896.1:83728719-83738592 GCF_000313985.2 Echinops telfairi | reverse complement strand
TAATGGGAAAATTCTGCCATGTGACACTTAGTACTTTGTTTAACTTGACACAGACTTTTTCCCCTTAAGAGTTGGATACTTTGCACTTACAACTGGGACTTTTTAAGTCGCCAGAGCGCCAAATTAATTAGTCCTAGGCACCGCAGAGAGAAGTAAGTCATGTGGGAGTATGTTGGTCGTCTTAAGAGGCCTGTAGCCACGATCAGCTCGGTGAGTTTGGTTTGGAAGCCATGTTGAGACAGGTTAAGTGTTAGCCTACTCATCAGAGGTTAGAGATTGAAATCCACCAGCGCGCGCGGTGGAGGGCGGGAGGAAAGTGGAAGAGATTTGGCAATCTGTGTCAGCAGAGATTACAGACAGCCTGGAAACCTAACGAGAACTCTTCTGTTCTGGTCTTGGTGTCACTGTGACGTGTGTGTGTGTGTGTGTGTGTGTGTGTGTGTGTGTGATATTTCTAGAAGTTAATTAGGAGCCCTGCTGATGTGGTTAATGCGTTGGGCTATCAACTGCAAGGTCAGCGGTTTGAAACCACTCGCTTCTCTGAGGAAGAAAGAGGTGACAGTTTTACCCAACTATGTCATCATCAACTCTATGGCAGTGAATTTGTTGGTCTTTGGAGAGGTTAACTAACTTGTTGAAATAGTACCTAATTTTGGAGTAGATTTCAAGAGCCTTCATTTTTATTATACTTGTTACCCTAAGGTACTGTGTAGAATGTTTTTATGCTTGCTCATAGTTTTTCTTCTTCTTTCTGCCCTAGGTTATTTTCCTCCATGGATTGGGAGACACAGGGTAGGTACCATTATTTGAATAATTAAATGGGGGCATGCAACCTTATGCAGGTGATTAAAAATTTATTTATTAAAAAGCTCTAAGGTTGTATTTTTAAAAATTGTGCTAGAATTACTTTTGTGTTTTGTTGACTTTGCAGAGAAGTATGTTATTTTCTTGTCCTGCGTTAAAGAAGTGTGAAGATTTAGTATATTATGAGATCAGAGGTACCATATTATGGATAACATTACTAGTAATGGGAATTTCAGAACACTTAATTGTGCTCCTGCAAAACCTCTACATAGGCCAAGAGGCAGCCATTCCAAAGAACTGGGGGATACTACATGGTTAAAATCAGGAGAGATAAGCGTCAGTCAGGGTTGTGTTGTTTCATTATACTTATTAAATAAATATGCTCAGCAAGTAATTTAAGAAGTTAGACTTGAATGCTGCATCAGGATGGAAAGTTAGAGGACTTGACCCATTTACTGATAAAGAGCAAAGACTACAACCTTCAATAAGAACATTATATCTCAACAAAAAGAAAGTGAAAATCTCATAAATGGACCAATAACTGGCATCATGATAAACAGAATACGAGGGGGTACACCCCTCCCCCCCCAAAAAAACAACCAGAATTGCACCGAACAGAACAGAGCTTTCTTAGTATACGTTTTTCCCGCTAGATGAGAGCATCAAGCAACTTGCTCTAAGTTAGTGCACCCAGTGACTTTGCCTGGGAAGGTTCTCTCGTCACAGTGAATTTTTTTGTAAAAGCAGTTTCACTCGAATCTCGATTTTTGTGATGGCGGCCTGGGAAATTTTGTTTCCTGTTAAGGAAAATGCCGCAGAAACTGTTGTGATATTGAACACAACTTACAAGGACAGCACTATGGGAAAAACTCAAATGTGTACAGGCGGTATTCTTGTTGCAAAAAAAGGTGAAATGTTGATTGATGCCAAACCTCGATCTAGACATCTGCCAACTTCCTGAATAGAAAATGTCTGCTCATAGTGTCTTTGGAGTTTGTTCCACCAGGGCAGACTGTTAATCAAGCTTTCTATTTAGAGGTTCTGAAAAGATTGCATAACAGTGTGCAACAAAAAATACCTGATTTGTGGCAAATGGGGGACTGGTTTCGCCACCCATGACAATGCACTTGCTCACGCAGCCATCTGAGTGTGCCAGTTTTTGGCCAAAAAACCAGCATGGCATTCTTGCCACACATCCTGACTTCATTCCATGCAACTTCTTTTTGTTTCCATGAATGGAGAGGGACATGAAAGGAAAGCGATTTGACAACCTAGAAGCTTAGAAAGAAACAAAGGAGGTGCTATCAGCCATCTAAACAGATGAGTTAGAAAAATGTTTCCAAGATGGAATTGCAGATTTGACAGATGTATTAATATAATGGAGAGTACTTTGAAGCTGATAAGGTTGTTTTGTAAAAAAAATTTAATACATAGCTTGGGGGGGAAAAGTTTCGGGGGTTTTTATGGGGACACCCTCGTATTTTGGAAGTTGTCAAGGAGTTTGTTTTTCTCGGATCACAACCAATTCCCCTGGAAACACCTGTCAGGAAATCAAATGTTGTATTGCCTTGGTCAGATCTGCGGCCAAAGACCTCTTTAAAGTATTGAAAAGGACAAATCTAAGGTGCACATGACCTAAGCCTGGTATTTTCAGGCAGGCATCAGACATACCTCCAGGGTCCATCCTTCTTTGCCTAATCTGACACCAAGTCTGCCTCCCATGCCACTGTACATCTTTTCTGGGTTCGATAATGTGTTGAAATGGCCACACAGAACTTACAGACAGTGCTCACAATTAAGGCAGTGTATTAGGAGAGTCACTAGGTTACCACAAGTCAGCAGCACATAAGAATACGGTCATTGCCTCTGTCTGATCCTGTTTCTCATTCACATGGCCCTTCAGCCTTTGCCTCCGTGGGCCATGAAGGCAGCCTGCCTATCACTCTCCCATAGTTCATACTCTCGACCTCATAGACGGTGTCAGTGCTGCTCCTTTGAGTCTCTGCACCATAATACTGATAGCTCTGTCCTCTGGCCCAACCATTTCAGACAGATCTTGAAAATACTCTTCCAAGGTCCTCAGGGTTGCTCTCTGTTCTACTGCTTTAGAGACGACTCATCGTTAATAGACACAGAAAATTGACCAGTCCCCTCTTAGTGTTCCACCAGCCCTATTTGCATAATCTCACCCAATCATGTGGTGAGAGTTACAGAAACTGGATAGAAGAGCCATATTAAGAACTTTCACTCCACCACATATATATGCTGCAAAATGCCACAAGAACATTAAAATCCAGCAGCATAGAGCCCTTTTATATAGGGAAAATAATAGCCAAGGTTTTGCTAGGTTATGGATAAGTCCAAAATTAACATACAAAACTTTAAATTTATTTTATTGTTTCTCTAAATGACTATTGCCTTAAATCGTTACCCCTTGGTGAACTCTAACTTTCTGAAAGTATAAGAGAATGGCATTTGCATTAGCTTCTCACAGTAAGTCAGTATCTATAGTAATGTGTTGAGAACTGTCATTGGACCTATTCTGTTTTAGACTAATGGAAGTGAAGGTTGCTTTCTGTGTGCCTCCATGGGTGTGTGTTCCAAAAGCTATAATTAGTTGAAATAAATCTGGAGTATTTAGGGCTCCTTTAGTTATCCTTGATTATTAGCAGAAATCCTGAAACAGAATCCATAGTAATGAGATTCTTAGGAACTTGAACAGAGTAGAAACTGAGAAGGCAAGCATAAAGTGGACATCGGCAGTGCCGGGGAGAGGACACTTTATAAGGTGACTCTACTGTTACCTTTCGCAGGAATACCGTGGGGTTTTCCCTTTCAAAGCTGCTTGGAGTAGAGTGTCGAAGGTCGTCAGTGTGGCTCTGGCAGAGTGCCATCGTTGCTTAGTAATGTTTGGTATGAGCCCAGGATCTGAGAGTGGCGGCTCATATAGCACGTATTTCTCATTCCTGGAGAGTGTTGCTTATTGTTCACACAGAAATGCCAGTATACTAGTTGCAAAATTAACTATCCATATATTGCGAAATATTCTTTCAAATTCTATGGAAACTCTTATCTAGAAAACAAAGAGACTATTAATACCAAAAAGATAAATATATTGAATAGGTGGTAATAGATTGACATGTTAAAAAAAAGTTATTAAAGTGTTTTTTTGATAGTTTTATAATGCATCTTCAAGTCAGTTAGTATCTGAAGAACCCTAGAAAAATGATGCTAGAGCTTCCTTCAGCCAACTCGTTTATCTCAAGTTATCATTCTGTAACCCTTCCCCGATCACTGAAGGAAGAGTCTGGGTCAGCAGTGAGCAACATATGGGCCCAGGGCTTCACTCATTGGCTTGTATTTCATCTCGGGAATCCATCTTACATGAGAAATTGGGACCCTGATGATATTAAATGATGCCAATTCCAGTGGCCATTAGCTGAAAAATCAATCTAGCAGGGAGAGGAAAACTTAGTAGTTGGTTTACATTTTAGCCCAGATTGACAACCTGGAAATTGACAATTTTTTTTTCTTTAGTTGGTTGTACCATTTAAAAATCTAAGGTATTTTCAATTTTTTAAAATTGTGATACAGTATAGTCAGACCTTCATCTGGATAAACTTTCACAAATACCATGTAACCATCAACCTGATAAGATTCAGAACCCTCCTCCAAACTCACTCCATCAAGTTGATTCCAATTCATAGCAATCCTATAGAAGAGGCTAGAGCTGAGCATATGGGTGTCTGAGGCGATAAATCTTTACAGGAGTAGAAAGCTTCGTCTCTCTCTCCTTTGGAGGGGCTAGTGGTTTTGAATTGTTAGCATTTTGGTTAGCAGCCCAATGTATAACCAACTGCACCACCAGGGCCTCTCAGAACCTTCCTACTGCTGTAGAAATCTCCCTTGTTCTCTTTCCCTGTTAGTCCCCCCAGCCCAGCCGTTAGTCTGACATATATTGCCATTAATAAGTTTTGTTCTTGAAAGTCATAGAGATGTAATGAGGTAAGAGATGTTATTCTGTATCCACCACCTATTGATCATTACATTTGTGAGCTTTGTTTATGATTACATTTTGTGTTGTTGTTGGGTACTATCACGTTAGCGCTGACTAACTTACACGACAGAGCGAAACACTGCCTGGTCTTGTGCCATCCTCATATTGTGACTGTGTTTCATCCCACTGTTGTCGCCAGAGCGTCAGCCCATCTTACGGTCATCTTTTCTGCTGCTGACACTTTCTCCAGGGACTGATCCCGTGTCCAAAGTGTCTGAGGCAAAGCCACCATCTTTGCTTCGTGGGAGCATTTTGACTGTACTTCCAACACAGATTTGTTGGTCATTCTGGTAGTGCATAGTATATTCAATACGTATTCTCTAATTCAAATGTTTCTATTCTTCTCCAGCCTTTCTTATTCATTGTTCAGCATGTATGCATATGAGGCAACAGAAAATTCTTCTTGTAGCAAATTTAACTGATAGAAAATGTCATTTGATTACTGCTGCTTCCATGGGCATTGGTTGTGGACCCAAAGAAAATGAAATCCTTGACAACTTCCACTATTTCTTAATCATGATGTTGTGTGTTGATCCGGTTGTGAGGATTTTTGTTCATGTTGAATTTAATTCATAACTCAAAGCACTGCCCTCGAGTCAATTCTGACTTGTAGCAACCATGTAGAACAGGGTAAAACTGCCCATGGGTTTAGGATACTAACTCTTTATGGGAGTAGAAAGCCTCTTTCCCTCCCACAGAGTAGCTGGTGGTTTTGAAACAATCACCTCATGGTTAGCAGCCCAGCTCGTAACCTATTATTGCCATCAAGGCTCAATTCATACTTACGGATGTAATAGTTGATCATCAATAAGTGCTTCCAGCCCTCTTTCAATAAGCAAGTTTGAATACTTCAGGTTAATAAGTCTTCCTCCCATCATGATGCTGCTGTTAATGTAGTCCAGTGGTTTTCAACCTTCCTAAGGCCGCGACCCTTTAACACAGCTCCTCATGTTGTGGTGACCCCCAACCATAACATTATTTTTGTTGCTACTTCATAACTGTAATTTTTCTACTGTTATGAATTGGGCGACCCCTGTGAAAGGGTCATTTAACCCCTCACAGGTTGATAACCACAGTCTAGCATGTCAGATTATTTGCTCAGCATATTGATTAAGAATGGTGAAAGGATTCAGCCCAGATGCATACCTTTCCTGGTTTACTACCATTTTTATTGAGAAAAAGGTGTTTGCAATGAAGAAGTCGCTCCTCTTGCAAAATTCTATAATTCAACTTCCAGCTTCATTTCTAAACCAAGGCCATATTTTCTGACTGTTGCTCCTTCTTGTTCCCAACTTTGGATTTTCCAATTCTCCAGTAATTATCAGTGCATCTTGATTGCTTGTTTAATCAATTGAAGATGGAAAAGTAGATTTCTGCAACCCATCACTAGCTTTAGTGGTTTGTACATATATTTAAATAGTAGTATTAACTGAACTTCTTTCTAGGTGTATTGCTATTATTCTGTCGAAGACAGGATACTTCAAGAAAAATATCTTGTACTTCAAGATAGGTCTTGAAATGTTTTTTGTTTTTTCCAAGATGAATGTGATGCTATTTCTCTTTGATTTGTCGTTCCAGGCGTAGTAGTCCATAATTGTCTGATTCAAAACGGCCACTGCTAGTCCATTTTAGCTTACCTAGGATATGAATCTTTATGTGTTCCATTTCTTTTCTTGGCAATGTCCGATTTTCCTAGATTTCATAATTTGCACATTCCACATCTCAATTATTAAGGGGTATTTTTGCAGCTGTGCTTTGTTTTTTTTCATTTTGAGTCCTGCCCCGTCAGCCAGTGAAGATCCTGAAAGCTTTATACCATCTACCTCACGGTTGACTTTACTTGAGGAAGCAGCTCTTCCTTAGTTGCATTTTGAGTCCCTTCACATCTGAGGGGTGCATCTTGCAGCACTGCATCTAACTATGTTCTGCTGCTAGTCATAATCACTCAGAAGTGGACACGCCATTCCTTCCTTGAAGTCTGTTCTTTATCAGAAGTTTTACTGCAGCCTGTTCACCCTGGGAGACCCCACTGGTTTTTGAAACTACTGGTGACATAGCTTCCTGCATCACAGCACGAAAGCCACCACAGTGAATGAGACAAACTCAGAGACAAGTGGTGGCTTTTCCTATAGAATCTTTACTATTGTGACGTGAGGCTTGAATTTTTCCTTCAGTTCTTTCATCTTGAGAAATGTATGTTCTTCCTTTTTCCAGCTCCAGGTCTTTGCACATTTCATTTTAATATTTTGTTTGCAGGAACCACCCTTTGAAACCTTCTGCTTGTACTTACCTGGCAGAGGAGATACCATGATCATGAAGGTGGTTTTCCCAGGGCGAGGCTTATCCATAGCACTCCTGGTGTGCTGACCCCTACGATGTCCCCAAATGTGGGAAACTCGACTGCATCATTTGTGGTAGTCTAGGGGGACTGCGTTCGCAATCTCCCCTGAAAGAAAAGGAAAAAAGAAAGAAACCTGTTCATGCGATTGACTTCATCATTTCTGCGGTCCCCCTTAGCTGCTCCACATTTAATAGCAAGTCCCATTATCTCTTCTGACAGCCACTTCGGTCTTTCTTTCTTTCCTGTGTTTTTAATGATGTGTCATATCTGTTCTTGAGATAGTCTGTAAATTAAGTGGGTTTGCCTGAAAGTTTTACTCCCTGGACAAGTGGAGGAAGTACATACTCAAGGTGTTTTGATTTCTTTCCAACCAAGGGTCGCACATTATTGCACTGTATCAGACATTGTCCCACTACTGTTCTTAAAGTTTCACTGACTGGTTTTTATCAGGAGTAGTTCGCCATGTCCTACTTTAAAAAAAAATCATTTTATTAGGGGCTCATACGACTCTTATCACAATCCATACATACATCAATTGTGTAAAGCACATTTGTACAGTCATTACCCTCATCGTTCCCAAAACATTTGCTCTCCACTTAAGCCCCTGGCATCAGCTCCTCATTTTTCCCCTCCCTCCCCACTTCCCCCTCCCTCATGAACCCTTGATAATTTATAAATTATTATTTTGTCATATCTTACACTGTCCGACATCTCCCTTCACCCACTTTTCTGTTGTCTGTCCCCCAGGGAGGAGGTTATATGTAGATCCTTGTAATCCGTTCCCCCTTTCTACCCCACCCTCCTTTCGCCCTCCCGGTGCCATGTCCTACTACATAGCCTGTCTTAATCTGTAAACCTGTTCACCATGGCTGGTCATCCAATTTGAAATACTGATGGCCAAGCTTCTTCCAGGATCGTAAATAACTACATTTCATAAAGTGACAGACAAGTAGTGGTAATTATACATAGTGTTCTGTAACTCAAACTTTGTTATAAGTACTTATACGCACACATATATATGTGCATTATATATAAACTTTTTTTTATAAGTTTTAGAGCTCAACCTTCAGGAATGAGCTTTGTTCACATTTAAATGTGCCAATGTGGGTATCTCGTGAACAAAGATACTTCTGCATAGCCAGAACAGATCATTCCCACGTTAGGAAATCAACATAAATACAGCCATACAGTCCAATGAGTATCACAGGGATGCTATACCTTTCTCAGTGCATCCCTTCAGGAGATATGTGTTGGCCCATACGACTACTGGAGAGGTTGACTTCTGGCTTCTGATTTTTGGCTATCTGCCAAATAACTCCATTTTAAGCAGCTTTCTGTTCACGTAATGGGTTACTATGTTGTGGAGAGGTTGGCTGAGCTTGTGCCAGTATCTTGTTGCTCTTTAGATCTGAAGCCATCAGCTGCAAGGATCCATTGGCAGCTGCTGCCTGAATCAACCCCTGTAGGCCAGTTGCTGAATAGTGGTTATGTTTTTGTTTGCTTCTATCCTTCTTTCTTAACACTTAGGAGTTGGCCTGTTACTATATCAAAGAGCTTTTCCTTCTCCCCATTAATTGTTTTATTAATATATTTACTTCAGTATGAACTTATGGATTCCTTTTATATTCAATGGATAGCAATCTTATTTTTATACTCATTTGTTCCTAATTGGACCTGTAGGAGCCCCTCACGCTGTCTTGTATCTTTTTTAAATTTTTTATAAATTGTTTTAATTGGGGCTCTTGCAGTTCTTATAGCAATCCATACATCAATTGTATGAAACACATTTGTACATATGTTGCCATCATTTAAAAACATTTTCTTTCTACCTGAGCCCTTGGTATCAGCTCCTCTTTTTTTCTCCTCCTTTCCCCGCTCCCGCCCTTGTGAACCCTTGATAAATTATAAAGTATTATTGTTTACATATCTTACATCTCGTGTGTTTCTGACATGCCCACTTCATAAACAGAACATTTCCTATGCTCTGGCATGATAAACTATTCTTTTTAATTGGTAGACTAGAGAAACCCCAATTTTGAGCTCATCTTTTCCATAATCCCTTAGCAACATTAAGTATTCCTCTTCTTTTTGCTGGAAATCCTTGGGCAAAGATTATTTTTATTCCATATTTGGAATTTGCATATAATTTGGGGGGCTGATAGACACATGACCTTGGACAAGTTCTTAGCTGTCTCGGTTTCCATTAAAATGGGCGTAATACCATTAAAATGGGCGTAATAATACCTTCCACAATGGTTTGGAAGATTGACATTGCGCATGCATGTACATCTATCTGCGTAGAGGTATCCCTCACTTTATTGTGCTTTGTCTTATTAAACTTAACATTTTTTACAAATTGAAGGTTTGTGGCAGCCCCCCATGGATGGAGCAAGTCTCTTGGCACCATTTTTCTAATCTTATGTGCCCACTTCATGTTTCTGTCATACTTTGGTAATTCTCACAGTGGTTTTTACTTTTTCGTAATGCTGTTGCACACTTAATAAATTTCCAGTCTAGTGTAAATGTAGTTTTTATATGTGCTGGGAAACCACCAAGCTAGTGTGGCTTGCTTTATTACGATAGTCATTTTATTGCAGTGATCTGGAACCAAACCCACAATATATCTGAGGTATACCTGTATATATACATACATACTTAGCCATATGTGCAC
>NW_022103896.1:83704685-83710847 GCF_000313985.2 Echinops telfairi | reverse complement strand
TTATATACTGCTCTTACCACACAACAGAAACTAGCAGGCATCATTGGGCTCAGTTGCTGGCTTCCACTTCGGGCTTCATTTCCACAGGTAGCCTGACTGATGCATGCCGTGCTGGTCCTGAACTAAAAGAAGGCCACTTACTGTTGATGTGCTGCCATCACTTTGGCAAGGGCTTCCTTAGACTTTTGTGATGTACTACTAGGCTTTAGGTATACACTGTGATGTCCTGCGTGGGATGCAGAGTGGAATAAGAATCCCTATTCTCCTGAATCTTCTAATTGAAGGATATTGGTAAATTATAGGACACTTAAAGGCAGTTTTAACATACAAATAATATTTTGAATGTTTAATATATTTGATAGAAGTATATTTGCCATATAATATTTCTATTTGTTTAACAGTACAAAATAATGTATAATACTTTGGTATAAGTGGGATATGTGAACTTTTTTAATAAATCATTTTAAAATCTAGGGTTCTTTCTATAAATTAATATATAATATCCTTCAAGTTCCTAATTCATTGGGAAAACATATGAGGCCGAATAGTTCTATATCCTATAAAAATGTAGAAAAAGAGATGTGGGAGTTACATAGTGGGTGCATGAATATCCATGGAGCTCTCCTAGTGGAGTGGATAAAATATTGTGTCACTAACCACAGGGTTGGTGGTTCAAGCCCACCAGTTGCTTCATGGGATAAAGATGAGGCTTTTTTGCTCTTGTAAAGATTTACGTCCCTGGAAACCCTAGGGAGCAGTTTTACTCTGCCTTGTATGGCGGACTGTAAGTAGAAATCAATTCAGGGGCAGTGGATTAGGTGTATATATCCATTTATCATTGTAGTAGCTACTGTAATACTCTGTGGATTTGAATAAATATACTAAATGTTTTTTGTTTTTTTTTGGCAGGGTCCTATTAGTGGTGCTAATAAAGAGATTTCTATTCTCCAATGCCATGGAGATTGTGATCCATTAGTTCCCCTAAGGTTTGGTTCCCTTACAGCGGAAAAGCTAAAAACATTAGTAAATACAGCCAATGTAACTTTCAAGACCTATGAAGGCATGATGCATAGCTCCTGTCAGCAGGTAAATGTTTGGAAGCTTTGCTTATAGAGCCATATCTTCAACTTTCATGTGACTTGTTTTTAGTAGTGAATAGATAGGTACAAAATCTATTTGTCATTTTAGTTTTCTTTACATGTACACAGTTCAGTGACATTTAATATGTTCGTCGTGTTTCATGTGATATTTTAAAAATTAGATAACATTTGACTGGGTTGTTTAAAAGAGCTAATTAATGCATTCATGTTGAATCATATTAGCAAGTCATTAGATCAGTGTTTATTCACTTTAATTCAGTAAATATTTATAGATGCCTTTTTACATTAAGAAGAGGCCCTGGTGCCATGATAGGATAAGTTTTGGTCTGCTGACAGCATGGTCAGTGGTTCAAACACACAGGAGAAAGATGAGACCATCTGTTCCAGTCAAATGAATGTTCACCCTGAGAACCCTATATAGAATAACTGAGCTAGAGTTCACTCAACGGCAGTAAGTTTGAATACTACATGAATTGTATTATCGGTTTTTAAAAATGGTCTGGAAACTGAGAAGAGAATAATTTTATCATAGGAATCATAATGGAAGAATTAGACCTTGGAATATGGGTAGCATTGAGACAACAAGTGTACAGAGAAAGGACTGTAGAAGAGGCACAGCAAGTTAACCAGTACGCCTAGCATCTTTCATGAAAAGCTGGTGCTGTAGAACAGAGAACATAGAGTGGAGACGCTCATTAAGAGTGATGATATGGGGAGGGTGAGTTTCCTCTTTAGGCAGGAGGAAGCCATTAGCTTTGAAAGATGTGATCTACTTTATATTCTCAAGAGAGGTGAAACAAAAGGTGAGAAACAAGAAGGTATCAAAGAGGACTTATGACTGTTTAGCTTAAGACGTTATTCATAAACTCAGTGACGAGGAATGGCTTTAGAATGACGTGAGGGAGATAATACTTTAATGGAGCGGTTGAGATTAATGTACATCTTGATAGCAAAATCAATTGTTGGAACCACTTATTTAAACCTCAAACCTAGAAAGAGATTTGGATCATTATCAATATCAATGAGAATAACTTGAGAAAAAAAGCTGAGAAATGGAATTGTAAGGGATGCCTCCGCTTAGACTAAGGAGAAAAAGGGTGTGAGATGTTGAATGTGGGTATGGATGGCGAGAATTTCACAAGGAGGAGCAGTGACAGATGACTCAGAAAATGAACAAACTGTTTGAAAGAGAGCCAAACTAGAGGAATGTGAAGTGTAAAGGGAATTGGGGGGAGTAGAGGCAACATGCGCAAACCTTTTAGAAAGGGTTTTGGTGAAAGGAAAAGAATAGAAACTTTTTCAAAAGGATGAGTGACTATTCAGAAAATTAAGACAACCCCTTAGTGAGTCTTTTTCATTAAGGAGGAAATCAAGAAAACACTTTCAGATTACTGGACAGAATTGAATGGATGATGTAAGGGACATACCAATTTCTCTGGATGCTCAAAAGGAAAAAAAATAAAGAGGGAATCAAGTGTAATTTAGTAAAGGATGTCTGATGTCTGAGATAGCTTTGAATTAAAATCAAGAAATCTACTTTGGGCAGTGGAATTACAGGAAAATAAATGATAGGGAACTAAATTTACTGGTGATTGACATGTAATGGTGGAAACAGGATAGAACAATAGTTGGAAAATAATGGTTTTGGTGATAGAAATGAAGCTGGAGATAGCATGATAGAATTTTGTGAGATCAACAACTTGTTCACAGCAAATGCCCTTTCAACAACACAAACGGCAGTTCTACACATGGACATCCCCAGATGGAATAGAAAGAAATCAAATTGACTACATCTGTGGCAAGAGACAGTAGGAAGCTCAGTATCAGCAGCAAGACCATGGGCTGACTCTAGAGCAGACCACCAGTTGCTCATATGTAAGTTCAGGTTGCAGCTGAAGAAAAATTTTAAAGTCACACGAGCCAAAGTACAGGCTTGAGTCGATCTCAGCTGAATTTCGAGAACATCTCAAGAACAGATTTGCTGCATTGAACACTCATGAAACAAGATTTGATCCGCTGTGGATGACATCAGGAATATTCATGAAAAATTCAAAAAGTTATTAAAAAGAGAGGGAGGACAAAAAGGTCAAAGTGGATATGACAAAAATTCAGAAACTTGCTCTTAATTGATGAGGCTAAAGTGCCGAACAGGAAATTTCAAAAGGAAACTCCAGAAAGTAAAAACAAAAGTAAAACATTATAATGAAATGTGCAAAAACTTAAAACAAAAAATAAAAAACACTCTGCGTACCTTAAACTGAAAGAACTCAAGTCAGAATTCAGACCTTGAGTTGCAATCTTGAAATAGATTCTGTGGGGAATGAATTATGCAAGAAACATCAAAAGAAGATGGATCGAATAAACAGTCACTGAACCAAAAAGAACTAGTTAACCCACCACTTCAGGAAGCATAGAAGGAAGAACCAGTTGTACAGAAGGAAGAAGTTCAAGCTGCACTGAAAGCCTTAGCCAAAAACAAGCTCCGGGAATTGATGGAATGCCAACTGAAATGTTTCAATAAGCTGATGAAGCACTGAAAGCCATCACTTTTCTATGCCATGGAATTTGGAAAACTTAGCAAACTGACTACAAGGGGGTCCATATTTTACCCATTCCAAAGGAGGTGAGACAACAATTTCTGCTTAAATTATGCGCTTTACACAATTGATGTGTGTAGGGATTGTGATAAGAGTTGTATGCGCCCCTAATGAAATGATTAAAAAATAAATAAAACAAACCATAAACAATAATAAAAAAATTATAGAACAATAACATTACTATCTAGGAGCCTTAATAGCATAGTGGTTACATGTTGGGCTGCTAACTGCAAGGTCAGTAGTTCAAAACCACTAGTAAGAAAGAGGAGGCTTTTTTTTCCCTCCCATCAAGAGTCCTGGAAACACAGGGGCAGTTCTACCCTAATGTAGATGGTCACCATGAGTCAGCATTGACTCAATGGCCATGAGGGAGAGAGATCGTTAATACCACGTGATGTAATATTTTGCTAATGATCGTCCAACAGTGCACCAGTGCATTGACAAGGAACTGCCAGAGGTTATGGCCGGTTTCAGAAGAGGGCATGGAATAAGTGATATCATTGCACGCATCAGATGATCTTGGCTGAAAGTAGATAATACCAGAAAGATGTTTGTTTTTTACTGACTATGCAAAGGCATTCAACTGTGGACCATAACAAACTGGTTAACCTTGAGAAGAATGGGAATTCCAGAACACTCCATTATGCTCTTCAGTACATGGATCAAGAGGCAGTTGTGAAAACAATAAGGAAATAATAACGCATTAAAATTAGGAAAGGTGTGCCCAGGTTGCATCCTCTCACTATACTTGTTCAATCTATGCTGAGCAAATCATCAGAGAAGCTGGGTTCTATGAAGAAGAGTGTGGCATCAGGACTGAAGAAAGTCTTATTAACTGCGTGCCATAATTTAGATACCACAGCCTTGCTCCCTGAAAGTGAGAAGGATTTGAAGCATTTGCTGTTGCTGATGAGGATCAAGGATTGCAGCCTTCAGATAGATTCCCACTCCTTATAGAGAAGACCGGAATCCTCAAAACTGGACCAATGAGTAATTACCATCATGATAATTGGAGAAAAGATTGAAGTATTTAATTTTGCTTAGATCCATAAGTCATGTTCATTAAAGTAATAGTCGAGACAAAATTATGCATTGCGTTATGTAAATCTACTGCCCAAGACCTCTTTAAAGTGTTGAAAAGCAAGGATGTTACTTTGAGGACTAAGGTGTGCCTCACCCAAGCCATAGTGTTTTCATTTGCCTCATCTGAATGTGAGTGTTAGACTTTGAATGAGGAAGACTGAAGAAGAATCGATGTGTTTGAATTATGGTGCCGGCAAAGAATATTAATAATAGCATTTGCCTGCCAAAAGGACAAGCAAATCTGTCTTGGAAGAAGTGCAGTCAGAATGTTCCTTAGAGCCAAGGATGGTGAGATTGCATCACAAGTTCTTTGGACATGTTTTCAAGAGAAACCAGTCCCCGGAGAAGGGTATCATGCTTAGAGGAAGGCCCCGACAGCATGGGTGGACACAATGGCTGCAACAGTGAGCTCAAACAATTTTAAGGATGGCACAGGACCAGGTAGTCTTGTTCTGTTGTGCACGGGGTTGCTATGAATCACAACTGACTCAGTGGCATCTGATAATAATATAAATTTGCCAAGGCACATGAAAGGACGGTTTAAGAGGGGACTTCAAAGTATTTACAGAAAAATAGAATTAAATGATAATGGAATTTTCCATGAATATTTTGAAGCCCTATCACAAGGGGGATAACTCAAGTAACAATTTTCTAGATTTCCTGGAGAATAAAATTTCTTTTAACTTTAAGGAATAGAAGCATGGAAAATATACAGGAATATATTTGAAAGGGTACTGAATTGCAACAATCACAGTGGAAACAATGCTGGTCCTGGAAAATATCACTGAGCAATATGGCTGGAAATTGTTAAAAGGAACCTAATTTGCTGGTTTTTTTTTAAAAAAAGGATGGAAGAAAGGAATGTGTGTGAGGAAACAGGAAGATACAATGATAAGATAGTTCAGAGAGGAAAGTCTGCTCGTGGGCTTATATAAAGAATTGGAAGCCTTCACTTTAAAAGAAAAAGCCCCTTGGAATCAAGATAAAGAGGATGGATGGTGTAGGAACAGGAACTGAAGTTCACATTGGTTGCTCCATATTTTTTTAGGAAAGTAGTGCTCACTGCATCACGTCAGTGCTGACTCAGCGGACCCCCTGTGAGCATCACACGAGTAGAAAGACCAGTCTTCCTCCAGAGGAGATGCTGTGAGCATCACACGAGTAGAAAGACCAGTCTTCCTCCAGAGGAGATGCTGTGCGCATCACACGAGTAGAAAGACCAGTCTTCCTCCAGCAGAGGTGCTGTGAGCATCACACGAGTAGAAAGACCAGTCTTCCTCCAGCAGAGGTGCTGTGAGCGTTACACGAGTAGAAAGACCAGTCTTCCTCCAGCAGAGGTGCTGTGAGCGTTACACGAGTAGAAAGACCAGTCTTCCTCCAGC
>NW_022103896.1:83695674-83704585 GCF_000313985.2 Echinops telfairi | reverse complement strand
TGCTGTGAGCGTTACACGAGTAGAAAGACCAGTCTTCCTCCAGCGGAGGTGCTGGCGGTTTGCCAACCACACAGATCACAGCCCAACTCATAACCATGACACCAGCTGGGCTCCTTTCGTACAGTAGTAGAGGTCACTTAATCAGAAAGACCTGGGTAGGTTTGGAGGTTTCAAAAAGACTAGAATGAAAACTATCATTTGCAGAGGAGAAGAAGCAGGAGGTATACGAGTCATCCAGAAAGAAAAAGAGGCTAGTATTTTAAGGTGCCTTGGAAAACATAGGAACCCCTGTGGTGCAGTGGTTGAAGTCCTTGGCTGCTAACTGATCCTACTTAACCATTTTGCCGAAAAAGACATGCTGTTGTGCTTCCTTAAAGATTTACAGCCCTGGAAACGGGGGGATGGGGGGGGGGCAGTTCTACTCTGTTCTAGAGGGTCACTGAGATGGAGTTGACGTGAGCACAGTGGTTGGATTGAGGTCATAGGTGAAATCCTGGTAAGGTCTTGAATTCAGAAGGATGGTCATCCCCAATGAGGATTTAGGGCAGTGGTTCTCAGCATTTGCATTACAATTACATAGAGCTTTTAAAATACAGATGGCCAAACAGATTCTGATAATAGGTGAGCTCAGGCATCCAGTTTGGAGGTAGGTATCGTTAGAATGAAAGCTTTGTAGAAGATTCTGTGTGTGATCACATTTGAGCACACTAAGTGATTAGGAACAGAACGTAGACTGCCATTACAGACTGGCAGAATGTTAGAAAATGGAGGGCGTTAGTAAGTAGAACCCTTTCATATGTGGCTGTCTTTTCTAGGTTGAAGCTCCTCTGTGTTGCTAGTTTGTAGAACTGTGAGGCTGAGGTCTTGAAGTATTAAAGATGACAATAGTATATGAGTTTAGAGAGGTATGAAAACTGAACCAGATGTAGAAGTATAGGGAATGAGTTTCTTCTAACATAAATGCTTGGTGTATTCTTATCTTTTCAGGTCTATTTTAGATTACACATTTGTTTTCTGAGAATTATTTATATGTTGCACAAGATGTTTCATGATATTAAGCATTTCAGTCTAATGAAGCAAACAAGCTTCGCTGCCATCAAGTTGACTCCAATGCATGTTAACCCTATAGGACAGGGTAGAACTGCCCCCATGGTTTTCTGAGACTATACCATTTGATGGAAGGAGAAAGACTAATTTTTCTCCTTAGGACTGGCTGGTGGTATCAAACTGCTGAACTTGTAGATTACAGCCCAATGCGTAGCCACTACACCACAGGGCTCCTTCAGTCCAGTGAGGGACAAGCTAAGCTAAGGTTACTCAACTGATTGTAGTTGTCAGTTGTATACGTACTGCATGGGCTCATTAAAGGTACTAAGTGTGCTCTTACTTTGAAGCCCTCCCTCACCTGTTTTCTATTGTTCAAATATAAAATACAGCCATTGATTCTAGGATTCAATAATTGATGAGAGCCATAATTTGTACCAAAAAAGTAATCATAGGAAATATACAGAAATTCCTATTAGTACCTCATTTTTCTATTGTGAATTTTTATTTAACTTTATTTTTATTTAACTTTAGTGGTAAAATTAGCTTTAACTTTACCTATGTGGCACTGTGACTTAAACATTGGTCTACTAACCATAAGGTTGATTATTTAAACCCGCTAGCTGCTCTATAAGAAAGAAATGAGGCCAAAAAAACCAAGGTGAGACTGTACTCCCACAAAGACTTCCAGTCTCAGAAACTATAGGGTCGATAGGAGTCAGATGGACGCAAGTGCCAGTGGATTTGGTGTGATACGTACAATATGGCTAGATATCGTTGTCAGCAGTTTAGTGGGAACATTTTTGTGGAGATTTAACTTCTGGTTTACATAACTACCTTTTAAATTACTTTGTTCCAAACAGGAAATGATGGATGTGAAGCAATTCATTGAAAAGCTCCTGCCTCCAGTGGATTGATGCCAGTAAGAGACCTCGTGTAGGAGGTACACCAGCATCATTACAGTAGAGTAGAAACCTGTTCCTGTGCCCAACTCTGAAACTATCATGTTTGCAGTGTTGAAATGTTTGCAAATATAAGCCAGTGACAAACCAAATAATGCTTTCTTATGGGAAACGTGTCATCTTTTATGTTTCTAGATATGTACTTGTATAATATGATCCAGAATATACTAGTATTAAAATAGATGAAGCAGCAAGCTTCTTCTCAAATGTAATGCAGCAAAATAAGATAGTGAAACCAGATTTTTTTTATTACATTATTTGAAATTTGTTGGTATGCTTACTGGAAATTTGTTCACATATAAATGAACAGTTATAAATCATTTGTGCATGCTGTGACTTAAACTGTGGATTTATTTCAAAATTGCTTAGTCACCATGCAGTATCTGTATTTTTATATATGCATAATGACTAACACAGAAAAAGAATGAGATGGAATTACACTATTTCTAATAGTAGGCATAATGCTTTTTATGTGTTAATGAAAGAGTAATAGTGTTACTTTTCTCAAGTAGTGGCCCTTTTATTTTGCGGACCAGGCCTTTTTTCCTGATGTCATTTTTTAAATATTATTTTCTCCAGAAAAAAAAATGTTTTTTTCCTTTTTACCCTTCATAGTAGACCAAATATTGCCTCTCTGCCATAGACATCTGCTGTTAATGAAAGCTATAACTTGACATTATAAATTATACATATGGTATTTTAAATGAATTTGTATTTTAAGAAATAAGACATCACTTAAAATCTCTGCACTACTTATTTCTGAAACTGTACTTTAGTCCTAGTTATATTTTTTAGTTGAGGTAACAGGAATAATTGAGTAGTTATATTTTTGTGTAATCATTTGATAGAAGAATTAGGTCTATTCTGTTATATGTCCTGAAATATTTAAGACTTCAATCTTAAAAATTCTAAGTAACTTCTGAGATAATTTGGTCTAAGATGAGATTTCTTATACTATAGAGCTTACTTACTGTGTGCATATGTTTGAAACCAACTATTGTAGAAATTAGCAGTCTGTCAGAATTTACTTGAAATTTTGACATAATTCAAATGATATTTAAAATTTTGTTTTTGTGCAAACAAAAAATTTAAGCATTTGACATTAGTCAAAAATTTCAGCTTACAGATAATTGAAAAGCAAATTTATAGATATTAAAAGTTGGTTAAAACCCTATGCAAATGGTGTACTTACTAGACAGTAATTGGCAAAAATGTACGGTTTGTATGTTTGAACTGTTACTTTTTTGTTGTTGTATTGCAGCTGATCAAAACAGTATTAGAAGTGCATCTTTGTAAATGGGTGCTAATTATTCATAGAAATAATTTAGTAATGTACTATGTAGAATGTTAATAATGAAGCCATATGTTTATATCTGAATTTTAAGATCTTAAACAATCATTTGCTAAGTCATTTTCCTTTAAGAAATATAAACTTGTTTTAGTTATACAAATTAGCAAATTTTTATTTATTTCATTGAAATATTTTGCTGTAATGTGGGAAAATGTAAATCTTTTTCATGATTTCTATCAATGTGAAATAAAATTTAATTCTCACACTTCTGTTTTCAAGTATTTTCTTATTTGAGTTTACTTTGACGTGGATACCTGTAACGCAAAGGAGGAAAATAATAGCATATCCAGAAGAATATACATTACAGTTTATAAACAGGGCATCGTTCAATTTCCATTTATTTCATTTTTTTCTTTGATCTTTTTGTTTATTTTATAGCATTTGTTCTGAGAAGATGGTTTGTAGTATTAGTGTTTTTTGTAAGCCTTGCTTTGTGGCCTAACAGGTGGTCTGTTCTGAAGAATCATGTGTACAGAAGAGTGACTATTTTGTTGTTGCATAGAGTGTTCTGTGCATGTTTAAGAGGTCATGCTTATTAAGTATGGTGTTTACTTCTATGTTTTTATTGAAGGAGCCCTTGTGGTGTAGTGGTTACTTTGGCTGCTAACCACAAGGTCAGCAGTTCAAAACCACCAGCTGCTCTGAGGGGGGCGGGAAGATGAGGCTTTCTACTCCCATAAAAAGTTAGTCTTGAAAACCCTCAGGTGCTGTTCCACCCCGACCTAAAGGGTTGCCGTAAGTCCAAACCCATTGATTAGATGGTAGTGAGGCTTGCTTTTGTCTTTGTGGAGTTCCTTTCTACTTGTGTCCTCCCTTGGGAATGGTGTACTGAAGCCCTATAATAGTATTTTTCCCCTAATAGTATTTTTTCCATGTTGTCTATTTCTCTCTTTAAATCTATAAGGATTTGATGAAAGTTTTTTGAAAATCTTTCATTGGATGCATAGCTACTTGTTATGCATATGTCTTCTTGTTCAGGTGTCCCTTTTATCATTATGTAATGCCCTTCATTGAATCTAAAGGTAGATTTTGCCTTGAAGTCCATTGTATTAGAAATTAATAATTCCATTTATTTTTATTATGGTCATTACTAGCTTGATTTTTATTCTCCATCCTTTGATTTTTAGTCTTTTTGTTTGTGTTTAAGAAGTATTTCTTGTAAGCAGCATATTGATAGATCCTGTTATTCATTCTGCTACTGTCTCTTGACTGACTCTTTTAATGCATTTTCAGTCTTGTCAGTTTGGTTTACTTTGTTCCTTATTATTGCTTCCCCATGTGTCAGTGTTTGCTGCTGCTGTTGAATCTGTCCAAAGAACTCCCCTAAGTATTTTTTATAAGGTTGGTCTTGTTTTTACAAAATCCTTCATTTCTCCCTATCTGAAAATACCTTTATTTATCCCTCATATTTGATGGACAATTTCACTAGATTCAAGATTTTTGGTTGGCGGTTCTATTTTTATTTCAAGATTTTATGTATGCTATACCATTGACTCCTTGTTGCTTCGTTTCTGTTGAAAAGTCTGAGCTCCGTTTTATTGGCTCCCCTCTGTAGAGGGAGCTTTTTATCTAATTGTGCTCTCAGATTTTTCTCCGTGTCTTTGATTTTGGAAAGTCTGCCCTGGTCTTCGTGATTTTCTGGGGGAGCTATCCTGATTGGGCTTCTTTCAGCTGCTTGATGGCTAGTTTCTCTTTCATGATGGTAGGGAAGTTTTTTTCAGCAAGCCTCAGACAACTACTTTTCTCTGTGCTTTGTTTTGTTTATGCCTATTCTGGAATAATTATCTTATATAGTAATCCCCTTAATCGTATCCTTCATACTTCTTAGGCTTTCTTTGGATTTTTCTTTTTAAAAAATCATTTTACGGATGGTTCTTTTCATGGTGTGGTGTTGAGAATTGTCTTCAAGCTCACTGATTCGGCATGGCATTTCTTCTAGTCTACTGCTTTGCTCTTTCAATGTATTATATATTTAATCTTCTACTTTGTGTCTCTTGTGTTTTCAGTAAAACGTAAAACATTTGTGTTTAATATTTATCTTCCGTTTTGTGTCTGTTTTGTTTTTGTGTGGTTTCTAATATTTTGTCAATTTGCTCAGATAGTGTTTGCCTGAATTATTTTTTTCCTTAACTATGTCAGTCTTTTTCTATCTGTTGGACATATGTAAGAATCATTCATCTGAATTTCTTTTTGGTAATTCTAATTCTCTAATCTTAGGGAGTTCTTTTGACTCCATATGTTAGTCACTTTTTTTGTGTGATTCTGCCTCTTTCTCTGTATGCTCTATTGTTTCTTAGACATTTTGGCGTTTTTAAATGCATGTGTATTTGATGCTAAGGTAGTACTGGAGTTGGTCCGTATCCACTAGGTGCTGCTGTTGGAAGTGCCGGGGTGGCTAGCTTGTGTGGGGACCGTTGTCTCCACCAGGTGGAGCACGATAGGAATTATTTAAATATGTAATAACAATAATAATAAACAAACAAACAGACTTCAGCCCAGAGCTAGCAGCCGAAAACGAGTAAAGGCAAAAGGGAAGGAAGGGAAAAAATTCCCAAGCCAGTCCTGCGAATAATCTCAAAGTACTGCCAATATCCATCAATGCTACGTGTCTAGCATTCAGCACAGCCCCAGCACACAGACATGTAGTAGGTCTCATCTGCTAGCGCTGTGCTGTTGTATAAAAAGAAAAGCTCTAATCTTGGCCAGCTCCGTGCTATTGGTAATGATAAGGAGGGCTGGAATGTATAGGTCCCTCCCTGCCAGCCTCATCTACTGTGGTGGAATATGTTACGAACAATGTCATCCATACTTGGACCTGTGAAAAAGAATAAAAAGTCACTCATCACTTGGGCAGGAATTAGCTGTGAGAATGTACAAATTCAATGAGCAAATCTCCATACTGTTTTTTTCTTGTTATTGTATTCAATTCTATCACGAACATTTTACATACAACCATTTCAAAGTGTCGATCATCCCTTTGGTTGAAAAATGAATATATTTGTGCTAGAAAAAAAGAAAAGGCAAGGACACCAATTTGACAATAATCTCAATATGTAACACAAGGGGTCGTAGTAGTGAAGGCAATAGCCGTGAGGGGGCCTAAGAGAGGAATTAACCATCTCAAAAGATAGAAAAATCTCCACATGTCCTCTTGCTTGCTGTTGCAAGAAATGCATGGTTCTTGAGTTTCTGTAGAACACCTTGGACTACTGATTGGTTGGGATAGAAACAGCATTCTTCATGGAGGGCAATGTAGTATCCCCCACGGTCAGCTGCAAGACCCCAGCTGCTAGGCAATCAATCTGGTTTTGAAGTATCTGTAGCCCCTGAGTCATTGTGATAGTTACATAATCTGTGATAGTTAAAATTTGGGACTTTAGTGGATTAAGAGTGAAGGGGTGGAGTCTAGACTGTCAAACGGATCATAGCCAATGAGACCGCTGTGTGGGCATGGCTTTCTCCTGATTTCTGGGAAATCGGTTTTCCTCTGCTCACTCCTTGTGAGACATTTCTCAGGAGAAGCCACACGAAGCTACCCTGAGGCAGTCTGAGTTTCGAAGCTGAAGGAACCACGTGGAGACCCCTGCCGGTGCTGAGATGCTTATAACGCCAATGGATCCTGAAGACTTCCAACCCACTGGCCTCTGATCTTCCTGCGTTTGACATCATTGCATGCGTTTCGTGAGTCAGAAGGCTTTGTAGATTGTTATCGGACAGATGGGCTAATAGCAGACCTACGGACTTGATCTGGACTGGGCCGTTTTCTCCAGATTCAACTGCTCTTGTATATAAAATTCGTTCTTATACATATATGAGGTTCCATGGATTTGTTTCTCTAGTCTACCCAGACTAACCCAGTGATTGCATTGGAATTATAGGCCAATGTCTAGGAAAGTGTCTGAAACACTCAGGGACATGCCTAGCCCTCCAGCGCCGAGTCCTGTGCTGGTTACTAAGCTGAGTGCCACAAAGAATTGTGCCAAGTGAACAGCCCTCTTTGAGAATTGTGGGTTGCAGGAAAGGTAATAACTACCGGGATGGAAATTTCAGTATCTGTGGGGATCTAGAAATGTCAAGAATTTGGAACACTAGGGTGACGGTGCCTATCCAGCTGATTGGAAAGTACAATTAGGTACTGGATCCACATAGAAAATCCCCTCTCTATTGAGGCAGATGCTGAAATCAAATGCAGACCACCAAACCACTTCCCAAATCTGAAAGGATGTTGCTGGCAACAGTTGGATGGGCCCCCTAGGGTTGGGATGTGGACCACCCAGTGGTATTCTACACATGCATCAGCAATTCTTTGGTATCTATCCAGACTCTAGAGCATTGGTTCTCAACCTTCCTAATGCTGCGACTGTTAATACAGTTCCTCATGTTGTGGTGACCCCCAACCAAACAATTATTTTCGTTGCTAATTCATAACTGTAATTTTGCAACTGTTATGAATCGTAATGTAAATATCTGATATGCAGGATGTATTTTCATTGTTACAAATTGAACATAAACTGATTAATCACAAAAACTATATAATTATATGTTGTGAAATATTTATTTCTAATTACAAATAGATGAAATTTTGTCTTGAAGCATGGTGTAGCATGGCTAACAGTCTTCACCCCAAGTCCTTGTCTGTGCGCATATCTGCATGTGAGTGGACCCGCCTGGAGATGGATAGAGGAGCGGTGTCTCTGTTCCTAAGGCCATCAGAAATAATGTGTTTTCCAGTGGTCTTAGGCGGTCCCTGTGAAAAGGTCGTTTGACAGCCCCCCCAAGGGGTCGTGACCCACAGGTTGAGAACCACTGCTCTAGAGGAAAATTAACTGTGGGATCAGCAGACACTGATATTTCAGAGTATTCTTGGTATACTCAGTCCATGGGAAAATCGAGAGGCATGAGTTCTACCCTGTGGGAGGAAGACTCCAACAGAACCCAAAGTGTTTGTTCAAAAGTCCCTGGGTAGAGATAGACAGAGGCCCTGTATACTAGAGGGTATGATCAATTGATTTCTATGCTCCTTCCACCTGTGCCAAAACCCTGAGGAATAATTATCATGGTGGTTTCTTGCTTGTCCCTGTGGCCACTGGGGAGGTTTAATGTTACAGTGAAGTTACATAGAGCCACAGGGACGGTGCCCACATTAATACCTGAAAACCCTGTTCTGGCAAAGCAAACAGCCTATGCTGCTAAAAGTACAATATCTGTGAGTGGTGTCTGTGAAGTTCAGCAAGGGATTGTCAGCCACAGTGGAACCAGCAAGCTCCATGCCTGTGGGGTTTGTAAGGTTGGTGATAGGACACACACACACACACACACACACACACACACACACAGCAGCAGCAGCAAAGAGTTAGGCCACAGTCTTATTCAAGCATAGGATCAATTCAAGCAAAGAAATCAAGTGGGACCCTGCCAGCATAGATAAAAATAGACTTCATTCCGGGAGCCAAGTGGAGTGGGGAAGCACCTCCTCCCCACCCCCCACCAGACTTAAGAAGGAATGGTGTCTAGGGGAAGGCCTCTAGTTTTTAAAGGACACTTTCAATGGGGG
>NW_022103896.1:83684761-83695574 GCF_000313985.2 Echinops telfairi | reverse complement strand
GGGGGGGGGGCAGGAGGTGTGGCAGATCCACAAATGGTCAAGCAGCTTTCTAATTAGTAACTCAGTCCATCTTTGGGTCTCGAGCATAGTTTCTTTGTAATTTATCTCAGGTCAGCATGCTTTGGGAGTTCTCTCCAGCTAGAGTCTTGCCTCAGGCTCTTCCTCAGGGCTGGCTTCAAGGTTAAGGTGTTTGCCAACCCTCTTTTCACAGGGTCCTTTGTTCATTCTCTTTTAGCAGGCACAAAAGCCCTGTTCTGTCCCTGTCAGTCCCCATGTAGGGAAAAGGCTAGGCTTCAGGTGGGAAGTCAGGCATTTATTTAGCAGTGTATCTGAATATCGATTCCCTGCCATCACAATAGCACCTATGTCTGGTCCATTCTGTGAGCGGGACAGGGACCACTAAGCCCTGTCCCCATAACTGGCAGGAGAGAAAGGCAGAAGCACTCAACAATTGCCCTTCCACGTATTCTCCAGGGAATATTGATGCAACACCCTTACCGTCAGGTTAATAATGGTCAATTCCTCCAGAAGGAGGGTTGACGTCAACGGAGCTGGTTCAATTAGCAGAATAGCAATGAGGGAGAAAAACAGTGTGGCCAAACAGCAGAGCAAAGCTAAAGACTACGGTGAAAACAGGGATGAAGGCCCCAGTCAACATTAATTCCAAGCTTGGTTCCCAGGAATTACCCTTGCGTAATATGTCTCCTCGGGTACACGGGGCAGGTCCATCCAACTTTCTGTTTCAGGGGTTTCCTTCTTAAAGAGGAGGTTCAAGCCTTTGAGAGGCTCACCCAGAAAGTTTCTGTTTGTTCAGTGTTGATTCTGTCGGGAGTCTGAGATGGTGTTACTTGGGATCGATGCACTCACTCTAATTCTGTGGACTTTTACTACTGCAGAGGGCCGTAACAGTACTTGTTTAGATCCCTCCCATATTGCTTCCAACTGCTGCGATGGTTCCCTCTCTTTCCATCCTTTTATCAGCACCCAATCGCCAGGTTGGATGAGAGGTGAGGCATCTACCAAGGGTGGTTCAGGAATCATTCTCTGCTCATTGTCTAATAGCATTGTACTTGCCCAAGTCTGTGATGTGTCCTAAGAGATAACTCACTTCCGTTTTGTCCCTCAGCACTTGGCTGGTAAACAGTCTCCGGTACATGAATTCTCCCAAATGCCCCCACCGTTCTCAGAGGCTTCAGGTCCCTGATCATGAATCTCGTTGGGGAAGGAGAGACAGCTATCAATGGAGCTTGAAAGAAACAATCTGCCCTTAGTAATTTCCAGGTCCAAGCCTTGGCCATTTGGCCTAAAATAGCACAAAGTAATTGCAAGGAGTTCATACTTTACAAAAGACCTGGCTTAAGGAAAATGTAATAGACAAGACCCCTTGGTCCCTTAAATCTAGTCTGAGACAAATATCAGTGAACACAAAAGACAAAGTGTAGTGTGAGTGTGGTGCAGTGAGTTACTTAATATGGGTCTATGTCTCCACACCATTTTTACAAGTATACTACCAGGAATATACATAGAATGTTTTAGATGATGTGTTAGTCTGGGTTGATCAGAGAAACAAATTCATAGACACTCATATGTGTATAAGAAAGATCTTTATATACAACAGCAATTGAATATTGAGAAAACATCCCAGCCCAGTCCAGATCAAGTCCATAAGTCTGATATCTGATACCAATCTATAAATTCCTCTTCAGACTCACACCACACATGCAATGATGCTGAATGCAGGAAGATCACAGGCCAGTGAGTGGAAAATCTTATGGATCTAGTGGTGGTAGAAGCATCTCAGCGCTGGCTTGGGTCTCCACATGGCTCCTCCAGCTGCATCAACGTAGCTCCATCAAGCTTGTCATCAGTAATGTCTTGAAAGGAGTGAGCGTGTCCTACCTCCCGCGAGCTATTTATCTCCTTCGCACCTCCAAATGAGGTCATCAAGCTGAGACCTGATTGACCGGCCAAACTCCAGCCCTTCACTCTTAAGTCTCAAATTGACAACAGATTATGTAACTACCACATACCCATTTTGTCTTCAGTGATCATGTTTGGAGGATGAGCATCACAGAAGTTCAGGTTGTTAGAATAAAGTGTTTTTGCGTTGAGGGAGGGCTTGAGCAGAGGCCTCAAGCTGTCCATTTCCTCAATGTATTGCCGTATAAATATATGTACATAGGCCAATACTTCTATTTTTATGAATTATTATATTTACATAAGTGCACGCCTATGTATATATTTCTATGCATAGCTTTCCTTCCTAGATCGTTCCTCTGTTTCCTTTTACCTTCCTCCTGCCCCACCATCATGCTTGCCCTTCTTCTGCCTCTCAGTAATTCCTCTCAGCTAGATTGCTGCTGCTCCAACACCCCCAGGTTCTCTTCGTCCTCCTCGTTGTTGATTTAAATTCCCTAGTTGTTCCCCTGTCTATGGCGCTGTTTCTCACTGTACCCTTCCTCTGCTTCCTCCCCCACCCCCATGTCCCTTGCTTTCTCAGGCAGTGAGTTTTTATTTACGTAGAAAATTTGACATTGCTATTTTCTCTCAACTTTAATACAATTTTATTTCTTCTCATCTATGGTGGTGATGTTCAGAACCTACTGTCTGATAGAGTGTAAGTTTCTCGTTCTTTTTTTTGGTATTTTTTCTTAAATTGTGTTGTTTTGTTTCTTGTTTTTTTTTTAGTCGTTTTATTAGGGGCTCATACAACTCTTATCACAATACATACATACATCAATTGTGTAAAGCACATTTGTCCATTCGTTGCCCTCATCATTCTCAAAACATTTGCTCTCCGCTTAAGCCCCTGGCAACAGGTCCTCATTTTTCCCCTCCCAGTAAGTTTTCCTTTCTGGTGACTGTTAAGAACCTCTCTTTTCCTGTGATGTTCTTCTGAACATGGGCCAAGCTGGACAAGAGGCCTGATGGGCCAATAGACCGGAATCAGAAACTGAAGAGACCAGCCGCACAGGAGGGAGAGCTTCCATGGTCTCAGAGGATAGGGCCATAACTCTGGAGGTCTCAAAGAGTGGGCCTATAGACTTCTAGGTCTCAAAGCATCAGATCTTCAACAACTCAGCTCCAGAGAGGGGAACTAGCATTCACATATACAGTGAGCCCTCGCCACTTCGCGCTTCGACTTCCGCGGCTTCACTCTATCGCAGTTTTTGCGTAACAGTGCATGCTCTGTCATTACTGCCACTGATTGGCTCATACTGTACACGCTTCTGTCTGCATCGCTACGTATCGGAGCTACGTATCAGATGCATTTTTGCTTTTGTACAGTGTACTGTAATTGTTTGCGATTTTTAAGAAATTTTATCTAAGCCCTATGATGGCTTCTAAACGAGCTTCTTCTTCTAAGCCTTCTGACAATAAAAATAAGCGCCAGAGGAAGATGCTCACCATCCAGGAAAAGGTAAAACTTTTGGATATAAGGAATCCTACTTCGTGGAATTTCATTTATCACGGTAGGGTCTAGAACCGATTAACCGCGATAAACGAGGGTTCACTGTACTGCGGAGATGAGGTCAGAGCTGCTATCCAAAGATGAACAGGCAGCAGGGCTAGCAGGCTCAAGGGCTGGGAGGGTGAGGTTGTTGCTCATTTGGACTATGAGAATGAGGTCACACAAAGCCTGGGGAACAAAGTTGCAGTCCCAGAGAGCTTGAAAGGCAAAGTTGAAGCTCACGGATGTGGGATCACCACTCAATCCAGAGAGCTTAGCCAGCACCCCAAATCTAGAAGATACCGCTATTACTTTGATGGCCCTAGAGCAGTGGTTCTCAACCTTCCTAATGCTGTGACTTTAATACAGTTCCTCATGTTGTGGTGACCCCAACCATAAAATTATTTTTGTTGCTACTTCATAAGTGTAATTTTGCTACTGTTATGAATTGGGCGACCCCTGTGAAAGGGTCGTTTGACCCCCCCCAAGGGGTTGTGATGCACAGGTTGAGAACTGTTGCCGTAGGGAATAGAGGATTGTTTTCAAACTTTGTGAACAATGTAAATTGTTCTATGGTTTGGGGTTTTTTTAATTGCTTGATGCCCACTATTCCTCCTTCCCCTCCAGTTTCCCCCATTTGTGATGGGAGTATCTACCTTGTCCCTGTCCCATCATAGCACTTTGGAAGCAGGTAACTTGCATTCTAGATCACAAATGAACATGGACTTGATGCCCAGGATGGAATCTAGACTTTGAGTTTTTAAAACTTTGGGGATATGACGGTGTGAAAGAGTTTTATGTACTGCAAGGATTGAATGGGGAGGTAAGGAAGGACAAGGGGTAAATGTCATCAATTCAACTGTTTACCCCACCATATGTGTCAGCTTGGCCGAGCCATGATTGCCTGTGGCTTAGCCGTTATGTAAAGATGCAATCCCCTATGAGGCGATCAGCCAATCAGTTGTAAGGGGATTAGGGTGAGATGAAACAACCTAACTCAGGTCACAGCTTTGATCTAAGGTAAGGGGAGTTCCCCTGGGGTGTGGCCTGTATCACCATTTATTTTACACAAAACACAAGGAGAGAGCAGTAAGCAGGGAGGGACTGACTTCTACCAAGAAAGAAGAGCGTGGAACAGAATGCATCTTTTGGAACCTGGGGTCCCCGCTCGGAGAACTGCCGGGAGCCAGCAGATGACCGAGGCCCAAACCCTCAAAGATGGCCACGGACACTGGGCGTACAGATGTTGAGAGAAATGTTAGAGTAACTGCACCGAGCTTTAGTCTCTTGACTCCGTGGGGTCGTCGGATAAATTGTTCCATTGCGCTGTCTGGGGTCGTTGTACCCAGCATACAGTGGCACACTGACCATCAGAGCAACAACAGCAGGAGGAGAAGATGCGATGTCTATTAACCAATACCCCTCAAGCGTGTTTCAACATTCTTAATGTCCCTTCTCCAGATCTCTCCCTTTTCAATTATATAGAAATCTCCTCCTTTCTCCACTGGAGGAGGCAGTTAGAAGAAACAGTAGCTTGTGTCCTTACATTCCCAATCTCACACTAACATCTTTCTCTTGTCAAAAGCTTGTGCTGGAGTGTTTTTACCTGGCTTTGGTGTCAGGTAGAGACCCAGCTTTTCTGGTTGCATTATATATACTAATGAAGGCAGAGTAATTAGTGCCTTCAGAACTAATTAGACACACACAAAATGTAGAAAATCCATCAAGATTGCATTTCTCTAGAACTACTCCCAGTACCAAACGTCTTAGACAAGATTTTCTAAAAAGGCAAAACTAGAGAAGCTGATATATGTATATACCAAAAACCAAACTCACTGCCATCAATCAATGCGGACTCATAGTCACACTGTGGGACAGTGGCTTACTGAGACTGTGTGTGACACTTTTTTTTTTTTGCATGTATGTAACTTTTTATAGGATTAGGAAGCTTCATCTTTCTCCAACTTATAGTTTCAGAGAGATGTCAAGGCGATGCCTCATCAGTTGCAGGGTTCCACGCCTTTGGGTTAGATAATTAGGATGGAGATTCCTTACAAAGGTTTACAGCAAAAGTAAATACTTGAGTACAGTGGTCAAAGATTCAGGTAGCATACACCTGTTTGGTAGAACCAGTACCTTAAAAAAATTTTTTTTTTATAAATCATATCATCAGGAATTCATAGCTCTTTTTATAGCTTTTTAATATTAATTTTATTTTATTGGGGGCTCTTATAGTTCTTATTACAATCCATTCATATATCCATTGTGTTAAACACATCTGTACATATGTTGTTGTCATCATCATTTTCAAAACATTTTATTTTGCCAGTCAGGGTGCAGTGGAGCAACAATGAAATGTACAACTTTCCTCTAGTTCCTAAATGTTTCCTCCCCGTCCCCCACTATCATGATCCCATTTCTACCACACAAATCTGGGTAGACCAGAGGATGTACATTGGTACAGATAGGAACTAGAAACACAGGGAATCCAGGATGGATGATCCCTTCAGAACCAGTGGTGAGAGTGGCGATACTGGGAGGGTGGAGGGAGAGTGAGTTGGAAAGGGGGAACCACTTACAAGGATCTACATATAATCCCCTTCCTGGGGGATGGACAACAGAATAGTGGGGGACTAGGGAGACATCGGACAGTGTAAGATATGACAAAATAACAATAATTTATAAATTATCAAGGGTTCATGAAGGAGTGGAGACCGGGAAGGAGGGGAAAAAAATTGAGGAGCTGATATCAAGGGCTCAAGAGTCATGTACTCTGTCCTATATGGTCTAATCATGAGTCAGAGTTATAAATATATAGATAATAAAAAGCATATATTGTGTCTGTAAATTATAGATAATTCAGGATTGTGCAATCTCATTATGTCTGTTGCCTTTAACTATTTCATTCCTCCCAATGTCTCCCTGCCATCATTTTTGTTACCTTCCTTCACCCAAATTAACATGTGCCCACCCTCTAACCAGTAATTTACCCTCCTTTGCCCTCTCATACTTCAGAATAGAGCTTTTTAATGACAAATGGGACACCATTCTCCTATTTCCCATTCCTGGCATAGTAGGTCATATGAATATCTGATTCAAAATAACCAGTTCCAGATCAGTTCAGCTCACCCATGCCCAGGGTGTGGATCTTCATACATTACATTGCATTTTTTATGACTTCCATGGAACAATATATGATAAATTCTCTTTTAGGGAATTGCTTAAAGTAATATTTCTTACATCATATATATGCATATATATTAACAACAGAATTGCCTTGTAAAGTATTTCTACAGTGAACTTGCTCTAGCCCTAGTTACAACATTATTAGTAACTGAATGGAATCATTTTAAGATTTTTTTTTTCTTTTATTTTAATTAAGCACTAGGCTATACTACCTGACAGGTCAGAGATTAGAACTCACTCATGGATACATGGGAGAAATATGTGGCAGCCTGTTTCCATAAAGATTTACATCCTCAAAAACCCTACGGGGAAGATATACCTTGTGATAGGTAACTGTGAGTTGGAATAGAGTCAATGGTAGTGTGTTTGAAGTAGTTTTACTTTAATTACTATGTTATTCTCCAAAATATTATTGATTCAGATTCACAAATATGAATTTATGGGGGGAAACAGTCCCCCACAACTAATCACGGGTTCGGCAAGAGCAACTGCATGGTTAAGATATATAAAGATTATAGTAAAGTCCTAGAGAATAGGAGAGAGAGTAAAATAAAGAAGTCAGATACATTACATGGTAGCATGCTTACCTCAGCTCCTCTTGGTGGTACATGTGGAGGTGGGAGAGGAAAGGGCAGGAGAGAGCTTGAGGTTTTATTTCTAACCAAATATTATATGTCTTTAGGGGCATGCAAGCCCCCTGATTACACATAACAACCTACGTCATAGGAAGGGGTTGTAACATAGGCAATACAAGCAATAGGAGGGGGAGGGATTGGGGGTACACATGTGACAAGATGGGCAGACTCTAGATTCAGGATGGCAGCCCAACTTTGGATTTCACTGAGCAGGTTCGATCACTTCTCTGGTTCTTCGTGAAAACAGTTACTATCCTTATCAATAGGATCTGCTTGCTCTGGATGGCTGGTACCTTCAGGGAGATAAGTTGACAATCATTTACCATTAGTTGCAAGCAGTGTCCTAGGTCTGACATATATTTGGGGGGGAGAAGCTGGGGCAAAGTCATTTTATATACCATACTAATTTCTACAATATCGTAGATAAAGCACAAGAACATTTGACTAAATCAGCAAGTATAAAAACACCAGTAGTGACAAAACAGCAGTGTGTGATTGGAGCTTATGAACACAAAACCAAGTGATGTAAAGTGTCATTGTAATAATAACTGGTCTGATTAGAGAGCATTAAACCAAACCCATGGATCTTGAATCAGTTTGGACGCATCACAGCCCTAAAGTTTCAGAGGCTGTAACTCTTTAGGAAGCAGGCTGCCATCTTTCTCCTATGGCAGGTTCAAACTAACAGGCTTGCAGTTGTCAGTGCTTAAAAATTATCATGGAGTTTTAGCTTTGTAGTTCTATTGATGCATATAAGCTGGGTTTATGAAGAATAGCTATTGGGATATTTTATTTTTAAAATTGCTGCTGAAAAACTATACAAACATTTTACAGACAATTGTTTTGCTGTCACACTGAAGAGTCTGCACTCTGTATCCACCCGGTGACAAAACTGATCCTGAGACGACTGGGAAAAAACCTTTTGAAGGAGTTTATAGTGTTCCTGGGGCAGCAGTGGTTCAGTTATAGAATTCTTGCTTCCATACAGGAGACCCTGTGTGATTCCCTGTGAATTCATTCAGGGAAGCCCCACCCTTCTGTCAAAAGAAGCTTATGTGTTGCTATGGTGTTGAACACGTTTCAGCAGAGCTTTCATACTGAAATGGTCTAGGAAGAAGTGCCCGTTGACCTACTGGATAGTCTGATCCCTTTGTGCGTGGGGTCACAACGAGTTTGGCTAACTCTGGCAGCTACCAACAATGTACATTATCCTATGAACCCAGTAATGTGACCACTTTAATTTTCTGTCTTGGTCTTGTGTTAACCATAACTCTTAATGTTAACATCATGAATCAAACTTCAGAAAAAGGTTAAATGACTTGATTAATTTCTTTGATCAGAAGTTTCAGACAACTATTCAACTATATTTAAAGTACTATGCACAATCTTATGTTAGAAAAACAAAACAAAACAAGATAAAGTTTTCAACCAGTTTATCAGTAATTTGTTTTTCAAAAAGAAAGAAACAAACAAATTCACTGCTGTGGGAAACAGAAAGATTTCTTGGTCTCTGGATTTATTGATGCTGCACCCTCATGACCCCTGATTCCTCCCTTCCATGCTCTTAGACTTAGGACACTGTTTGCAGCTAAGGGTAAATGATGGCCAAGTTACCTCCATGAAGGCAGTCAGTTGCCAAACAACTGTCTGGACTGGTAGGGCCAGCTCCTTGCTGTTAAAGGCAATGGGCTGCTTCTCGCTAAAGGCTTACAGTCATTGATTTAGGGCCTGTAGGTGGAATTTTACACTGTCCCGATAATGGTTTCTATGGTGAGTCAGAGAACAGGCCAAACCAGCTCAGTGACATCCAAAGTTAGGCTGCCATCCTGAATCTAGGATTTGCCCATCTTATCACATGTATACCCCCAATACCTCCCCTTCCTATTATGTGGATAACCCTAGATCACCCCCTCTCCCATTACCTATAGCATAACCCTTTCCTGTGACGTATGTCTTCACCTGTAATTAGGGGGCTTGCATGTCCCCAGATAATATAAAAGCTTTGGTTAGCAATAAATCTCTCGCTATTTCCACGTGGACCACCAAGCAGGGCTGAGGAGAGCATTGCTACCATGAAATGTGTCTGACTCCATTATTTTAATCTCTCTTCTATCTCTCATGCTCTCTATGACTTTACTATAATCTTTACTTAATATCACTGTACAATTGTGCCTACTGGACCTGTGATGATGTGTTAGGGGCAGGATTACCCTGACACATGGCCATCAAATCAATTCTGACTCATAATGACCCTCCAGGACAGGCTAGAACTGCCCCAGTGGGTGTCCTAGACTGTAACTCTTCACGAGAATAGTCTCATCTTTCTCCCTCAGAGTGATGGTGGCAGGTGGTTTCAAATCCTGACCTTGTGGTTTGTAGTGCACTTGTAACCTACTACCCGCAAAAGAGCTTCTTTTAAAAAGACGGCATCGGTCAGTGTAAGACATGAAAAAATAATAACATAAATTACCAAGGGTTCATGAGGGAAGGAGGGTCAGGGAGGGAAACAAATGAGGAGCTGATACCAAGGGCTCAAGTAGATAGAAAATGTTCTGAAAATGATGATGGCAACAAATGTACAAACGTGCTTGACAAAATGGATGTATGGATGGATTGTGATAAGAGCTGTATGAGCCCCCAATACAACAATTTAAAAAAAGACTTGATTCTATCACTATCATAGGGAGCTATTTTAGGGGGACTGGGAAGAAGATGGACTAGATGGTAGTGGGCAGCAGTGGTGGTGATCAGGCAATGATTGAGTGGGCAGCAGTGGTGGTGATCAGGCAATGATTGAGTGGGCTGCTGACTGATAGACTGGAGGTTCAAACCCACCGGGTGCTCCGCTGCTCCCGGGAAGGGAAGACCCGACAGTCAGCTTTCATAAAGATTACAGCCATTGAAGGGGAGACGCTTTATGGAGCTACATTTGTGAAGTCGTAAACAGTACAAAGGTAAGACGAAAGCACATCATTCGCTTAAGGGAAACCATCAACACGCAGCCATACTGGTGTCCAAGGATTTATAGAAACCCCGTCACCTATATAGGGCACGGAAAACAAAGGAAAGGGTCACAAAAGCCTAACTGGAGGCGGAGCTATTCATCACATTTGTAGGTGGCACCACAGAGGCAGGAAAGGGACACTGATTGATGCATTATTCTACATAGAAAAACGTAGAAGATTGGCTCAGGGCTCTTCAGCCTTGACAGCATGTGACTCATGGGTAGTTTCCTGTTTTGTTTTTTTCACGGTAGTCAACCACGTGGAAACAGTGCTTGTGATAGCAAAGACTTTAAGAGCACCGTTTTCCAAGTCCACCCTGGGCTCTTGAGATACGGAGATCTCTGTTGGTTCTCAATCTGTAAGTGCTCCGCAGGGACCGGAGCACGAAAAGGCCTCCTTCACCTCGGCCTCGGATTAACAGGCGGGAAGCCCAGAAACCGCCCGGACGAGTTTAGGATCTGCGGTCTATTGGTAACGGCTGCGCGACGCGCGTGTAGCTCGACTAGCACTGCCTGGGGGGAGGAGGAGGCGGCGGC
>NW_022103896.1:83644403-83684389 GCF_000313985.2 Echinops telfairi | reverse complement strand
GGGTCGCGGCGATGGCTGCCCCTGCAAAGTCCGGCCCGGCCCGCCGACAGCCCGGCCCCAGCTCTGCCCCCGGTCCTCGCGTGTCCCGTCCGGGACAGCAGCGGAGGGCCGCTCCCGCCTAGAAGGCATTGAGACGCGTTCTTGCTACTGTGAAGTGCCTGGGTGTTGGTACCCTTTAAAAAGCCTAGTCAAGTTTGGGACTAAGGCATGCTCACCTTTCATTGCCGCCACCCCCCCCTCCCCCAGTTCTTTTAATGGAAATTCCTAGTATTGAAACACAGCCATTGAGGATTGGAGCGTATAGAAAGCCCTTGCTGTTTAAAAGAATAAATTCCCGCAACCGTGAATGTTGGCAAGTACAGAAATTACACTAAATCGGTCACCTACATGAATCGGGATCTATCGAATAGATCATCAGGTTCCATGTATGTGTTCGGGTGTGCTTCAAACATCATTTTGATATCTTTGACATCCTTAGATCATAATTGTGTGTGTTTGGAACTAGCTCGGATCTCATAAAAGAATTGAAGTCATTTTCAATTTTACTTGACCAGTGTTTCGGTAACTGGAGGGTTTTTAAGGCTGTGACCCCTGCTCGCTCTCTTTATAATTTAAGTCAACACTATACACTGTTGCATAGCGCCTCTCAACAGTAACTGTATCCTGCTAATCCCACCAAGTAGTTCGTTCTTCTCCCCTCCCTGCCCCCATAGGTTTTTCCTTTGGTGTGAAAACCATTTTCCCCCCTTTATAATAATGATGGCATGACGTATTTATCCTTATGAGATTGACTAACTTTGCTGAGTGTAACGTCTTCCACTTTTGTCCATGTCATGATGGTGTTTGACATCCTTGTCATTATTTTAAAGGATGCCTGATCTTTGATGGTGTGTATGTACTGCGGTTATTTATCTATTCTTCTACAGATGGGATTTTTGATTATTTTCATCTTTTTTGCCATTCTAGAAATTGCCGCGATAAATGTGGGTATGCATGTATGTGTATTTTGTTTCTTATTTCTTTACCGTATGTTCTGAGTTCAGGAATTGCAGGATCATACGGTGTTTTCATTCTTATTTGTTTAAGAGGTGCAGTACAAATCTGCAATCCCATCAGCAATGTATGTGTGTTCCAATCTTTCCATATCATTTCCAGCATTTATTTTCTGTTGTTTTTTTTTTCCCCCATGAGTGTCGGTGTGAGGTGGTATCTCGTCATTTTAATCTGCAATAGCTAATGATCAGGAGTATTTCTTAATTTCTGGGCCACCTAGATGTCATCTGTAGTAAATTGTCTATTCATGTCTTATTTCCATTTTTAAATTGAGGTGTTTGCATTTTTCTTATTAAGGTACTGTAGTTTTCCACAGATGTTTGAAATTAGCCTTGTATCTGATATATCACTGCTAGATATTTCCCCAATTTGTGGGTTCACTTTCTACTCATTTGATGAAGTATTCTTTTAAAATCATTTTATTGGGGCTCATACAATTCTTATCACAATCCACACATACATCAATTGTGCACAGCACACTTGTACATTTGTGCCCTCATCATTCTCAAGATTTGCTTTCCACTCGGGTTCCTGGAATCAGCTCCTCATTTTCCTTTTTTACCCTCCCCCTCCCTCCCCGGTCCCCCTCCCTCATGAACCCTTAATAATTTATAAATTATTATTTTATCTTATCTGATGAAGCATTTTTATGTACATAAATGTCATACAATTAGGAGGCCCCAGTCCTCTATTTTGTCTTCTGTAGTGTGTTAATCTCTTGATTACCTCATTAATGGCATCGGTTTGTTTAACAATGAAAAGATAAAGTATACCAACCAGTATTTTGATAAATTAATGTTAAATATTTTCAAAAAACTAATCTTGTCAGGTAATAGTGCACATAGAGCTCGAATAATCAAATCGTGTCTGTGTGATACTAGATACCATTGCTGGATACTTGCTAAATCGTTTATATTTAGTATCCATGGCATTATCATATTTTTTGATACATGTTTATATAAACATATTCTCTTAGGGTTTGTGTGAGGTAGAGTGTCTTCATTTTCTACATGTTGTTTATCTTTTTGTGTGCTACTTACGAGCCCTGGGGGTGTAGTGGGTTTTGAGTGGGGCTGCTAACCACAGGTCAGCAGTTTAAAACTACCAATCACTCCATGGGAGAAAAATGAGGTTTTCTGCCAAACCCGCAGTGGGCAGTTCTACTCTGTCCTTTAGGGTCACATGGGTTGGAATCGACTCGATGGTAGTCAGTGTTTGGTTCTGTGTATGTTGCCTTCAATGTCTTGCTTGCACATTCCTCTGTTTTCAGCTAAACATCCACCTGAATTTGTTTTATTCAGTAGTTGAAGTAACTTGTCAAGTTAGTGTCAAATTATTATGAAAGATTAAAGAGATACTGTATATGTGTCTGTCAATTTTTATAGTTAACAAAGCACCTGTAAAATTCCTTTTTGATTCCAACAGTTTTATTGGCATATACTTCACATACACAATTCAGTAGTTCAGTCATATCAAGAAGATTTTTCAGTCATCACCACAATCAACTTTAGAACATTTTCTTCATTCTGTACTCATCAGTTATGAGTTCCCTACTCCCTCCAACTTCCCCCGTGATACCTTCAATGAACCATTAATCCAATTTCTTTATAGGATTTACCGATCCTGAATGTCATAAACAATTCTAAATACTCAAAACTAGTAACAACAACAATAAATTTAAAAAGTAAAACAGATGAAAATAGAAACTATTAAAAATGAGAACAAATTTAAATGGATCATAAGGGAGATCAAACAATAGGGTGCTAAATATTAACCTAATTGCATATGCATCAATACATTTTCCAATACATTCTGCATGATAGTAAGGCTATTTACATCCTTGGGCCATTGTTAGAGGGGATTCACCAGGAGCTTAATCCACATGTATTGTTTCCCTCTTCATTTAAAAAAAGAAAGAAAGAAACGGCTTCAAAATGGGTCAAAAGAATGCAAAATTCTTAGTAATTCTTACAGCAAAGTTGTGAGTATATTTTGCAGATTTAGAAACTGAGTAAAGGAGGTTAATTAGTTCATGTGTAGTTTGAATTAAACTAGAACCCGAGTTTTCCACTGGACAATATGCTTCCTGTCAGTATATGGTAGTGTTAACATTGAATTCTTAAGATTTCAGACATGTTCCTCATTTACAGGTGCATTGTACAGCATTGATTTCAATACAGATTAATCTGTCTTTAAAATTGTGGCTATTCAAAATATTTCCTGTTTTCTGTTCCAGCCATTAGCTGTGCCATTTATTCTTTCTGTTGCGGCAGAAGGAGTCCCAGACAAAGTGGATTAAGCAGTTGCTGCTGCGTGTAGGCAGTTGGAATTTGTGGCTGGCCCCTCTGCTTCTGTACACAGTGTGGGGTGATTCTGTTCCATCCCTGTGAGCCAGAATTGACTGGAGAGTGGTGGCTAGTAAAACAACTCTTTCATTTCCCCATTCACTGCTAAGTAGTGAAATCTCATCATTTCTGTTATTTATGGCAGAGCATTTGTTAGACCAAATGTTTATTTTCTTTAAATTGGAATTTTTGGGGGGTGAGGGGATCTGTAGAATTCTGTGGAAATTTCTCAAGGGGTGAAACCTTTTGTTGAATAATCGTTTTCCCCTCAGATTCAGGATGTAATGAGTGTTCGCGTGTCATATAACACATTAGATGTTACCCTTTTTCTTCGTTCCATCAGCATCCTTTCCTTCTTTTAAAAATGTTCGAAATAAACTTGTGTATTGTTAAAGACCCCAAGGCCCTTCAGTTTTATGTTCCCTCCTTTTTCAGCCACGCAGACCAGGGTTGAGATCTGAGGGTAAGGAAGGACTCTGGAGGGTATTTCTTTCTCTTTCCATGAATCGATTCTTATTTACTTTGTTCATGTTAAACACTCCATTTTTGGATCTCCCTCATCCTTCTCCCCTGTTCCTACCCTCGTCTGGTCTCTTTGTAGTTGTCAGCGTTTGTTATTGGTTTGTAAATCACATTTGCTCTGCTTTGTTTTTGCCTATAATATTGGTGATGTTAGGTATTTATTTTGTAAGATTGACCGAGTTTGCTAATAATACCCTGTTTCCCCGAAAATAAGACAGTGCCTTATATTAATTTTTGCTCCCTAAGATGCGCTAGGTCTTATTTTCAGGGGATGTCCTATTTTTCCGTGAAGAAGAATACAGTACACATTTATTGTTTTATTAAAAGAGACCTTGCACTTCCTTTCTACTCCGGCTGTGCTGCGGCTGCGTGGTATGGTCCAGAGTCCAGAGTTATGGTAGATTCGGGAGGGGCTTATTTTCGGGGGGAAATCTTTTATTTCAGTGAGAGACAAAACTGTAAGTAGGTCTTATTTTCAGGGGATGTCTTGCTTTCGGGGAAACAGGGTCTATGTAATGTTCTTTAGTTCTGTTGTGTCTTGCAGTGTTTAAAAGAGTTAACGTTGTTTTTTATTGACTCATAATATTCCATAATATGAATGTACCAGCACTTATTTATCCATTCTTTTATAGATGGGGCTTTTGGTTACTTCCATGTTTTTGCTATTGTGGAAATTTCTGCAATAAACCGATGTACATATGTCTGTTCATGTTATATATTTAAATTTCTTAGGTAGCATAACCAGTACAGAGGTTGCTGGATCATAAGGCATTTGGACTTGCATGTTTAAGGAAGTCCCATACTGATTGCCACACTGGTTGTATACTTTTACAGTCCCACCAGCAATGTACAGAGTTCCTATCTTTCCACATCCTCTCCAGCATTTTTTATTTTCTGTTTTATTAAATTTTTGCAAAAGTGTCGGTGTGAGGTGGTATCCCATGGTAGTTTTAATAATGTATTTCTCTTGCTAATGATCATGAACATTTCTAACATGGTTGTTAGTTGCTTGTATGTCGTCTTTGGTAAACTGCCTGTCATGTCTTGTGGCCATTTTTAGTTGGATTATTTGTGGGGTGTTTTTAGTTGTTGTTAAGATGTAGTTTTCTATAGATTTTGGAGATCACCTTTTATCTGGTGTATTATAACTGAATATTTTTTCCCCATTCGTGGGTTCTCGACTTTTTTATTGAAGTCTTTTGTTGTGCATAAATATTGTTTTTTTTCAGTAGGTCCCAGTTCTTTATTTTGTCTTCTGTAATGTGAATATTTTTCATTATGCCTGGTAGTGTGTTTATGCCTTGTATTAAGGTCCTTAAAATTGTCCCTATTTTTTCATTGATGGTCTTAATAATTGTGTGATTAATATTTAGGTCTTCAATCCATCTTGAGTTGTTTTTTTTAATTTAATCATTTTATTGGGGGCTCATACAGCTCTTATCACAAGTCATCTATCCATCCATTGTGTCAAGCACATTTGGACATTTGTTGCCTTCATCATTTTCTAAACACTTTCTTTCTACTCGAGCCCTTGGTATCAGCTCATCCCCCACCCACACACACACTTCCCCTCTCCCTCCCTCACGAGCCCTTGATAATTTATAAATTGTTATTATCTCTTCATGTCTTACACTGACTGATGTCTCCTTTCACCCACTTTTCTGTTGTCCATCCCCCAGGGAGGAGGTTATATGTTGATCATTATGATTGGTTTCCCCCTTTTTTTCCCCTCCACCTTCCTCTTCCCCTCCAGGTATGGCTACTCTCATTATTGGTCCTGAGGAGTTTATCTGTACTGGATTCCCTGTGTTTCCAGCTCTTATCTGTACCAGGGTACCTGCTGCAGTCTAGCCAGATTTGTAACGTAGAATTGGGGTCATGGTAGTGGGGGCAGCACAGGTAGTATAACAGTGGGCGCAGGCAGAGGAACAATTGTGAGGATGGCACAGGACCAAGCATTGTTTTGTTCTGTTGTGCATCGGGTGCCTGCGACTCGGAACAGTATTATATCCCTTTTCCTGCTTGCCCTCCAGCCCCATCTCCAATCCCTGTCTTTTGTCTAGATCGAATCCAACTCACTGCCACTGAAAAGATCTGAGAGGACAGAAGAGAAGTGTGGGTTTCCGAGAGTGTAACTACAGGAGTGGAAAGTCTCATCTTTCTCCTCGAGAGTGGCCTGTAGTTTGGCTGGTAGTTTGAACTGCTGATCTTGCAGTTAGCACCTCAGTGTAACCCACTATGCCACCAGGGCTCCTCTGTTGTGAAAATAAGCAGATGAAATAAAGAGAATAAGAAAAGATTTGAATGTCTTTTTTACCCAGTGCACATAATCAGCCCATAAGCAGTTTTCTTAAGTTTTTGTAATTTAATAGAAGATGTTTATAAAACTATGGGTTATGGTAAAATATTTTTTTCACTCTTTATGATTTTCAAGGATCTCTTCCATTAGTTATTTTAAATATTTTTATATTGTGGAAAAATAAATGTTTGAAAAATAGTAGTTGGATAATTTTATTTTTTAATTAGATGATAGGTGTCACGTTTAAGTGATAATAGCTATTAATTTCTTGATCATTCTAAGCAGGTATTCTGCTAAGAATTTACATTTATTCCCTAGATAACTTTGCAAAATAGTAATTATCCCCATTTTAAAAATGAGGAAACTAAATATTTAGAAAGTTAATTGTCCTAATAATCCACACAGCTAGAAAGTGACCAACTAAAGATGTAAATCTAAATCTGTTTTGCATCTAAAGCTAGTACTGACTGCTCTGATGCAGATCTCCCTAGATAACTCTTGCATTTGTTTTTGAACCATTAATGGGTACAACTTAGTGAATATAAGACCAGAAGGTAATGATACTTGCTGTTTCACGTCATAAACTTCCCTAAACTCACTGTAGTGCAACCACAATGTTGGCACAAGTGTGTGTGATCTCAAACAGTATTGTGAGCTGGTTTGCAAGTAAAATTCAGAGGCCACAATTAGCCATACGAGGTAGTTCTAAAAGTTCAACTAGTAGTAATTGTTTTACTAAGTTATTTTCCTTTTTCTTGACATTTTGACATAATGTGGAATAACCCAGTCTGACTCTTAATCTGTGTTCAAATCCTGGCTCTTCTGAATCTAAGCTGTGTGATTTTTGGCAGTTTCCTTAGCTTCTATAAAATGTTTTTCATTAAAGCAAATTGTAGCTAATGCACATTAGTGGAAAATGGTGCGAGTGCCTAGACTATATATGTTGTTAGTTGCCATTGACGTGGTTGTGATTCATTAGTAACTCTATGTACAACAGAACGGAACACCGCCTGGACCTGCACCGTCCCCACTGTTATGATTTTCATTGCAGCCACTGTATCAATCCACCTTGTTGAAGGTCTTTCTCTCTTTCACTGCTCCTCCATTGAACCAAACAAGATGCCCTTCGCCAGCAACTGGTCTCTCCTGATAATGTGACCAAAGTACTTGAGACAAAGTCTCCTGATCCTTGCCTCGAAGGAGCATTCTTGCTGTACTTCATGCAAGACAGATGTTTGTTCCTTTGGCAGTCCATGGTACTGTCAGTATTCGCCAGTAACACAATTCAGACCGGTTGATTTTTCTTCCATAAATTCAGAAGAGCAAGGATTTGAACACAGGTTAAGAGTCATGCTGGGTTATTCACATTATGTCAAAATGTAAAGAAATAGAGAAAACGGAGCAAAAAAGTTTCTACTACCAAAAAAAGGTTTCTACTAGTTGTACTTTTAGAACTACCTCATGTGGCTAATGGTGACCCCAGAATTCTACTTGGAAGAATACCATGACTTAAGCCAGGTGTACCTTGGTCCTCAAAGTAACCTCCTTGCTTTTCAACACGTTAAAATGGTTTTGTGCAACAGATTTACAAAATACAATGCATTCTTTGATCTCTTGACTGCCGCTTTCAGAAAGTAATAAAGAATTTAGAATTTTGAAAGTTCATAAAGAAATTTTGAGAATCGTTTATTTTTTACATTAAAGGCTGGAGTCTGAGTGGAATAAATCACAGTGAGAAATTGAAATTAGATGTTAGAATTTTTTAGGAGTTTGATTACCTAAAACTTTAAAATGGTAGCATAAGACAGACTTCAATGTCATGATAGGAATTTTAAAAATAGTTTTACTGAGATAAAATTCATATTTGCTGAAATTTTACCCATTAAAAAATAGTGTTTTTAAAAGAATTCGTCACAGATTTGAGCAATCATCATTTAATTTTAGAACATTTTGTACAAAGTGAGCCCTCTGAGATTCAGTAGGAGGGACCTCATTACCAGCAAGAGCCAGGAGTCAAGTAAGTCCACTGGACCCGAGATCCCTGCACAGTGAACCTCCTGGATCCTGCTAGATGAGAGCTCTAGCATCAGAGAGAGGAGCGACAGCAGAAATAGGAGCCAGAGCATTGAACCATGTGATGGAATTCCCCACCCGTGGTGCAAGTGGAGATGAGTGCTGTTGTGCAGGAGGATGGCTTTCTGAATGGGGTCCCTGTGGACAGTTATTGGGGAAGTTGGATTTGCTGAGTCCCTCTGGGCTGAGACTTACAGGAGTGACCTGCTTTTGGACACCTAATTCTGGAAACTGGGTTTGCTGACCATGGCTCCTGAGCTGAATAATGGCTTAGGGTTGAGGCTTAAATAGCAGAGTGGGATACGCCCTTGGGCATTTCTTAGCACACCTGAAATTTTGCAATATGTACTGCTGAAAACTACCCTGAGCATTTCTCACTGGCATCACAACTGTTTAACTTGTTAACCCTTTAATCATGAATTTTATCTGTGCAAAATGGCCATTGCAATGGATATTAGAAACTAGCACAGTAAAATATTGGACACTAATTTAACAGTATAGCTGTTTTCAGGGTTCATCCATGTTACAGCATGCGTTAGTGTTTTATTAATTTTTACCAACGAATAGTACCCCATTGATAATATCAATTCTGTTTACTCATTTATCAATCAGTGATTTGGAATATTTCCACTTTTGGGCTATTACTAGTAACACCACTTATCATTTGCATATGCAAATCATGGTGTGGACATATCTTTTCATTCTCATGGGCTTATCCCCATGGAGAAAGACGAGGCTTTCCATTCCTGTAAAGATGTACAGTCTTGGAAACTCACAGGGGCAATTCTCCCCTATTCTATAAGGTCACCATGAGTCAGAAATTGACTCTGTGGAAGTGAGTTTATTGTTTTGTTTGTTTGGATTTATACCTGCTTATGGAACTGCTTGGTCATATGGTAACTATACAATCCCCCTAGGACCTGCCAGACTGTTTTTCTAAGGTGCTGTACCGTTTTAACATTCCTAACGACAGTGTTTAAGGATTACGGTTTCTACATATCCTTGTCAACACTTATTATGCAAAGCGGTATCTTTTAGTAGTTCTGACCTGCATTTCCCTGATTACTAATGATGAAAGGCGTTCTGGTGGTACAATTGCTAAGCACCCTGCTGCTGGTGCAAAGGGTGGTTTCAGTCCACTCAGTGGCTCCTCAAGAGAAAGACCTGGGTGTCCGTGGTAAAGAGCGCAGCCTGGAAAACCCAAGGGGAACCTTCTACTCGGTCGATGGCACCAAAGATAACTGATGATGTTCAACATCTTGTTCATGTGCGTTTTAGCCATTTATTAGGATTAAATCCAAAAGTATTGCTACTAGGGTTCCAGTTCATTTATATATAGGTTTGTTTCAAACAACATGCTTAAATATGTCTGCAATCAGTGAATGGATGCAGACAAATTCTCTTAATTATACACTTAGTTTCATTAGAGCATCTTAAAAATAAAAGTCTAAGCAAACAGCGACTAATCTTGATAGAATTTTTTGAAGGACACAGGATGATGATGAGGCTTATTGCGAAGAAGTTTTCAGAAAACGGAAAACCGCATTTGTGAGAAAAGGCTAGCAGAGCTGTTCCAAGGAGTTTTATCACAAGAATGCACTTACTTATTCCAGGGCCGCAACTGCTGTCCTTGCAAAATTTTGTTGGGAAACTCACTCCATCCATTCTGGAGCGTGATCTTGACCCTTCAGACTTCTTTCCTGTTCTGAAAACTCAAAGTACATTAAAAAGGAAGAGAATTTGAGTTCCTTGCAGATGCATTAGGAGCCCTGATGGCCTAGTGCAGTGCTTCTCAACCTGTGGGTTGAGACCCCTTTGGGGGTCGAATGACCCTTTCACAGGGGTCGTCCGATTCATAACAGTAGCAAAATTACAGTTATGAAGTAGCAACGAAAATAATTTTATGGTTGGGAGGTCACCACAACATGAGGAGGAACTGTGTGAAATGGTCGCGGCATTAGGAAGGTTGAGAACCACTGGCCTTGTGGGTTGCGTTTTGGACTGTTAACCTCAAGGTTAGCAATTTGAGACCACCAGCTGCTCCACAGGAGAAAGATACTGCTCGCTACTCCTATAAAGAGTACTGTCTTGGAAACCCACAGGGGGAGTTTTACCGTGTCTTTTAGGGTCCCTGTGAGTTAGAATTGACTTGAGGGCAATGAGTTTGGTTTTGAATTTTGAAAATAATAAGGCTGCCTTTTTGAAGATCAAAGGGTTAGAGAGATGGAAGCACTGCCTTCAGAAGTGTACGGACCCGAGAGATATGTTGAGAAATGAAGCTTCACATTTTGATGTTTTTATGTTTAATACAGGTTATGCTTTGTAGCAGTTTTTTTACTTACTCTCGTATGCCCTTGTCCAAACTATGAATTCCTCTATTGCTCTCCCATAATATTTTGAGGGGATGTGTTTTTATTTTAAATGGTTTGGGGATATTCAGTAAAAGATTTGAATACTGGGTTTCCACAACAAATTTTATTTTCAGAATACTAAAATCAAGTGCTGTGTTGTTGCACTTTATTTTTCAGTCAGTGTTTTGAACGAAATTTGGCTCTTGGAGTCTTTCTTCCTCTTGCATCATTACCCTTACAAGATGCTGCAATCTCATAGAGCTGACCTTTAGAAAAGACAGATGGATATAGCTTCTTGTTTAACCGATGCTATTCACCTTGTTCACATAGTGAACTGGCTGCTGGGGGACTGTAATGGGAAGAAGCAGTGGTGGTAGGGTAGGAGACCTTGCCCTTGCTCTTGTACCACCCACCTATCTGTATGACCTTTGTGGGTTTTAAGTTGCTTTTTCTGTAATTGAGGGTTGGAAGTAGACATTTAGAGATTTCTGATGGTTTTTAAATTACCTGAAGTCAGGAAATATTTCTCTTTTGCTGGTTGCTATCCTCAATATAGTATTAATGAGTATTTGTTGAGAGGCAGGCAGTGGAATGTAATTTGATAGAACTGGAGTCTTTTCTCATCCTTTCTAGTTGTTAATCATTGTGCAAGTTTCCTAATTAGGCTTCAGTTTCTTTGAAAATGAAATTGAGTACCTACTTCCACATGGGTTATTGTGAGATGGAATGAGTTAATATATATGTAAAATATCAAATACATAATAAGCTTGTTGTTGCTGGATCAGTGTATTACAATGATCTGTTTTTCAGTTTTACTCTTTTGGATCATAATTGTCTACTTTTTGAAGAATTTTGATGGAAATTATAACAGTGTGATTCTGAGTAAGCTCATACTTTTGTTTTGTCCAAACCGAGCCTGTTCTTTTCCATGGCATGTATCTCTAGCCCCAACCTCAGTGAAGAGACCTGCGTATAATGGATACGCACTTATTATCTTTGTTTGGAAGCATCATAGACCTTTTGCCACAATACCGATAGGTATGAATAATCAGAGCATTAACACCAGAGCTACCCTCAAGGAGTTGGAGTAAAGGTGTTCCAGATGTTCACCTCTTCTGCTCCATTCTGTGCTCCTTTTCCCTCTCCCCCCTTCCCTCGTGAGTACATCCCTCATGTCTCTGGGATTCTGTAATTGACTCACAGCAAGGGCCAGTAGAAACTCACAAAACTTTGAGGAGATATGTCATGTAGTGGGTGCTGCTCAGTCCCAAATCTGAAGGTCAGACAGAGGCAAGCCAAATGCAGAGCCCAGAGCAAGAGGCCCAAAAAGTCAGAGCAGGCCTTGCTTCTACAAAAGCTCAGTCAGGAAATAGAGGTATGGCTTTCCAGGTTAGGGTTATGTGTGCTAGAACTTTATGGTGGTACCAGTCTATATACCCCACCCAGGGAAACAAAGGATGGTATCTTCAGTCACCCCCTCTACTAAGGTGGCATTTCAGTGTGCCCCCAAGAAGACAAAGCATGTGGTTAGGTTCACACTCTCTGCTAGAGTCTTAAAGAATCCCTCAAGGAGACAAGGGTGAGGCCGAGTTCAAACCCTCTACTAACGTGAGGTCTTAATTGCACCCTAATTCTCACAACTAGATCAATAGGTAACATCATTATAAATGGAGAAAGGTTGAAGGATTTTCCGGATTTTGTCTTTTTTATGGATCCACAATCTAACCAGGATCCACAGTCAATGCTCATGAAAGCAGCAGTCAAGAGATCAAGGATGCACTGTATTGGGTAAATGCTGCAGAAGAGTATTGAAAAGCCAAGGATGTTACTTAGAGGACTCAGGTGACTAAGTCTAACCCAATCGTGGTGCTGGAGAAGAATATTGAAAGTACCACGGACTGCTAAAAGGACAAACCGATCTGTCTTGGAAGAAGTACGGCCAGAGTGCTCCTTAGAGGCAAAGATGGTGAGACTTCGTTTTATGTACTTTGCACCTGTGGTCAGGAGAGACCAGTCCCTCGAAAAGGACATCAGACTTGGAAAAGCAGAGGGACAGTGACAAAGAGGAAGGCCCTCAACAAGATGAATTGATGCAGTGACTGCGACAATGGGCTCGAGCATGGGAAGGATAAGGCCAGGCAGGGTTTCTGTATATTGTGCATAGGGTCATTATGAGTCGGGACCAACTTGATGGCATCTAACAACTGCAGCAAGCATGCCTGTTAGTAGAGAACACTGTCCAAAATGGGACAGTAGTCATAAGCATATAAGGCCCTAAATCATATCACATAAAGAATTATGGCTAGAAGGATCATATTGAATATAACTCGAGACTTAGCTTTTTAAGGGACTCCATCAAGTGGGAGAAAGACAGGACTTCCTACTGTAAAATATCCCAGTCTCCGAAACACACAGGGGCAGTTCTACCCTGCCCTATAGGTTGCTATGAGTCAGAATTGACTTGATGGCAGTGAGTTTGAGAACTGCGTTTCTTTATCTTCCTTTCTGATTGATTCCATGTTCGGAAAATCCATGGAGACATGAGTGGAAGAAACATGTCTATGGTATGTACATAACAGGTCCATGATCTCTTAACGTAAAGCCTTGAGGTTCTAATATGTTTTGAAATTTCATTATTTTTCAGATTTTATAAAGATTAATATGGTACACAAGGATCCCTGATGACCTGGCAGACAAGTGCATGCCTTCAAAAACTGCAGCTGCTTTGTAGGAGACAAGGAGGCTATGTGCTACTATAAAGATTTTCAGCCTCAAATTCTGTAGGGTCATTGTAAGTCAGAATCAGCTCAATGGCAGGGGATTTACTTTGGTTTAATCTGAGACATACATTATCTATTGTGTAGTAGCTCCAATGAGATCAGGGTGGTTGCCTGTAATCAGGTATTAACATTTCTGTATTTTACAGTATAATATAGGACTCTAACATTAAGTGGGATAAATAGAACACACATAGCTTTATATCAGTTGAGATTACATTTTCTTTCAAAACTTATTTTATTAACCACATAAATATTTTGGTTTTGGGATTTGCAGCTGAGAAATTGAGGGATTTATTTGAAATTCTATTTTATGGTAAATTAAATAAAGAGAATTGATAGAATTTTAAGATTAGAAGGCATTTTAAAGAAGTAAGTGAGGGGGAACAGGGAGAGAAGAGGGAACTGATAGCAAAGATGGCTGTAACCACACCTGAAGGGAAGGATAACAACTGTAGGGGAATGCCCCCCCCCCCAATTTTTTAAAAGTAAATGATTAAAATCCTTTTTATTTACCTCTTCTATAATGTGTGCTAATCCTAAAATTAAAAAAACAAGTCATTATAAGTTTTTATTTATGAGATGTACTAGCTTAAATTTAAGAAGACTTGGTGTTACAATGGGTTAGGCTTTGAGGTTGATGGTTTAAACCCATCATTCTGTTCTGATGCTGTCTGTACCTGTAAAGATTTACAGTTCCAGAAACCCTAAGTACAACTGAGTTTTCTATAAGGTCACTATGATTCTGAATTGAATTGATGACAATTGATGAGCTAAATTTAAAGAATGAAAAAAAGTCTTAAAAAACAAAGACCACAGTAGAATGAATATAAACTAGATGACTGGAAGTTTTTTGTTTTTTAAAAAAGACTTTTCAAAGTCCCTAGATGCTGCAAACAGGTAAGTTTCTGTGCTGCTAATCCCAAAGGTTTTGGGTTCAAGTCCACTCAAAGTAAAAGAATCCATAAAAAAGCTAAAATGCCATTAGCTCTCAGGCTAGCTTTGCAGTTCATTGAGCTATCTGTTTTTATTCCCACGCTTATTCTCAGTCGTATGGTTACTCAGGATTCAGAGAACGTATTCCACTAAGAGAATTCCCTATGTACCCTCCACCCCCACCCCCGCAGGCTGGACACCAGTTCTTCAAGTTTACACTCAGGGTTTGATGCTCCGTGTGGTAAATTACTAGCACCATCTCGTCCAAAACATATCTAATTCATTCTGTTTTCTGAAATGTTAAAATGTGAAAACTAGGTCTCTTAAAAGTCAATGAAACACAGGAGAGTCCAGACAATGGAAAGCCCCAGGCCTAGAGCTCATTGTGCATCCCGAAGGAAGACGCTACCATGGGATCCCATGACATCACCTCATTTCTTAAATATAAAATCAAATAAATGCTTATAATCATGTAATTTTCTTTTTTTTTTTTCCAAACCAACAGCCTTACATTATTTATTGTTAGACCTGATGAGGAAGCAAAAGAAAACAAGGAATAAATCAGATTTGCCAATAAAAGATCATTTGATCAGATGGGGACAAAAGTCTTAATGCAACACAACATGATTTGTGAGTGGGAAAATGCGGTCATGCGTGCCATCCCTCAGGGGGCTCCTTACAGACCCAGCTTGGTTCTTCTCCAATGTCTTCTCTTGGAGTTGTACCTGATTTTATTACCGGTTTTCATTCGAATCCATTGGGGAATGGGCTGATTCTGTTTCTGTTTCTTGGCCAGGAATCTCTTGATCCTAAAAGTCTTATGAGACGACATGGTGAAGTCGGAGCAACACCACGCTCAGGATGGCAGAGACACTGAGAGCTCATGTAATTTTCTTAAACAGTTTTACTGGCACTCCATCCACATAATCATACACTTCAATAATTCATATCAAGAACAGTTGCACAATTATCACCACCATCATTTTCTTCTTCCATGTACTTGTTATTCATGTAATTTTTTTTCATTGTGGCCAAAATATAGACAATTAAACATTCTCCAGTTTCAACAACTTCTACATGTATAATTCAGTGCCATTGATTATATTCTTCGTGTTGTACAACCATTATTGACATCCTTTTCCAAATGATTCTACCACCACTGACATAAACTCAATGCCCCCTAAGCAACAACTCTTCCTCCTTCACCCATGGTGACCATCGGTCAAGTTTTTTTGTTTGTTTTTTAGTAGTGATGTATTATTGGGCTTATAGTGCACTGTTTATTTAATTGGTATAACAAAGCCTTTTAAATTATTTTTTACCAGTTTTATTGGGATGTAATCCACACATCATATAAGTTAGTAGTTCAATTATATCAAGAAGAGTTGTAAAATCATTACAATAATCAATTTTAGAACATTTTTTTCTTTGTTGCACTCCTTGTTATTAGGTCCCCATTTCCTCCCAGACTTACCTGCCATACCCCCAAGAAACCATTAATCCAGTTACTGCCTCCGTAGATTTACTTATATTGCATTTTGTTTTCTGCTTTCTTTTAGCTTGAGATTTTCCTGTTTTGTCTAGTCATTGTTGTATTGTTTGTGTGTTTGTCTCCTATTTGTGTTTTGTAAGATTTTCTGTGTATGAAATCAAGGATAGTTACATCTATAGAGACTGAAACTGGATTGAAAATTGCCTAGGGGAATGGAGAGCTAAGAAGGAGTATGAGAAAAAATGTTCTGAAATTTATTGTGGTGATGGTTATATCGCATACAATTTTAATATGATTGAATGATTAAATTATATGATATGTAAAGTACTTGCCAATAAAACTATTTTTTAAAGTCTAAAATTAACAACAGCCCCGAACCAAGAAGACCAACGGCAGTTGCAGCAATTAGAGCACATGGTGAACTATCTGTGCAGATGAGAACTGTATTCTTTGGGGGTTTTTGTTCATAAAGCTGGGCTAATTGCCAAGTCTTCTGAGGCATGACTCGATAGTATTAAATCAGCAACTGTCTGGCTAGTGGCCTTGCACTTTAACTATGTGCCACCCATGGACTTAAAGTAGTATTAGGAACACCTCAGTCATCTTGCTTTGCTTATATGAGTGTTGTCTTTATATATGTAAAAAGATTTATAAAACTTCCAAATATAAAAAAATTCTTTAATTAAGTAAAAGTGATATCTTTTTTTTTTTACTAATGACACTATAATGGTAATCATTAGTACATTTTGGTCTCTGATAGTGTTTTTTAAAAAATTGATAGTATATAAAATAATGGTGTATCCATATACAGGACTTTATGTGATCTTGGGTTAAGTGAAGTATGCTAGAGTAAGTGAATGTCTTCTATAAAATATGATAAAGTATGAAGTTGGAATATTGGGCCTTAAATCTTAGGTGGTACAGTTGTTTCACGTATAATTCCACTTATTTTAATTTTAGGCACTTTATATAATTACTCTTTGAGTTTTATTTTGGTTCTTCACTTAGAACCTTTTCTCGAAATGAGAACTGGTAACGAACAATTTCGTGAGTTTAGCATAGATTTCTAGCTCTGAGTTTTTTCCTTTTCTTTCAGAGTTTGCCTTTTACTATTATACAAGAACCAGTGCTTCCTGGTTCGACTTGAGAACTCTAGCAGTCACTTGGAAAAGCTGTCACACTTCCTGTGTGTAAACGACTTAGAGTGTAAAACTGCTGCACTGTTTTCTGTCATGCTTACATTCATAGATAGAGTTGGCTCCTTTTTTCAGGTAGACTTTCTCAAGGAAAAATTTTTTTAATTCAGTAAAATATTTGCATTTGTTATTTTAAAATGTGTACTTCATTGACAGTAATTGCATTACCTGTTACGCAACCATTGCCATTATTTCCAAAAGTTTTACATCATCCCAGACAAAATCACTATCCCTTAAGCATTAACTCTTTCTTCTTCCTCCCCTCAACCTTTGGTAACCAGTAGTAAACTTTTGTTTCTGTGAATTTTACTGTTGTAGATATTTCATATTTTATTTATTGTATTTTGTATAATATTTGTCCTATGTGTGTTTTTATTTCACTTAGCATAATGCTTTCTGGGTTCATTCATGGTGTAGCAGGTATTGGAACTTTATTTCTCTTTATGGCTGAATAATATTCCATTGTGTGTGTATCATATTTTGGTTTTGTATTCTGCTGGCTTCCACATTTTGGCTGTTGTGAATAAAGCTGCAGTGAACATTGCTGTACAAACAGGTTTGAACCTCCTTTCATGTCTTTTTCATATGTATATCGAGAGTCTAATTACCGGCTCATATGGTAATTCAATGCTTAACAATTTGAACAACTGCCATTATGTGGGAGCCTCCTTTCAAGTTTTTTTGTTACAGGAAGTTTACTTTATTACTGGTTCATATGGTACTTCTGTGTTTAATTTTTTTGAACTTGAATAGCAGCTGCTCTGCACCATTTTACATTCCAGAGAGCTTCATCTTTCTCATGCAGAATGGTTGGTGTACTTGAATCACAAATCCACCAGGGAGCCCTCTAATTCTTAACCAACACCACCAGCAGGGTTCCCTACCAGCAATGAATGTACTCTTACTGCCATCGAGGTTGATACCGACTTATAGTGACCCTACAGGACAGAGTAGTACTGTATTTCCAAAACTGTATTTCAATATAGGAGTAGAAAATCCTGTCTTTCTCCTGTGGAATGGCTGGTGGTTTTGAACTGCTGACTTTGCAGTTAGCAGCCCAGTGAGTAACCACCACACCGGCAGGACTTCTCCAGCAATGGAAAAATGGTGTAGTTTTTCCACATCTTCTCAAAACATTTAAAATTTTTCTCATAATACCCATCTTAGTAGCTGTGAAGTGATATCTCGTTGTTGTTTTCATTTGTCGTTCCCTTGTTAGTGAGAGAACTCTGGTGGCACTGTGAGGCAAACATTGGCTGCTAGCCATAAGGTCAGTGGTACAAATCCACCAGCTACTCCAAGGGAGAAACATGATGCTGTTTGCTTCGGTAAAGATTGGCAGTCTCAGAAATCCTACATCGGGTCAGAATTAGTTGGAATCCACTCAGTGGGAATGAATAGGGGTGGTGTAATGGAATGATATTGAAACACTTTTTCATGAGCTAGTTTGCCATTTGTATATCTGATTTCTAGAAATGACTACTCTAATCCTTGCTCATTTTTTAAACCTGAGCTTTTTTGTTGTTGTTGAATTGTAGGATTTCTTTATATCTTCTGGAACCCTCAGCAGTTGAAAGGTTCTCATCCTACTACATTCTGTAGTTTGTGTCTTTTCTTTACTTTGTTGATGAAGTCTTTTGATGCACAAGTTTTTAATTTTGTTGACAAGTGATCTGTTAATGTGTGTTTGGTGTGATATATAAGAGTTTAATTTGGAGAAAAAGTCCTGAAGTTTTACCCCACTGGCATCTCTAAGAGTTCCATGCTTTAATTAATATATTTATGCTCTTGATCCATTTTAAGGTAATTTTTACATATCATTTGAAGTATAGGTCCAATTTCAATAAGTTGTCATTAGATCATTTGTTAAAGAGGCTTTTTTACCCGTTGAATGGATTTGGCAATTTGTTGAAAATTAGTTGACTCATTTACAGGTTCTTAATTCTATTTCTTGGTTCTGTATGACTATGCTTATATTACTGCTGTTGTGTATTAGCATTGTGATATGTTTGAAGTAGGAAAATGAGTCCTCTGACTTTGTTCTTTTTTTAGTGATTTTTTTTGCTATTCTGAGCTCATTGAATTTTTAAATGAATTTGAGGATTGATTTCTGCTTGGAAATAATGGAATTTATCATGCCATTATAGTAAGAAATATATTTTGCATTTCCCCATCTGGGACTTAGTATAAATAAATATGATTGAAATAAACCTTCACAAAACAGTACTTAACAATTATTTCATAGATGTTAGTTTTCACTTGTAAGGGGTTTTTATTATCCTCTTTTGACTTACAACCTTCATTTAAAAAACACTATACCTCCTCCTCACTTTTCAGTGTGGGAAGGTTTCAAAGACCAAAGCTTTATGCAAAAATTGAAGTTATTCCTAAATGAAGTATGACACATCAGATGATGCCATCATTACATAACTTCCAAACCACTGAGAATCATGGCCTCCCAAGTTATCATGTAACCTTAAACATTAGGACCAGTGTTGTATCAAGTGTTTGATACTGCCCAATGTATGTCATTAATACACAAAATGACGCACAGTAAAATTTTTACTATTGTTATAAATATGGAATTTTGGATAACAAGATATTTGATATAGGAGGTATAGGAATACACACACAGATGCATCACAAATTAGTGTTGTATAATCATAGAAACCTTTACAAAAATATTAATGTAAAGCTATTTTTTTTGGATGACGTCTCCATCTAGGACTATACACTTCTGAAGGTAGCATTTCCATCTCTAACTTTTAAAGAATTCTGTATTACATCATGCCCAGAGGGGCATTGGCCTCCTTGAGGGACTCAAACCATATTCTTTTCAATGTTCTTTGAGTTCCGGGAACAAAAAGAAGTCTGAAAGGACAAAATCAGACCTATAGGGTGGATGGGGCAAGTTTCCCAACAAATTCTTTTAAGACAGCTATTGTTACCCTCAAAAAATGAGCAGGTATGTTTTTTTGACATAACCTTCCAAAGTAGTTTTCTTAAAGCCTATGATTATCCTGTGTCTTCTGAGAAAATATATCAAGATTACCCCTTTGGAGTCCCAAATAGCAGTTGCCTTAACCTTCCGAGTTGACCTCTCTACCTTGAATTTAACCGGTTCAGCAGATTCCCCCAGATGCTGCTACTTAGTTTTCCGTTTTCTTAGAGCTTCTTGTTAAAGAGACTTCTTTACCCTTGGAACGGATCTGGCAACTTGTTGTAAATTAGTTGGCTCATTTACAGATTCTTAATTACTCCTTTGGAGTCCCAAATAATAGTTGCTTTAAACTTCTGAGTTGACATTTCTATTTTGAATTTGGGGGAGAAGAGGGAACTGATTGCAATGATTGTTGTATAACCCCCACACCCCAAGGGGGACAAACCATAGAAACATGGGTGAAGGGAGACAGAACATGGTGTAAGAAATGAAAGTAATAATTTATAATTTATCAAGGGTTCACAGGGGGGAGGGAAGAACTGATACCAAGGGCTCTAGTAGAAAGAAAATGTTTTGAAAATGATGATGGCAACATATGTACAAATGTGCTTGACACAGTAGACATATGTATGGATTGTGATAAGAGCTGTAAGAGCCCCCAATAAAATTATTTATTTAATAAAATAAAAAAATCCCTTCAGAAGCTGCGATTTTGACTGGACCTTTGTTGTGAAGGTAACCTAACAAGATTAAGACGAGAAGAACTTGTCTGCCAACTGTCCACTGATCCTAGAGACATATCTAAGCATTTTTGATTGGCCTCTATACATATGATAGATATGTGTACATCTGCACATACACTATTACTCTCACTTGAAAGATGAGACCATAACGAATTATGGATACGAAAACAAATTTAAATTGCTGCATTATTTTCTACCTTAATGTCTTTATTTAATAAATAAATTAATGAAATTATTTTATTTTATAGGCTGGAGCACTGGATTTGCTGAAGGAGCTTAAGAATATTCCCATGACTTTGGAATTACTACAGGTATATGCTTATATGTACTACATTAATGTACTTATAGTAGCTGTGTTGCTGTCAAGTAAACTTTGGGCTGCTAGCTGCAAGGTTGGTGGTTCAAACCTACCAGCTACTCAAGGGGATTAAGTTGAGTTACCCGTTCCCATAGAGATGTACAGCTTCAGTAAAACCTTAGATATGGTTAACGGTGAATTGGAATTGACATGATGGCAATGATTGATTGATTTGTATTTTACCTGAAGTAAAAAGAGAATTAGTAGTGTTATGGGATAAATATTGAATTGCAAACTCTAAGATCAGCTGTTCAAAACTAACTTACTGTTAGGGTGAAAGTTGAGAATGTCTGCTCCCATAAAGATTTACAGTCTCAAAATTAACTTGGTCCTGGTGGGTGGAGTTATACATTAATACTAGCTGTTACTCGATGTTTTAATATAGGAGCACATACATCATTGCCTTAAAATATTCCGTAACTTGTAGTAAGGTAGCAGATGGACATTGGGCCTCTATTCAAGTACTCCTTCAATGCAAGAACACGTTGTTCTATTAAACATGCATTCCATGATGCTCATCTTCCCAACACAATCGCTGAAGACAGAGCAGGCACATAAGCAAATGTGGTGAAGAAAACTGATGGTGCCCTGCTATCAAAAGATATAGCATCTGGGGTCTTAAAGGTTTAAAGATAAACAAGCAGCCATCTAGCTGAGAAGCAATGAAGTCCACATGGAAGAAGCACATCAGCCTGTATGATCACAAATTGTTGATAGGATTGGGTATCAGGCATCACAGAACAAAAAATCATATCACTGTGAATGAGGGGGAGTGCGGAGGGGAGACCCAAAGCCCATCTGTAGGCAACTGGACATTTCCCTACAGAAGGGTCGCGGGGAGGGAGACTAGCCAGTCAGGGTGCGGTATAGAAACGATGAAACATACAACTTCCCTCTAGTTCTTTAATGCTTCCTCCCCCCACTATCATGATCCCAATTCTACCTTAAAAATCTGTCTAGACCAGATGTACATGGGTACACATCAGAGCTGGAAACACAGGCAATCCAGGACAGATACCCCATCAGGACCATGTACTAGTCCAGCAATTTCTACATGCATATCATATATACTCATGTATAAGCCGAGTTTTTCAGCACATTTTTAATGCAGTTTTTATGCCATTTTGGTGGTAAAATTAGGTGCCTCGACTGATAGTAGGGTCAGCTTATACTCGAGTATATATGGTAATTTAATGGCATTGATTATATTCTTCATGTTGTGCAGTCATTCTCACCCATCTTTTCTGAGCTGCTCTTCCTCATTAACATAAACTCACTGCCCCCTAATCTTTTTAATTTCAGTTTTCATTTTGATCCTGAATACATTGTGTGTGTGTGTGTGTGTGTGTGTATGTGTGTGTGTGTAATCATAATGCCCCAGGTACCTGTGTTAGGGTTGGCTATAGAAACAAATTCATTGACACTCATATGAATATGTGAGAAAGAGCTTTATATCGAGGGAGACTTCCGGGAAGAGGGTTTCCATGTGGAATCGCCTGCTCTGTGCTCCTGTTGTTCGATCAGAAAATCAAGAGAATGTAGCTGTTAACTGGAGAAGCAGAGCAGGCTGGAGACCCATGAACAGACCTGGGGTCCACAGGCAGGCTCTTGAGCAGGGCTCTTTGTCTTCTTTTGGCTGTGGATACCGAGCTGAGTCAGTTTCTGAGGACATCCTCAGCTGATGGCAGCAAAGTGATCAAACTGCCCTCCTCACATCCCTTTCCAACCTCAAGCATCAGAATCATAGCCCTGAGGGTAGAGGAAGAGAGGGGGGAGAAGAGGGAGCTGATAGCATTGATGACTGTATAACCCCACTCTGAAGGGAGTAAATTGTCCGCGAATGGATATATTGGATGGTGTGAGATTTTATGGTAATAAATAAATAAAATGAATGTATGTATATTTGTTCCTGGGGATTAGGGTTGTGGAGGGTGGGGATAAAGGGGAGCTGATACCAAGGAGTCCAGGAAGAAAGAAAATGTTTTGAAACTGATTGTGGTAGCAATTGTACAATATTGCTTGATGTGATTGAACAAGTGACTGTTAGGATATCTGCAAGAGCTCCCAATAAAATGATTTAAAAAAAGCAAGAAAATATCCCAGCCCAGTCCAAATCAAGTCCACAGGTCCCATACTAGTCCGTAAATCCTTCAGATTCAAGCAGCCACAAGCAATGATACAAAATACAGACTGGTGGAGGCAAAGTCTCCATTGTGGAGACTTTGGCAGAGGATGCATTTCCAGGGCTCCTGCAGATCTCTGAGTGGGTCACCAGAAGGAAGGTGAAGCAGAGAGACAGAGGGAGATTACCGGGATGCTCCTTATGAGGAGGTCATGACCACAAGGAAGTACCATCAGGCTGTTCCCTATCTGGCTAGACTTCACTGCTACGCTTCAAGTTGACATGAAATGATATAACTACCACAATACCTTTATTTATTTGGTAAGCCAAGCTCTTTCAGTTATAAGAAGGTTTCAGGAGATATTTTTGGTTTGAAGATGATCTCAGGTCAGTGGTTTTTGGGCTCATCCACTCTGCATGGCTTTAGAAATTCTAGAGAATTAGAAATTCTGTTTGGTATCTTGCTGCTTTTGTTCAAGATTCTTCTATGAAATCTGATCAAAATGTTCAGTAAATCATGCATTCCATGTCCTCCTCTAATTCCTCACTTTCTTTTATGCTCTGTTGTTGCCGGCAAAGATAGATTAATTGTTATATCTTGGATGACTTCTTGTAAGCTTTTAAGACCCCAGGCACTAATATAATGAAATAGGAGGCAGAGCACAGCACTAAACACGTTATTAGACACAAATATACTGGAATGTCCTGTGAAAGGTACCAAACCTCATGATGTGCTTAGTTGTATAAAGCAGGTTCAGCATGCACTTTTTGTGCTTGTGTTGTTATCATAAATCTATCACACAACTTTTGCCAATTCAACTTTATAAGTCGGACAGTGTATGATATGACAATATAATAATAATTTATAAATTATCAAGGGTTCATGAGGGAGGGGGGTGTGAGGAGGGAGGGGAAAAAATGAGGAGCTAATACCAAGGGCTCAAGTGGAAAAAAAATGTTTTGAGAATGATTATGGCAACAAATGTACAAATGTGCTTAACACAATGGATGTATGTATAGATTGTGATAAGAGCTGTACCAGCTCCCAATAAAATGATTAAAAAAAAATCTTAACCATAGGGGCCCTGGTGGCACCGTTGGGTAAATGTGATACTGCTAACCATGTGGTTGGTGGGTCAAAACCCCATCTCCTCGTGGTAGTTACATAATGTCATGTCAACTTGATCAATAGGTTGTAGAGGTGGAGAGTAGCCTGTTAATCAGGTCATAGCCTGATTGATGGCTCCTTGTGGGCCTGGCCTTCTTATGAGGATTCTGGGAGTTTTCCTTTCTTCCTAACTGGAGGTGGCACATACTCTGCTTCCCTGTTCTGTTGACAAGCCACATGGAGCCACACTGATTCAACCAGAGCCTTGGAGATAACCTCCACCGCCATTGGATCCCCGGGACTTCCCACCCTCTGGCCTCTGAGCTTCCTGCATTTGGCATCATTGCATGTGCTGCGTGAGTAAAAGAGGAATTTATGGATTGGTATTGGACATATGGGCTAATATCAGACTTATGGACTTGATCTGGACTGGGCTGGGGCGTTTTCTTAATCTACAATTGTTCTTTGTTATGAAGCTCTCTCTTACATACATATGAGTGTCTCTGGCTTTGTTTCTCTTAGTCAGCCTGGTCTAACACATGCTCTTTGGGAGAAAGATGAGACTAATTGCTCCCACAAAGATTGATAGTCTTGGAAGCCATATATTGGGATATTACGAGTCAGAATGAACTCAATGGTAGCAGGGTGTAGCATATCCTAGTGGGAGTGTGAAATGATATCGCATTGTTATTTCTATTTGCATCTTTCTGATGGCTGTAAGAGGTCTCATTTGTCTTGCTATTTGTGCTTTTATTATTATATTAGATAATTGTCGAGAGGTAGGACTGACAGAATCTATATTTGATTCAATGAGGACTTGAACATAATAATTCTGAGGATTGTATAGAACCGGAACTGTGTTTCGTTCTGTGATATATACGGTCACCATGAATTGGAACCAACTCGATGGCACCTAACAGTAATAACAACAACAACAAGCCGATCGGCATTGGTCCTGCTTCTTTTAAGAATTTTATGGTATTAGATTGCACATTCAGGGCTAGAATATATTTGTGGTCTCATGCATACATCCTGTTTCATTTTTCTGCATGGGGAAATCCATTTTTCTTATGATCATTTATTGAAGAGACTCATCTTCTAACTCAATGTAAAGAAGACCAAAATCCTCATAACTGTGACCAATAGGTAACATCATGATAAATGAAGCAGAGATTGAAGTTGTCAAGGATTTTTTGTTTGGATCCACAATCAGTGCTCATGGAAGCAACAGTCTACAGTTCAAAAGACGAGTTGCTTTAGGTAAGTCTTCTGCACAAGGCTTTTTTAGTCTTGAAAAAGCAAGGATGTTTCTATGAGGACTAAGGTGCGCTTTACCCAAGTCATGGCGTTTTCAGTTGCCTCAGATACTTTTGAAAGTTGGACATTAAATAAGAAAGACTGAAAAAGAATTGATGTATTTGTATTGAAGTGCTGGAGAAGAATATTGAAAGCACCATGAACTATGAAAAGAACAAAGGATCTGTCTTGGAAGATGTATGACCAGAGTGCTCCTTGAGTCGAGGATGGCGAGACTTCGTCTTACGTAATTTGGACATGTTGTCAGGAGAGAACAGTCCCTCGAGGAGGAGAGGTCATCAGGCTTGGTCAAGTAGAGGAGCAGCAAAAAGGGGACGACCCTTAAGGAGAATGATTGACACACCGACTGCAAGGATGGGCTCAAGCTTCGGAACAGTTGTGGGGATGGCACAGAACCAGGCAGTGTTTGGTTCTGCTGTGCGAGTCACTGGGTTGGAGCCGACTCGATGGCACCTAACAAGAACCATGAATATTAAAGAGCTTGTATTTAAATCTTGTAGGGAGAGTTGGTATCAAATTCAGTAACGCAGACAAGGACTTCTTTATACCACTCCTGTCTCTTCTTTTATCTTTTTTTTAATCATGAATTGCACCTTTGTATTCATGTACCATGTAATTTTATCCTTCTCTTTATGTATTTCTTACCGAAAAACACGAATGACCAAATATTTGGAACTGTTGGAATACTTCATTACTACCCCTTCTACTGGGCTTTGCATTCTGCTTCACTACATGCCTTTGTTTTTATGTGTAGCTTTGAATTATTTCCAGTGTGTTTTCCATTCCTTCCACTGAATTCCTATTAGAATTTTTTTGGGGAGGGCAGGGCAGTCTGGTGGATATAAACTTGCTCAGGTTCCGTTTATGTGTGAATGTTTTAAATTCATTTTCATCTTGGTGGGGCCATTTCACTGAGTATTGATAGTATTCTTTACAATTTTTCTTTCAGCCCTTTAAGTATATTATTCCATTGCCTTTGACTTCTAATATTTGTGGAGATAAATCTGCATTTATCTTACTGAGGATCTTGCCATGTTATTGTTTGCTTCTCTCTTCTGCTTCCAAGATTATCTCTTTAAGTTTTGAAAGCGTAACTTGCCTGGTTTTTCTAAAAAAATTTTTGTGTGGATTAGGCTTGGGTTTACATTTCATTTCATAAAGTGTAGATTCAACAACTTACACGACTTGTCAGCTCCTTTAATATACTTTCCCGTAGTTCTGTTATGATTAATATTGTTATATGCTTTCTTCAGTCACCCCTTCCCTCCATTATTTGGTCATTTCTAGATTCACTTTCACTCCCTTTGTCCTGTTCATTTGGATAGGCCTTTTTTTTTTTGTTCTTTGTGTGTCTTGTGAATTTTTCTTGGGTCATTGGAATTTTTGAGGCTGCTTACTTTCTCACTGTTTCCCAGTATTTGGTGTTATCTACTTTGCTACTTGCAAAAAAAAAACCCTTTAAAAAAATAATTTTATTGGAGGGCTTGTACAACTCTTATCACAATCCATACATACTTCCATTTTGTCAAGCACATTTGTTGCCATCATCATTTTCAATACATTTTCTTTCTACTTGAGCCCTTGGTATCAGCTCCTCATTTTTTCACCTCCTCCTTCCCTCACAAACCCTTGATAACTTATAAATTATTATTATTTTGTCATGTGTTACACTGTCCCTTCACCCAATTTTCTGTGGTCCCTCCCCCAGGGAAGGGGTTATATGTAGATCCTTGTGATTGGTTCCCCATTCTACTCCACCTTCCCCTTAACTTCCTGATATCGCTACTCTCTTTGGTTCTGAGGGGTTTATTTGTCCTGGATTCCCTGTGTTTCCAGTTCTTATCTGTACCAGTGTACATTCTCTGGGGACAAGAGGAAAGTAAAAGGAAATAGAGGAAAGAACTAGGAGGCAAAGAATATTTATAGAGGTCTAAATACAGGCATGTACATATGTAAATATATTTATATATGACGATGGGGAAATTTATAGGTTTAGTGTTAAGGTAGCAGGTGAACATTAGGCCTCTACTCAAGTACTCCCTCAATGCAAGAACACTTTGTTCTATTAAACTGGCATATTGTGATGCTCACCTTCCTGACACATGATTGCTGAAGACAAAGCGGGTGCATAAACAAATGTGATGAAGAAAGCTGATGGTGCCTGGTTATCAAAAGATATAGAGTCTGGGGTCTTAAAGGTTTGAAGATAAACAAGTGGCCATCTAGCTGAGAAGCAACAAAGCCCACATGGAAGAAGCACACCAGCCTCTGTGGTCACAAGGTGTTGATGGGATCAGGCATCAAAGAACAAAAAATCATATTGTGAATGATGGGTAGTATGGCGTGGAGACCCAAAGCCCATCTGGAGGCAACTGGACATCCCCTTACAGTAGGGTCGCAGGGAGGAGAGGAGCCAGTCTGGGTGTAGTATAGCAGTGAGGAAGCATACAACTTCCCTCTAGTTTTTTAATGCTCCGCCTTCAGCCCCCTATCATGATCACAATTCTACCTTGCAAAAAACCTCTTTAACTGGACTGAGCCTTTGTCATTTGCTTATCTTTTCCTTTTCCTTCTCTGTGATACCGTTTCCCCGAAAGTAAGACATCCTCCGAAAATAAGACCTACTTACAGTTTTGCCTCTCGCTGAAATATAAGGCATTCCCCCCCAAATAAGACCTCCCTGAAAATAAGGCCCCCCGAAGCTACCTCAACTCTGGACTCTGGACCGTAGCAGCGGGCACTGCCGCGCACATCACTGTTGGCCGCAGCACAGCCGGAGCAGACAGGAAGTGCAAGGTCTCTTTTAATTAATCAACAAATGTGTACCGGATTCTTCATGGAAAAATAAGACAGCCCCTGAAAATAAGACCTAGTGCATCTTTGGGAGCAAAAATTAACATAAGACTGTCTTATTTTCGGGGAAACAGGGTAGTAGTATCACACTAGGCAAATTATTTATGTGTATGTTCAATTTCTTCATATTTAAAAGTAGGGATCATGATCTCAACTTCGAAATTCTTAGGAAAGCTAAGGAAATATGGGCACGTCCAGTTAGGCCAGGCACATGATATTTCCACGTGGTGTAATGCTCAATAATCCGTGAAGTTCATTTTAATGTTTGATGATAGCCAAGGAAAAAAGCATTTAAACCTCTGCATTGGGTAGCTTTTGTTTGAGTAGCCGCACTGCAATTTACAGCAAGTGTTCTATAATGCAGTCTAAGTAGGAGAATCTGGGGAAGAAGAAAACATGATTGAGATATTAAGACGATTGAAATGACACACTAAATAGTCTGAAATGAAATCGCTTGTAAATATTGCATAATTTGTTTTGTGTTGCAGTCGACAAGAATTGGAATGTCAGTTAATGCTATTCGCAAGCAGAGTACAGACGAAGAGGTTACATCTTTAGCAAAGTCTCTCATCAAATCCTGGAAAAAGTTATTAGGTATAATTAGTCTTTTACTTACATATATTATGTTTTTTATTCAAATGTTTGTAAAGTGTTTATTAGTGTTCTCTATTTTACTTTTCTGGGTTCTAATATCCATCGCAATGGCTACACAGAAACTAAGACAAAATTCATGAGTAAAGAGTTGATTAAGAAAGTGAACAAGTTGTAATGCCAGTGAGAAATGGTAAGGGTTGAGTTTATCAGGATATGTTACAAAATTCTGTCAAGTCTGCTCATAGAGACATTCAGTTTAAGCTAGTGGGTCAGCAAACCCAGCTCCCTGAATTAAGTGTCCAGGGGCACTGTACTACAGGGCTCAACCTTAGCCCAGCAGTTCTCAACCTGTGGGTTGCGACCCCGTTGGGAGTCGAACGACCCTTTCACAGGGATCGCCCGATTCACAACAGTAGCAAAATTACAGTTGTGAAGTAGCAACGAAGATAATTTTATGGTTGGGGGTCACCACAACATGAAGAACTGTATTAAAGGGTCATGGCATTAGGAAGGTTGAGAACCACTGCCTTAGCCCAAAGGTACTCAGCTCCATTTCCATGGGTCAGAAGCCCAACTTCCCTGATAAGTGCCCAGAGGCATCCGCTCCACAAGTCAGCCTCCTGCACAAAAAGCATTTGTCTTTAATTGTTGAATGTGGGTTAGGAGGTCTCTCACTGTTCCCTGCTGTCTCCTAGTGCTGCTCCTGTTTCTCTGATGTTTTTGATAGTTTTCTTCATACAAGTCACTTTCCTTGGTTGATATGCTTATCTTCCTCAATTGTTGTTTTGATCATTATATAATGCCCTTCTTTGTCTGTAAGATGGATTTTGTCTTTAAATCTGTTTTATCAGAGATTAATTTTGCTACTCCTTTCCTTTTTTTAAAGTATGAGCTTGATTTTGTTCCCTTCATCCTTTGATTTTTAGTCTGTTGTCTTTGTGTCTAAGATGTGTTTGTGCCATTCTGCCTTATTTTTGTTGTTGTTGTATGAAATTGTTCTTTGGATGTAATTCTTGCTGTTTCTGAGACATTTTGGTGTTTTAAAGTTTGTCTTTATTTGTTGGGTGGTCATTGTCCCCCTAGTTGTATCCTTAGGTGGAGCAAGACAGGATTTAAAAAATTTTTAAGCCAAATCACTCACTCACAACCCCCCCCCCCAGCCCCCCAAAAAACCCAAACTTTCCAGGCCAGCCAGCAACTGAAAATAGAAAGAACAAGCAATTTCAAAGTCAGCCCTGCTAACTTGCACACTGCCAACTTCTGCTGGTGCTGAATGGATCTGTAAAGGAAGATCATTTGTATCTCCAGAGCACAGGAATGTGTAGGCCTTCCTGTCTGGAAACAAACAAAAACCCTCCTAACCTGCTTTAGTAAACCTCAAGTGCCCTCTGATATTTCAAGAAAGCCCCGCTTGACTTCTGGAGGGGCTCTGGTGGTCTCCGAGGCTGCGAGTAGCACATGTGTGGAGGTAATTAGCCCTGCCGTTACTTCTATGGCTACTCCCTTCTGTCCAGAGCTGAGAGTGTACAACCCCATATATATAAACAACAACAAAAAACCCAATGTGACTAGTTTGGCAGCCTGGGGCTCTTGGAAAGTAGGAAGGAGTGCTGATGGCTTACTGGCTATTCATGTGCTGTTCGCCTGGCCAGTAGTTCAAAGCCATCAGCCACTCTGAAGAAGAGAGATCAGGCTTTCAAGAGTGCCAGTTTTAGAAACTCACAGGGCAGTTCTCCTGTGTCCTCTCTGGTTCCTGTGAGTCAGTGTTGACTTGGCAGTGAGTTTGGTTTTGGCTTTTTGGAAGGAAAGCCCTGTTAGTCTGGTTGGTTGGGAAAAAAGTGGCACACAGACTCTGGCAGTCCAGTTTGCATATGAATGAATGAGCCTATGGCCCCTCTGAGCACTCTGTAGCCCCAGGGAACCAGGGATCTCCCCCCCACCCCCTCACTGTACGGTGCCCTCCCCACCTGCCCTCCTACCTGCACTCACTCCCTGCCTGGGAATTCAGTGGTTGCTTGTCAGTTCCTTCCTTTCTTTGAGGAAAATTCATTTCACTCAGGTTTTCTTACCGTGGAGATTAGGGCTCCAGAATTTTCTTCTCTGTGTACTGTATCCTTTTTTTTTTTGTCGTTGTGGGCTTTTGTCATGTGTTGCCTGGTCTGCCATGTTTTACCAAAGTCCTAAAGTATATTCTTTAGATTGTTTGCTGCATTTCAAAAAGATGATTTTACTACTGCAACGATTAGGTAACCTGTTTTTAAACATTTAGTATATGCCTGCGAAGGACTGTCAGTCTTCTGTTGTTCATAGGGTCACTATGATTCGGAATTGATTTGATGGCACCCAATAACTGTATATGCCTAGTATATAAGAGTACACCAGTCTATGCTAAGGAGCCCTGGTGGCATGGTGGTTATGCCTTGGGCTGCTAACCAGAGGCAAGCAATTTGAAGCCACCAGCAGCTCTGTAGGAGAAAGACGGCTTTCTACTCCTGTGCAGGGTTACAGGCAGTTCTTTCCCCTGGGTGGTTGCTATGAGCTGAAATTGACCCGATGGCAGTACACATGCATCCTGCATCAACCCTCCATATGTCTAATCCTTACAACATTCCAGTGTGCTAGGTGCTATGATCATGAAGAAACGGAGGCAGTTAGATGATACGTTGCTTGTGGACTGTCGACAGGTGGTGAGTGGTTGGGTTAAATGAGACTCTGACCTTGGGTAGTATGAGTACAGTGTTGAAGCATGTCTCATGTGCCTCTTACTGCTTTGTTTTTTAAATGATCATACCAGTTCTCAGTGTGTTACAGCAATGTGTCCATTGATTTTACTGCTTCTCTGGCAACATTGGATCATTGTGATAGGGTATTTCATTGTTAACATCAATTTCATCCTGTTTCTGTTTTCTGCCTTTTACTTTTGGAATATATTTCTAGATCTTGCCTATTCTTTCATGTCATTAATAATCTTTTCCCCCCAACCACACAATACTATAGCATCATCACACTTGGAAGCCTTCTTGTGCTTGTGCCTGTACTATAGAGGCACTGAATTGTGTTTTAGTTTGATAAACTAGACTTTGCGAGGTAATTCTAGAGTTCAAATGGAGATAATTCTCTACTAGTGATTCTCAACCTAGGCAACATATAAGAGTTATGGGAGGGGGAATGACACTTTTAACAGATGTTTGTACTTCATTTCTGGAGATTAGGATTGGTCAGAAACTTTTCCAGCTGATCCTGATACACAATTGAATGTAATAGTCAGGTTCTATAGTGTATACATAGGGATGTGAAGAGTTGAATTATTTCTGTAGTCTTTATTACTTATGTAAGGAACAAAATGCAAATAAGTGGAACAGTTTATACAATAGACCCAAACATTGTCTACCTTTGAGGCTGTTGAGATGGATTTAAATGTGAATGTTTCTTGTCAGTCTTAAACTGCTGTACTCATATAACCTATTTTATATACATTTATTTTCCATTGTCTTAATTGCTCACCTCAAGAGTTTCAATTTCATTCACTTTGTATAATGTTATAGATCTAAGATAGAGGAGTACCTTGGTAGGCCTTATTAATCCTGAGCTACTGGGATTAGATCTGTGAAATTGCCTTTTTTCCCTAAACTTAAAATGACTTTTTAATTTGGTATCACCTTAAATTATTTTCTGTTCAAAAAAATTTTTTTCTGTTCATGAAAAATTATTAAGACATTTCTCTCTATATATATTCTGCTTTCATTTATAAGATGGCAGTGTTGATATTTTTTTTCATATTTTTTACCTTCTTTCCCATTGATATAAATTTATAATTACCTCCAAATGAGGACATACATTTGTGAATGGTGACTGAATATGCACTGTAAAAAATATTAGAACATATGTTAATAGAATAACTTGCATAAACTTCATTTACTTGTTGGAGGTTTAAGATACTAGTTTTTTTATTATGTGAGTAGCTTGGTAACATCTTGTTGTCAAGCTAACATGTTTTATTTCACAAATGTTAGTAATTTAGGAATTTTATAAAATTTCAGATGGACCCTCAACTGATAAAGACTCTGAAGAAAAGAAAAAAGAACCCGCAATCACATCGCAGAATAGCCCTGAAGCAAGGGAAGAGAGGTATTTCACCTTAGGAACTTGACTTATCGTGGAAGTCAGAAATTGTTTTACCTGCTCCCTCTCTTCCTTCATGGCCTTTAGGTTCCATAACTGTACTCCCCCTTCTATTTTCTAATCAGACATAATTAGTAAATGTATATAGACATACCTTGATTTCTTGTACTTCACAGATACCGCATTTTTTTACACATTTGAAGTTGTGGCAACCCTGTGTCCAGCAAGATTTTTGTGCCATTTTTTCCAACTGTATGTTAATTTCATGTTTCTGTGTCATTTTCAAACTTTTTCATGGTGCCATTGCATGCTTTGTCAACATACCAAACTTTTTCTTAATGCCGTGCATATTAGATTACAATATAGTATTCAACATAACTTTTATAAGCACTCGGGGGGGAAATTCATGTAATGAGTTTCATTGTTATTTGTGGTGGTCTGAAACAAAACCCACAATGAACACAACACTGCTTTTAGAGTGAAGGCTTCCAAACTCTGTCCCTCAAGTTGTGCTTACTGTGTAATTTACAGCCATACTGCAATTGAATCAATTTCAACTCATAGCGACCTAATGTATTGTTTTTGAAACTGTAAATCTTTATGGGAGCAGATAGTTTCCTATTTCTCCTAAAGAGCAGCTGTTGAGGTTGAACCTCCAACCCATCCAGTGCTTACCCAGCAGCACCATCAGGCTCTCTTTATTAGTGTTAAGACTCTATTAACTGTTTATCAGCATTTCCCCCAAATTAATAATGTCCCTCTTATTTTTTTTAAAATAACACTTACTAATACCATGCACTGTTGTTTTATGTTATAAGAGGCCTTCAAAAAGTTTCTGGAAAATTACATTAAAAATTATCTTTTAATCATAGTTTTCCATAAACTTTTTGAACCAACCCCACCCCACCCATATTAGTACTAAGTATGCTTGATGGTAAACCAAAGGTAGGTTAAATAACAGCTGTTGAATCTTAAGCACATATATGTAGCTCCTTTATCTAACCAAACTCACTGCCATCGAGTTTCCGACTCATAGTGACCTAATAGGGCAGGGTAGACCTGCCCCTCTGTGTTTCTGAGACTGTAACTTTTTTGTGGAAGTAGAAAGCCTTACCTTTCTCCTGAAGAGAAAGTTATATTTACTGTGCCACCAGAGCATTTGTCTCCCAAAGACTTTGCTATTAGCAGCCCAACTCTTAATGCAATATGCCACCAGGGTTCCTCTGGAACACAGAACAGCTTAGATAATACTGAAAGCCAAGTTCTTAGCACAGTAAAACCCTCAAAAGGTAAGCAATGAAAATATTTCCCATTAGTAGAGAAGGGTAGAAAAGTAGTAAGACTGTGCAAGGCCCAGAAAAACAGAGCAGTCCTGCCTAGTTACGTGTCTCATATATCCACTATTTTGATCAGGCTTACGTATTTGAAGTTTATGCACAGGCTCTCTTCAAAAGCAAAGAGCTAGGAGGTCTGGTAAAGTAAGTGTTGGTGTTTTTCTTTACAGACACACATTTATAAACACATTGAAAGAAATAAAGGGTTGGAAAAATGGGTGTGAGGTATTAGCGATAGGAAGATATGTTAGATCTAAGTAATTAATCAAGGCTGAGAAAGGAGTATACCCTTCAGATACAAGAAATCAAGGAGAATGTAAAGTGGTTCAGTGTGTTTTAGGAAGGAGATCCCAGGATTTAAGGAGTGGGCTAGCAACAGAGAATCCAGTGATGAAAAGCTATTTCTCATTTGGGCTAGGCATTGGTTACAGGCCAGAGAGTCAAAGGCATATCATTAAAATATTTATAAACATATGGAACTTTTAACATTAGCTTGGTCATTTATTTATCACTTATAGATGGCTTGCATGGTGCTGGAAATATAAAAATATGTAGGGCCTAGTTCTTTTCGGAAGTCTGACTTGGTAAAGAAGAAAGTGTAAAAAGTCTTCGCGTTGTGTGGACTTTGGGAGCAAAGGGGGAAATCAGAGAAGGATGCAAGAATAAGAAGACGAGATATAGAAAGTATGTACATGTGACATGGCTGATATGGCCACAGTGGTGGGTTTGTGAGGTTTGACAGTGGACTGTTTCGAAGAGAAGGCAATGAGGTTCATTCTGTCAAGTGATGTAACTAGTCTTTGGAAAGGCAATTGGTTTTAAGATGATGAAAGTTCGCCAAAACTGACCAAACTGTTCTGGAGAGGACTTGCTTTAGTGAGAACCAAATATAAGAAGTTCCTTAGAAGTTAACGGACGAAAAAAAATTCACACTTGCCTAATGACCAGAGAGAGTTGATATTTTAGGGGAGATTTGGGAGTACAGTGATACCTTGGTTGTTGAACTGAAACTCGTACCTAATTCGTGTTTGAATGTCAAAAAGTTTAATAACGAAACATATTTTCTCCATAAGAAATAATGGGAAACCAAATAATTGGTCCTGAGCCCCCAAAATCACACATAAGTTCAGTGTTGGAGGCTTTTAGCCTTCTCAAATATCACTGTCTTGGATACCTATCACCATGGAGTTAGTTGTTCTGTTGTGTGCACGTTAACAGTAGCTTTTCAACCTGTTCGACGGCCTGGGCTCCTTGTTTCCTGGTTAACAACTTCACACCTTTTGCTGCATTAGCCTCTTTGATCACTTTTTATTCTCTCAAGTGTTGCTAATGTCGCCTTAGCCATGTTGTATTCAGTTGCCTGATCAGACAAGTGGTGAACTGATTCAAATTTCACAATCGTGGTTATCACAGTTTTCCTCTTCACCTTACTGTTGATATCACTAACTTTTTTTGGAGTCATGGTTACGATATTTTCCACAAATGAAGCTCAAAAAAAACACCATGGCGGATTTTTTAATGCAGGAGCACAAGCACTATATGAGCTAGGGCCATGCTTAGACTGGCGTATGAGTACACCTCTTTGTGTCCATAGGTGAGAGGTGATGTGTGACTCGCTCTCAGCCCATACAGGTTCTTTCAGGTTGGGTTTTGGTTCCATTATCTAGCAAAGTTATCAACATTCAGCAGACTTTTTTCCCCCAACTTTGCTGTTTGAGTAGTGGAAGTTTGAGGTTGTACAACCAAGTTATCCCTGTATTTGGAACCAATAGGAACAAGATTTTGCGAACACGTTTTCCCCCTTCTGGTTTGATTGAGAGCTGTCATAACTGACTTTATCCTTACAACCACGATCCTTGCTTTTTAAATTTACTGTACTGAGCTACAATGTATTATTGTTTTCTTATTAAAAGTATTTTTTAATGTTAAAAGGAAAATCAATGTACGATTTGCTGGTCATTTATATGCTGGCAAAATACTTTTATTCATGTAAGGCTCACTGAAATGCTATCTCATTTATTTAGGTTAACTGTTTTGTTATTGAAGAGTCATAGGAGTGATACTACTAAGAGAGTTTTCCCTGATTTATTTTTGATGTGTGTGTTTGTGTGTGTGCGTGTCCGTGGACTCTAGTAGCTCCAGTGGCAACGTAAGCAGCAGAAAGGATGAGACAAATGCTCGAGACACTTATGTTTCGTCTTTTCCTCGGGCACCAAGCACTTCAGATTCTGTACGGTTAAAGTGTCGGGAGATGCTTGCTGCCGCTCTTCGAACTGGAGGTAAGTTTAGTCTAAGTTGTCTTATTCCTTAACACTTTGACCACCACCACCATCTCCCTCCACACTACACTGCTTTCTTGCAAGTATCACCAAGTTCAGTGTTTCCCTAAGTGGACAGTAATGCCCTGGGGCACTGGAACAATTCAAGGGGACTGAAAAGCAGATTCCTAGACTTTATTCTGGATTATGGGCTGTAGTAAAAAGTTTTTAATTTCCAGGGCAACTCAAGAGTAATACCCTACCACCCCCACCCACAAAACGGATGGTAGGCCAAATAAGTTTGGGAACCTGTGCTTGGATTGATAACTGCCTGCCACTGCTTAGCTTTGGTGGGAGTTGTTGGTCATAGCGGTCAGTAAAGATGCAGAGAAACAAACATATGTTGGCATCTGCTTGCTGTGTATTTCAAGCATGTAGATTCCTTCTAATACATGGAGGCTTGCCTGATTTATAGTAGTTTAAACTGTTTTCACAAACAATATCTTTTGTCCCTACATTCAATCTGCAAACTGATTACTTTGGACTCAATTTGAGAGTTAATGTTAATTGTGGGCCCTACTGGTAAATAATAGTGTGATAAGTATTAAGTAAATTGCATGTTCTTAACTTGTTTATTTTATTATTTTTGTAATTTTTTTTAGTAGAAAATAGCTCATTGTTTATCTATGGGTTCTTAGTTAAGCTGAGCTGATCCAGTTTTACTATGTAAAATTTTGACTTTAAAAGATTTTTTTACATAGGAATATTTATCTCACACAAGTTCGTCCCTTGTCTTCTGTACCGAGCCATTGCTAGTTTGACCTCTTTTCCTTTTTACTCTGCTCTTTCTACTCTGATTCCTTTTATGCTCTATTTCTTATTTTCTTTTCCTTTCTAGTTTTCTTTTTGTTTTCTTCTAGCCTTTTGAGTATATTTATAGGCATCTTCTGAGTGGGTTCGTATATGTGATTGGCAGATGAAAGAAATGGTTTCTTTGCATTGAAACCTAAGTCACAAGAGACAAGACAGTGCTTTCCATAACTTTCTCTACTTTCTGCTGGAGCACCCAGAATGAAGTTGTGAAATGAGGAGTTGCCTGCTAGATCAATATCCCACTCCTAAGGGATAAGCCGTCATCAGTGAGCAAGAACATTGTGGATTTTAGGTGAATCCAGAGGAAGGGTCTATTGGATAGTAAAGGGACCAGATTCTGATGAAATGAAATTACAAGGATTCTGTATGTAAGGCAAATGGGGTGGAAGAAATAGAAATGCATTTGAGTTTGCCCTGTAAAATGCTAAACTTATTGACAATTCTTTGTTCCTATTTTTAGATGACTACATTGCTATTGGAGCTGATGAGGAAGAATTAGGATCTCAGATCGAGGAAGATATCCTTTGTTTTGTGTATATTCCTAATTGCTTTATATAATTTGTTATATATTTATTATGATTTTTCTTACTGTTTAGAATTCAATGTTTTGTTTCTTAGTTTCTATCTTGATTACATTGTTTTGATGGAGATGGAGAAGGGCATTCAAATCATTTTAATCTACTTATGTTTTTCCTGTCATTCAAGTTTGTCAGGCTGGCAAACAGAATATACCAATCATCTCAGTTACAGCTGTGCTTAAGGACATGGGAAACACGTAACCCTAGTATTTGGAGGAAACTCAGGAGAAGGCACAATCCCCTGTGCTCATTAACCCAGAGAAAATGATGTTTGTGCTGGCGCCATAAAAGGGCTCCAGAAGAGCGACCAAACTAGAGTAAGGGGACAGGGCACATCTAGTTGACACTGTAGCAATAGATATAGCCTAGTTGAGGAAGTGGCCTTGTAAAAAGGGAGCTTCCAGGGTCCAGTGGCTGCTAGGACATACTCTTCTGCAGAGACATTTCGAACCTGCTAAACTTGTTCTTGCTAGCTGGGGGAAGAAATGAATCTCTAGCAGCGATTCTCAACTTGTGGGTTGCGACCCCCTTTGGGAGGTCAAATGACCCAGGTCAAATGACCCTTTCACAGGGGTGGCCTGATGCCTAACAGTCGCAAAATTACAGTTAATGAAGTAGCAACGAAAATAATTTTATGGTTGGGGAGGGGGGTCACCGCCACATGAGGAACTGTATTCAAGGGTCGCGGCATGAGGAAGGTTCAGAACCCCTCCTCTTGAGGCATCCTGAATGGTCTGTTCTCAGAAGGCCCTCAAAGACTGATAGTCATGGAGACCGTTGGGATCTTAATCGAATTTGGGTTTGGGCCGAGATAAAGCTTGTGTTCAGTTCAAATTTTTTTTCAGAACTTTGTGCAGTTGCTTGATTTCCTAAATTACTCTTTGGAACCTTGTTGACTTGTGTGCTATTGGCATTTAAAAGTATTGTCACTGTTAATTTTGCTAATTATAGTTTAAGGGACAGGAAGAAACAATATTAAAGAGTGATAGTAATGATATTATTTGAATTGGAAACCGTTTGTGAACAATTAGAAAGTTTGGGAATTCTTATTGACAGAATAGGGGGGCAAAGTGATCTATTGAGAAAATTTGACCTTTTTTCTTTAATGGACTATTACCTATATATCAAGAAATAAGGAATACAGACATGAAATACAAAAATAGGGTGCGAAGTAGGATATCAAATCTTAAAGATGCAAAGAACCCAAATTTAAGAAAAAATGTGCTTTGTGGAAACATTCCTCCTGATTTATTTGCAAGAATGACGGCAGAGGTGAGTATGCCTGACTATCAAGTTTCAAGGTGTCAGGTGTAGAGAAGTATTACATATGCACTTAATTTTTGTGAGCTATTTTGATATACTGATAAATACCATGCCCTAGGTAAATAGTTAAAGTGATTAAACCTATTGGTTTTGGCTACAGTACTTTGTTCACTGTCCCAGGTATAATGTGATTTTGGGATGACTGCATTAAATTCTTGTTCAAAAACAGGTATTACACTTAGAGATTTAAATAGAAAAAAAATTTCTTATTACAAGGAGACATAGTAACTCGTAAGTTCTTTTCATGATAAACACTGTAAAATGTCACATTTTATTAATTGTTGCTTAAATTTTTGTAAAAAATAATGAAGAACATGAAACAGCTTGCTTTTTTTTTTTATTGGGGGCTCATACAACTCATCACAATCCATACATACATCAATTGTATAAAGCACATTTGTACATTTGTACATTTGTT
>NW_022103896.1:83639408-83641939 GCF_000313985.2 Echinops telfairi | reverse complement strand
TCATTTTTTTCTGAATTATTTTAAAGTAAATGATGTCATTGATTTGTTACATAGTTGGACTGGTCTACGGGTTTTTCTTGGTTGCCATCTTTTTTTTAAAAAAAGTTTTATTGGCACTTCATCTGCTTGTCATATAATTCAATAATTCAGACATATCAAGAAAAGTTGTACAGTCATTACCACAATCCACTTTTACAAAAGTCTTAGTTGCAATCTCAATGGAAGAGAATTGTCAGAACTGTTCTTTTGCAGTACTGCTGTGTGGCTTCCAACTGCCGAATGTTTAGGTTAACAGTCTGGTGCGGACCGTTTCTGCCCCCTACAGACCTTTACTGCAAAACTCAGATCATGTGCCTTGTACTGCTGCAGATTTGAGAGTATGTGAAGGTGAACGTATTATCATTTTCTTATAGAATGACATTACTATATCCAGTGATGTTTACAGTAATGTTTCTCTAAGAATCTAGTTTTTATTTGCCAGATTATTTACTTCATAACAGATTTCATTGCTTTTACTTAATGTCTTAAGGATCATAGTTTAGTTTTGCTTTTTTTTTCTCCAATTAGAAAGAAATTGTTTTGGAAATGTTGATGGCAACATATGTACAAGTATGCTTTATACTATGGAATGATGGATTGTTAAAAGATTTGTAAGAGGCGCCCCCAATAAAATGATTACTTTTTTAAAAAGTATATAGGAAGGGAAAGAATTTTGTTACAGTACTGTCGTTTGATTATTTGGACTCACTCTGAGACAGAAAGCATGTTGATCTCTCATCAAAAAAATAGTTTCAATGCCTTCTCAGTTTTCAATTCTACTAGGTCCTCTTTCAAATGAAAGCAAAGAATAGGAAAGCTTCTAACTTATAAAAGTATGTTTTACTCAGTCATCACTGGCACTCACATTGGCAGATGTTGGTACTATTGAAAAAATCAGTTCTCATTTCCTCTGCTGAGTATTCTAAACAGTCTAAATTTGTTTTTCTCATGATTTTACTTAACTTTTGGTTTTTTAAAAAATCACCTCTATTTTTAATAAACCGGGTTCTGATTTTACAAACTTAATTAGAGCCAAGTTGTGTTAGTCTGGGTAGACTAGAGAAACAAATCCATTGATACACGTGTGTAAGAAAGAGATTTATATACAAGAGCAATTGAACATTGAGAAAACATCCCATCCTCGTCCAGATCAGGTCCATAAGTCTGATATTAGCCAATATGTCCGATACCAATCTATAAAGTCCTCTTCACACTCACAAAACACATGCAATGACGCCGAATGTAGATCACAGGCCAGTGGGTAGAAAGTCTTTGGATCTAGTGTCATTGGAAACATCTCAGTGCTGACAGGGTTCTCTGCATCAGGGTGGGTCCATGTGTCTTGTCAGCTGCTGTGTCTCCCAGGGTGTGAGCAGACAGAGACAGTGTCTCCTACCTCCTAGGGTGAAATACCAGATTTCCCAGAATTCTCAGGAGAAGGCCATGCCCACACAGAACATCACTAACTATGATCCGATTGACAGACTAGATTCCACCCCTTCATTCATAATCCTCTCAAATTGAAAATTATATAATTACCACACAAGTTCACCCTTGTTTCCCCTTATGTAGGAAATATGTGATACTTTTCATTTCATGTTATATTAAGAGGCATATTGAGTATTGGTGCTCTGTCCTTAGTTTACTGAGATTGATCAGTGGGTGTAGTGACAGTCCGATTTCTCCACTATAACATATCCTGAATGAACAACTGTATCCTGAATATTTCTCACCTGAACTATGACCTGTTAGTGTCCATAATAAATCCCATAATTGTGAGCTGAATTATGGAACCTAGAAGAGGAGTAGAGACTACTATGGGATGTCGAACACTAATTTTCAGTGGCTACTTGGTGTCCTAGTTGCTGCTCATTTCTGGTTTTGCATGTATGTGCACTGTCTCTTTTATAGCTATCAGCTCAGACTCATGGATTTTTATTTATCCATCAGGACTTGGCTCTTTAAAATAATTATTTTCAAGTCTGAAATTGTCTTATCCTTGGTCAATGGGAATACCTTTATGTTAATGTCTGACTCCATTTGACACAGTTACTGTAGTCTCTGGTAGCCCTCCTGATTTCAGGCACAAGAACATGACTCTGGCTTAATTCTGGAACCAATTGCTCTTCTAAGGGTCCCTGGCTGCTTTGGGGGTCTGGGCTGATGGGTTTTCCACTGTCTACTATTAAATTCTGGATACCATAGAGTTTCCCTTGTTTAAAGCCTTCAAAGGGCGTTCAGCTGTTCAAAACAGTAATTGAATATAGTTTTCATTAAAGATGTGTAAAAAATACGTATAACTGATTTGTATTTCTACCTTCCTAATAGGAAATGGCTAGTGATGAGCTCAAAGAGATGCGGAAAAACCTGACCAAAGAAGCAATCAGAGAGCATCAAATGGCTAAGACAGGTGGAACCCAGACTGATTTATTCACATGTGGCAAATGCAAAAAGAAGAATTGTACTTACACACAGGTTTGTGACTAGTTGTA
>NW_022103896.1:83635584-83638009 GCF_000313985.2 Echinops telfairi | reverse complement strand
ATTTCTCCTCTTTGATTTCTCATTTAGTCCATTTTGTTGTCACTTGTCAACAAGCTGAACAGGGTTAGAAGTTTTGATAAAAATGAACTCAATGTGACTTTGAATAACATGTGTCCACCAGGTAATTAAAAAGTTTTTACTAAGGGAGTAAAAGATTCCTTATAACTACTTTTAGCAGCCTGGATATTAAGCAGGTGGGAAAAGCTTCAAAAGATTTTCAAACCATCTTTAATCTGAAGGCCTTTCAATGAGCAGGATGCTGCTATCTTCATAATGGCTTTCCATTGTTTTTCTCTGTTCTTTAAAGTTCAAATTTGTTGGTAGTTGATGGATACCATGAAGGCCCCAGTCTTTGAAGTGGTGATAACCTGGGATTTATCAGCTCATGCTGATGTGGACCTTATTCAGGATGCAGTATTGCTATGATTCAGAATGCAGTGTTGCTATGATTCAGAATGCAGTGTTGCTGTGATGTAGGTTCTTGGTTTCACTTTTTCCTCCTCACGTAATTAAATTTATGAATAACTTTTCATTTTGATTATGTTTTGTATAGATCTTTCAAAAATGGGATAGTTTAAAGAAGTAGCTATTCTATCTTAGATTCCAAGAATTCTCTTTAGTGGAAAAGTTCAAAGCCTATAATCTTAAATAGATTAAAAAAAAATTAAGTCACATCAGCTCTTTTTTAAAGCCCCTTGATTGCTTTGTAATAGGAGCTGTTACTGTTAGTTGTCATTGAGTTAATTCTGACTAATATCTACCCATGGATGTGGCGTAAAACTACTCCATAGGGTTTTTAAGACTCTGACCTTTCAGAAGATCTCCAAGCCCTCTCATTCAATGTACATCTGGGTGGGTTTGAACTGCCTCCCTGTGACTAGTAATTGAGTGATTCACTGTTTGTGTTACCCTGGGGTGCCTCTAAAGGAATTTGAAAAATACAGAAAAAAATATGCACAAGAATTTAAAAATCACAAATGCTTAGCCACCCTGAGGGACTGTGATCTGTATTTTGGAGTCCTTAATACTTTGTGATTCCTCCCTCCCCCTATATTTTACAGCTAAAATACTTTTAAAAACGTATGTGCACTTTCTTTCATTTAGCTATTACAATGCCAACATTTTCCCAGGAAGCTGGTTCTGACACATAGGCTCTTCCTGCTCGTTCTCACAGTTGTCCTCATGTGTGAGCGCACTGCTGCAGCCACTGTGTCAGTCCGTCTCCTGGACGGTCTTCCTCTTTCTCACTGCCCTTCTGCTGCTCCAGGGACTGGTCTCTCCTGACAGCATGTCCCAAGGATGTGAGACCACATGTCTAAGACTTGTCCTCTAAGGAGCAGAATATTCTGGCTGCACTTCTTCAAAGACATGTTTGTTTGTTCTTTTGGCAGTCCATGGTACGTTCATTAGTTTTTTGCCAGCACCATAATTCAGATGCATTGATTCTTTTTCAGTCGAATTCCTTATTTATAGTTCAACTTTCACATCCCCATTTGCTGATTGAAACTACCAGGGCTTGGGACAGGCACCCTTTAATTCTCAAAGTAAAATCTTTGCTTTTCAACATTTTAGAGAGGTCTTGTGCAGCAGAGTTACCCAATGCAGTGCATCCTTTGATTTCTTGACTGCTGCTTCCATGAGCATTGATTGTGGATCCAAGCAAGACAAAATCCTTGACAAGTTCCATCTTTTCTCCACTTATCATGATGTTATCTATTGGTCTAGTTGTGAGAATTTTCTTTTCTTTTTCTTTTTTTCTTTTACATTGAGCTGTAATCCATAGTGAAGGTTTCAATCTTGGATCTTCATCAGCAAGTACTTAAAGTCCTCCTCACTTTCAGCAAGCAAGGTTGTGTCTACATGTATTGCAGGTTGTTAATAAGCCTTCCTCCAGTCCTGATGCCAAATTCTTCTTATAAATCAGTTTCTCTGATGATTTGTTCAGCATAGAGATTGAATAAATATGGTGAGAGGATACAATCCTTTCTCACATCTTTCCTGATTTTAAACCATGCAGTATTCCCTTGTTCTGTTCACAACTGCCTTGATCCATGTCTAGGTTCCGCATGAGCACAAAGAAGTGCTGTGGAATTCCCATTCTTCTCAAGGCTATCCACAGTTTGTTATGGTCCACACAGTCAAGTGCCTTTGTATAGTCAGTAAAACACAAGTAAACATTTTTCTGATAGTCTCTTCTTTCAGCCAAGATCCGTCTGATGACATTAGCAATGGTATCCTTTGTTCCAAGCTCTCTCCTAAATCAGGTGTGAACCTCTGATCATTCCCTGTCTGTACCGCTGCGACCATTGTTGGATGATCTTCAGCAAAGTCTTACTTGCATGTGATGTTAATGACACTGTTCTGTAATGTGAGCTTTCGGTTCAGTCACCTTTCTTTGAAATGGGTACAAGTAAGGATCACCTTA
>NW_022103896.1:83634078-83635484 GCF_000313985.2 Echinops telfairi | reverse complement strand
GGGAACTGCTAAGGCAGCTGCACCCTGGTGCCACCATCACAAAGCAAGAGACCTGAGAACTAGAAAGGGGAGGCTTACCAAGCCATTTATCCCTCCACCCTTCAAATAATCCCACATGTGTTTATTGGCCAGGTTGGCACAATAAACTAACTCAATATGTATATGCGTGCACTCCCACGTGCTTGTATACTCACACATTTTTTGTTATTATTACTCTTGCTGCATAACTATATATATTAGGACATTTTATCACAATCTTTAATTTTGTGCACCTCTCAGTATCTTCCTTTACTGTGGTCACATGTACTGACTTTCTCGGTAGTGCATATGCCTTTTCCTTAACCAGAATTAACATGTGTTTGCCATTTCATAAGTGAGTCTCCCTTTTTGCGCATAAACCCATTCTCTTTGTAATACTATATATTTGTCCTTTTATTATTGACTTAACTTAAGATTCATCCATGTTATAAAATGTTTCCGGGACTCTTCATTATTCTTTATCGTTTCATATTACTCTGTTATGGATTTACACCACATTTTGTTAATCAGTTCATCCATTGTAGGGCACTTCAGTTGTTTCCATCTTTTTCCCGTTGTGAATAATGTGGCAATGAGCAACTATGTATTTTGTGTCACTGTTCATATTTCCCTAAGATATATGCCTACAAGTGAAATTGTTGGAATTTTTTACATTTCAGTTTTAGCATTGTGAAGAAGTACCATGCCATTTTCCATAATGGCTGTACCATTTTACTATCCTATTAGCACTAAGGACTTACATAATGAGACTGTAAACAATTAAGATAAAAATATAAATATCAAGTTTGTATCATCAATAGAAAAAGCTCAGTCCAGCGATGAAGTTAACTTATGTTCCTGAACCCTCCTTGGAATTAAAACATTATCTTTTGATAGAAAACATCAGATGTTCTTTTAAAAAGTACAAGCTGTAAATCAGGGCTTTGCACCAGTTCTAACAGGATCAGTCATCATTGAACAACGTGAAATAGAACAGACCCAAAGTTTTAAAATTTAGGTGGTCTGGAATGGGAAGAAGTACAAGTCAAAGCCCTTATATTGGAGTTTGGGAAGAGGCATAGTAACCCTTTTCCGGGGCTTGATGTGAGAGATTTGATTCTTGCTAGACCAGACTGGGAAGAGCAACACACATTCAGAGCAAAGCAGTGTGGCAGCCACCACCTTTGAGCTAAGCACCGTTGCCTTCGACTGAGCCAGTCAAAATATACGGTTGCTACTCAACACACATGGTACTGAGAGAGATTATGTTTTATCAGGGATTGAGCTGGAAAAATTTCTCCTCTTTGATTTCTCATTTAGTCCATTTTGTTGTCACTTGTCAACAAGCTGAACAGGGTTAGAAGTTTTGATAAAAATGAACTCAATGT